>NW_006400055.1:1902076-1971315 GCF_000299155.1 Elephantulus edwardii
TTCACAGCAAGTGCATGAGGTCCTCCTCAGTTTCAGCGAGCAGGGTTGTGTCATCTGCATAACGGAGATTGTTAATAGACCTTCCACCAATCCCGATGCCACAATTCTCCTCATTTAGGATAGCAAAATTTAACAGAACAGCGAATAGCAAATGCTGGTGAGGTTGTGGAGAGACTGGAACCCTTATTCACTGTTGGTGGGAGTTTAAAATGGTGCAACCATTATGGAAGGCTGTATGGCGCTTTCTCAAAAAGTTGCAAATAGAAATACCATTTGACCCAGCAGTTCTACTACTTGGAATATAACCCAAAGAAATCATAACCGCCACCCGAACAGATATATGCACACTCATGTTTATTGTTGGTCACAATAGCAAAGAGCTGGAAACAACCTAAGTGCCCATCAACAAACGAATGGAAAAAGAAGCTGTGGTATGTTAACACAATGGAATACTACACTGCATTGAAAAACAAGAAATGCATGAAATATTATTCAAAATGGATGACCGTGGAGGACATTAATTATGCTGAGTGAAATATCTCAGTCACAAAAGGACAAATATTGCAGAGTATCACTATTGTAAAATGGGACTGACATCAGGGTTTGGAGGGGAGACTGAGAAATATGGGATAAATTATGTGTACTGCACTGAAACAGATGAGAGAGAGAACTGTTCAAAAGGTAAGTATGATTAGGTTTTATTGTCATGAAATGAGTTCAGAATGAAGGCTGCATAGTGGAGTGGACTTGGGGGGGAAGGGACTGTGTAAAAATGAAAGAATTTTTCTTTTACTTTACAAAGAGAAGAACGAATTGGGGGGAAGGGGGGGTAGGGAGAAAAGTGCAATGAATGAATGGAAATCCAAAATCTCTGTAAATTTTCATTAAAATTAATAATAATGATAATAAAAGAAATAAAATTAAGAGGTCCCAGAGTCAGTGTCCTGCTCATTTCACTGCACATCTCTGTGTCTTGTCCATGTCCTGCTCCTTCAGTAAAGTACTCTGTCTACCCCACACACAGCACATGAGAGGCTGGGGTCTTAGAACTTGCATCTATAAGAGGCTCTAAGACAAGGGCATGACCAGTGGCCAGAGTAAGATAAGAGGCACTTTAGGCAGAAAGACTTCCTCACTCACGCTCCATATCACACCCTCAAGTGTCTCATTCAGCCCCTAAGAACTGGTCTGTACCACCTCTTGTCTCTGCTACTATGGTCCCACAGAGGGTCCCACCTCCTCCTGATCTCTGACATAGACTCAGCAAGCATGTGACTTAACTCTCAGCTCTACTTACTTACTAAACTTGATATCTACCTCTGGCTGGCCTTGAAGTCACAGTATGAAACAGCACTATAGGTGGAGGGGCCCAGAAGTAGGCAAAGGACATAAGGAGAAATTAACCTGCTAAGACAGGACTCACAGGTAACCCTGTGACTGTCACAGCCAATAGTGCAGTCAGTACAACCCCTCGTGCAATGTACAGAGCATAATCTTAATTTATTATGGGGAAAATTGACCTGAAGAGACATGACAGAACTTGTTTTTCCTAAAAAAGTAGGAGGAGGTCAGAATGCTCTCGCCATTCCTGGAGGGTGTCCCTGGATCTGAGATCTGGGCTATAGTGGCACTGGACTCACTAGGTGGCATCATCTCCAACTCCTGGGAGAAGCCCTCTCTTATTAGGAACGTGGAGGGATGTAGAAGGCTAGGTTTGAGCCTTCTATGAGGTATGCTCCATAAAGTTTTCTTTCTTTTTCTTAAAGTGACTGGAAGTGACATGACGGAAGACTGATCCTGGCTTTATGATTGTATTAAATTCTAAAGAAAAAGTATTACGCTTCAGTAGAGAAGGCACATCAGGAGACACTGTGCCCAGAGTCAGTAGTTTCAGATGCTTGTGGAGAGACGGGACTGAAATTTCCCTTAGGCAAGGTCCCTCAGTTTGGGGTTCCTTGTCTGTTCAGCTGCAGGGCCATCTCATGGGTCAAACAGGATAAGAGAGTTTGGGACACAGAACTAAAGCAGCGGGAAGACTTTCTCAGCTTCTCGCAAGAAGGAAGGCTGACAAGAGAAAGTGCTTAAGTTGGCGCCCTTGATCTCACATTACTCCAGAGACAAAAGGAGACATCAAGCTTCAGGAGAGAAGATACATCAGAAAAAGACATTATTCCCCAGAGCCAGCATTTTTAGGTGCTTGTGGTGAGAAAAGGGACTAAAACTTCCCTGGGACAAATTATCTCCATTTTGGGTTCCTTGTCTCCACAGCTGCAAGGCCATCCCCGGGGTCATACAGAAAAAGAGAGTTAAGGACAGAGAGCGCAAGGAAAGCCCAGTAAAGATTTTCTCAGCTTCCTGTGAAAGGAAGGAATGACCTCACACACACACACACACACACACACACACACACACACCATAAACAGCTTAAGTTGGAGCCTCTGATCTCCTGCCACTCAGGAGATAAAAGAAGACATTAAGCTTCAGTAGAGACGGTGTATTAGGTGAGACACTGCTCCCCAGAGCCAGCACTTTTGGGTGCTTGTGGGAAGACAGGGGACTGAAACATCCCCAGAAAAAGTCCCTCCATTTGGAGATCCTTGCCTCTGGCTGCATGACCATCTCAGGTGCAAAACAGGAGAAGAGAGTCTGGGACACCAGGTCACAAGTAGGGAAAAGACTTTCTCCACATTCTCAACTGGCACACTGAGCTGCAAGAAACAGCTGACTTGAAACTTCCTTGGACAGAAACTGCTAAAAGATCCCCAAGGATCTCACACTACTCAGCCATTCCATAGATGAAGGAGGACAACAGGGTATAAGAGAAGGAAGTACATTAAGGTGAGATTCTAGTAGGGCAGCAGTGCAGAACAGAGAGAACCTGAAGGACTTTAGGAAAGGCAAGTTTTCCCAGAAAGGATTTTCAATAGAGAGAGTGACAGATCCCACAGATTGAACATTTAAGCGGACAAGTAATCAATAACAGCATAAAGATAAAAATTACCAACAATTCACTCAGTCAAAATAAAAATGACCTAACACTTACCAAGAAAAACTTTACATAATGTCAAAAAGGCCACAGGCAGCTTCAAACACTGTAAATAAACAAAGTAGGACCGCTGGGGGTGGAAAAAAGAAAAGAAAAACCCAAAAGCAAAGAATATTACAGACACAATGAATACCCCAGAATCAAGAAGGCAAATGACATATGTTGCTATGGAGACATTCTAACAGCTATGGAAAAAAGTACAAATGATGGAAGAAACAATGAAAGCCACAAATAAGGGGAACACCTTGGAAGTAGAGAACCAAAAGAAATATACTGATGTGGTTATTTGAACATCTACAGAAGAAGGTGCAAATGATGAAAGAAACAATGGAAACCAATAAGAAAGGAAATAGTCTAGAGACACGGAGCCAGAATAAATCTATTGATGAGGAGCAACTTGCAAAACTATGAAACAAAATACAAAAGATGGAAAAAAAGAATTGAAACTATAGATAAACCAATACAAGAATTAAAAAACCATCACAAGATACAGAAGATACTGCCAACATAGTGCTGGAAATAATAGAAATGTATGAAAATACAATCCAGAGTGAAATGGCAGAAGTCCCACACATGCTGGAGGAAAACAAAGTGGAACAGAAGAGATGGAACAGAGTCTGAACTGGAAGACAAGAAACTCAACAGAAACAAATTAGGGGGAAAAAATCAGAAATGACATGTAAAGAAAATATTGAATCATGTGGGATGATATAAGAAGGAATAACATACATATGACTGAAATTTCAGAACATGAGAGGGATAGGAAAATAAATCAGAGAGCTGGACAATGACTAGGGAGGACAGAAGGAGAATTGACGCCTTTGAGCTGTGGTGCTGGAAAACAAACATTCACCCTAGAGAGGGTTAAACCAGGCTATTCCTTGGAGGCAAAGATTCTGGGGCTTCGTCTGGCATACTTCGGACATGTTGCAAGGAGAGACAGGTCTTTAGAGAGGGACATCATGCTGGGTAGAGTAGAGGGACAGTGCAGGAGGGGAAGACCCTCTATGAGGTGGATTGATTCAGTGACTCGGGTAATCGGGATGGGTGTGTCAGAGGCAGTGCTATTGGCACAGGATAGAGCAGGGTTTAGGGCTGTTGTACACAGGGTTGCTATGAGTCGCAAACGACTCGACAGCACATTACAACAACAACAAGAACAAATTGAGGAAGAAGTTCTATAAGAAACCTTCCCAGGTATTATGAAGAATGGAGAAATCCACATTGAAGAAGCTCAGCGAACACATAATCTAGGCCCAAAAAAGAAAGTATCAAGCCATATCATAGTCAAATTCTGCAAAATAAAAGATAAGGAGTACAAGAAAAACAAAGGAAAAGCCGTTAGATGATGTTTTGATTTTTCAGCAGAAACCATGTAAACAAGAAGACAATGGGAAGCCTTATACAGAAAGTCCAAAGACACTTTCAATTGAGGATCCTGTACTCAGCAAAGCTCTCCATCAATTATGAAGTTGAAATTAAATGCTTTGCCGAAAAGAAGGAACTTAAGGAATTTGTGAAAACAAGACCAAAATTTAAAAAAAATTTTTAAATGCTTCTTAATTTTAATGAACATTTATAGAGACTTTGGATTTCCATTCATTGTTGCATTTTTCTCCCTGTCCACCCCTCCCCCCAATTCACTCTTCTCTTTGAAAAGTAAAAGAAAAATTATTTTATTTTTTATACAATCCCTCCCTCAAGTCCACTCCACTATGAAGCCTTCATTCTGGAGTCCCATCATGATAATAATACCTAATCATATATCGCTTTTAAACAGTTCTCTCCCTCATCTGTTTCAATGCATTATACATTATTTAGTACCTCTTTCTCAGTCTCCCCTCAACCCCGATGTGAGTCCCATTTTACAACAGTGGCATTATGCAGTATTTGTCTAAAAGAACTTTTAAGGGATGTTCTTTACACAGAGACACAAAAGTAAAGTGGATGAACCATAGTAATAAGAAACAACAAAAAAAGAAACAGTGAAATGGCAATAATATAAGTAATGACACTTAATGTGAATGCACTAAATGAGCAATCAAGAGAAAAAGAGTAGCAGAATGAAGAAAAAAAACAAAGCCCACCAATATATTGCCTATAAGAGAGAAATCTAAGAAAGAAAAAAGTTGTTGTTGTTGTTGTTGTTATGTGCCGTCGAGTCGTTTGAGACTCATAGCGACCCTATGTACAACAGCCCTAAACCCTGCTCTATCCTGTGCCAATCTCATTGCCTCTGACACACCCATCCCGATTACCCGAGTCACTGAATCAATCCACCCCATAGAGGGTCTTCCCCTCCTGCGCCGTCCCTCCACTCTGCCCAGCATGATGTCCCTCTCTAAAGACCTGTCTCTCCTTACAACATGTCCAAAGTATGTCAGGCGAAGCCCCAGAATCCTTGCTCCAAGGAGCAGCCTGGTTTAACCCTCTCTAGGATGACTCTGTTTGTTTTCTTGGCAGTCCAGGGTACATTCAATACTCTTCTCCAGCACCACAGCTCAAAGGCAACAATTCTCCTTCTATCCTCCCTAGTCATTGTCCAACTCTCTGATGCATAACAAGTGATTGCAAAAACCATGGCCTGTATCAGACACACCTTAGTCTCCAGAGAGACACCGTTGCTCTTGAGTACTTTAGAGAGGTCCCTAACCGTAGACTTTCCCATCGCAATACGTGTTTTTATTTCCTGGCTAGTGGTGCCAAGAATGTTGACCATGGAGCCGAGCAAACTGAAGCTGTGAACAATCTCAATCTCTTCACCATCCATCCTGATGCTACCGATTGGTCCAGTGGTGAGAATTTTTGTCTTCTTGACATTGAGCCTCAGTCCATATTGAAGGCTGCAGTCCTTGACCCTCTGCAGTAAGTGCTGAGGTCCTCCTCAGTTTCAGTGAGCAGGGTTGTGTCATCTGCATAACGCAGATTGTTGATAGATCGTCCACCAGTCCTAACGCCACGCTTCTCCTCATAGAGCCCAGCCTCTCGGATAATCTGCTCTGCATACAGGTTGAAAAAGTAAGGAGACAGAAAAAAGATAGACTCAAAATATTTGGCTGAAAAAAATATACCAATCAAATGGAACCCACACAAAAAAACCCAGAAACGGCAATACTAGTGTCTGATAAAATAGACTCCAGAACGAAAACCACCACAATTACGCACCAAATGGTAGGCTTGCTAAATACATAAAACAAATATTAACAGAATTTAAGAAAGAGATAGACAGCATCACAATAAAATAATGAGAGGAGACTAAAACATCACTCTCACCAAAGGATCGTTGTTGTTGTTGTTGTTACATGTCGATTCATTTGCAAATCACAGAGACCCTATGAGTAACAGCTCTGAACCCTGCCCTTACCCATGCCATTCTCACTGTCTCTGACACACCAGTTGCTGAGTCAATCCATCTCATCCGGGGTAGTCTTCTCCTGTGCTGTCTAACCACCCTTCCAAGCATGATGTCCTTCTCCAAGGACTGGGACCTCCTTCCAACATGCCCAAAGTATGTCAGACAAAGCTTCAAAATCCTTGTCTCCAAGGATCAGCCAAATTTCATTCTCACCAGGACAAACCTGTTTGCTCTCTTAACAGTCCATGGTATTTTAATACACTCTTCTCAAGCACCACAACTCAAAGACATCAAATCTTCTTCTATCATCCTTGTCATTGTACAGCTTTCTGATGCATAGCAAGTAATTGTGAAGACCGTGCCCTGGATAAGGGACACTTTAGTCTCTAGACTTACATCATTTCTTTTCTCAAAATAAACTTTAGAAAGATGTAGCAGATCTACCAGCCAACTCAAACTTGTGGATGTATTTCTAATACTGTACCCCACTAAATTCCAATTTTATTTCTTCTCAAGTGAACATGGCACATTCTCCAGAAATGAGCACATATTAGGGCACAAAGCAAGCCTCAACAAATTCAAAAACACTGAAATAATACAAAATATCTTCTCAGACTACAATGTCATAAAACTAGAAATTAACCACAGGAGAATGAAGATTATAAAACCACCAATGTGGGAGCTAAATAACATCTTGTTAGAACACAATTGAGTTATAGAAGAAATAAAAAACGAAATAAAACAGTTCTTCAAAACAAATAATAATGAAAATACAATGTCTCAAAACCTCTAAGATGCAGCTAAGACAGTCCTTTAGGAACAGTCCATAGCAATAGGCAAACACATAAAAAATGAAGAAGTAAAATTAATGATCAAACTCAAACCTTCATCAAATAGAAATAGGGCAACAATCTAACCCCACAGACTTTAGAAGAAAGGAATTATAGTAAGAGCTAAAATCAATAAGATAGAAAACAAAAACAGAAAGGTAACCATCAATAAAATCAGGAGATGATTTTTTGAAAGGGTCAATAAAATTCGCAAACTTAAAAAAGAGACATGACACAAATTACTTGATTAAAGAATAACAGAGGTTGTCACCTCAAACCCAGAGGAAATTAAATCTGTAATATGAGAACATACGAAAAATGAAAACATAGAGAAAACTGACAAATTCCTTGAAACTCATGCACTACCTAGACTGACATGGACAGATGTAGAACACTTAAACAGAACCATCACAAAAGAAGGAAATGAGCATGTCATAAAAAGACTTCCCCAAAAGAAAAGTTCTGGCTTTGGGACTGAATTCTACCAAACATTCAGAGAAGATTTATCACCAATTCTACTTAAATTATTTCAAAAAATATAAAAAGAAGAAACACTTCCAGAGACATTCTATGAAGCAAGCATAATCCTAATACCAAAACCAGGAAGATTTTACCAAAAAAGAAAAACGGACCAATATCTCTCATACACATGAATGTGAAAATCCTTAACAAAATCCTACCCAAGAGAAGCTAAAAGCACATCAGAAAAATAATCTGTCATGACCAAGTGGGATTCATAACAGGAATTCAAGGGTGGTTCAACATAAAAATAAACCCAATCAACATAATTCACCACCTTAACAAAGCAAATAACAAAAAGCATACGATCTTAGCAACTGATATAGAAAAGGCATTTGATAAAATCTGACACCTCTTCCTGATAAAGACACTCAAAAAAATAGGGACAGAAATTAGTTTCCTCAATATTTTGAAAAGCATATATACAAAACCAAGAGCTAATCATTCTCAAAGAAGAAATTCTAAAAGTATTTTCCTTGTGAATAGAGATGAAACAACAATGCCCATTTTTACCACTTCTAGTCAATATTGTATTGATAGGGCGTCCTAGGGCAATACAACAAGAGAAGGGGGGAAAGGCATCCAGATTGACAAAGAGATGGTTAAACTGTCGCTATATGTAAATGATCTGGCAGTATATAAAGAAAAGCCCAAGGACTCAACAAAAATCCTCCTAGAGCTAGTGGACCAATTTAGTAGTGTAGCAATAACCCAAAGTCAAGGGGATTCCTCTACAATAACAAAGAGAACTCAGAGAAGGAAACCAAGAAAGCAATACCGTTTAAAACAGCCAATCACAAATTGAGATACTTGTGAATAAACCTAACTAGAGACACAAAAGAACTATACAAAGAAAACTACAGAACATTTCTGCAAGACACAATAAAGGACCTAAAGAAATGGAAAAATATTCCCTGTTCATGGATAGGAAGACTCAATAATGTGAAAAGTACAATCTTACCAAAAATAATCTATACATTCAACACAATCCCAAGACAGATACCATATTCATTTTTCAAGGAGCTCAAAAGGGAAATTGTCAAGTTTATTTGGAGAGGCAAGAGACCCTGAATAAGCAAACATTTCTGAGAAACAAAAATGAAGTAGGGGGCATAACACTCCCTAACGTCAAGCCTACGGCAGTAACCAAAACAGCACGGTACTGGTACAATGACATGCACACAGATCAATGGAATACAATCAAGAACACAGAAATAGATCTCTCTGTCTATGGTCAACTTGTATTTGACAAGGAAATAAAATCTATCAAATGAGAAAATGGCAATCTCTTCAATAAATGGTGCTGGCAAAACTGGATTGCTACCTGCAAAAAGTTGATATAGCATCTACATCTCACACTATACACAAAAAATCAACTCAAGGTGGCTCAGAGATCTGGGAGTAAAGCCTAAAACCATAAAGTTCATAAAAGACAAACTGGGAACAAGTTTAGAAGGCCTAGTCTATGCTATGAAAAGGCTGACAAATACAGCCAGAGATGCACAATCTGGAAAGGACAAATCTGATGAATAGGACTTTCTAAAGATTAAATCTAAGTGCTCATCAAAAACTTTTTCCAACAGGTTTAAAAGAAAAAACACCAACCGGGGAAAAACACTTGGCAATACCATTTTGGACAGGGATCTCATAACAAAAGTTTAAGGAAAACTCCTGGACCTTCAGAAGAAAAAGACTGATACTCTGATTACAAAATGAGCACAAGACATAGAAAGACTTTTCACAGAGGAAGGCATTCAGATGGACAACAGACACATAAAAAAATGCTCAAAATCACTAGCAATAAGAGAGCTGCAAATCAAAATGAGATGCCATTTCATCCCAATAGCAATGGTAAAGTTTAACAGGGCAGCAAACAATAAATGTTGGAGAGGATGTGGAGCAGTGGGAACTCTCATACACTGTTGGTGAGATTATATAATGGTATAACCACTCTGGAAAGCAGTTTGGCATTTCTTCAAAAAGCTGAACACAGAAACTCCACATCACCCAGCTCTTCCACTACTAGGAATATATCCCAAGGAAATTAGAACTGAGACACAAATGGAGATTTGTACACCAAAGTTCATAGCAGAATTATTCACCATCGCAAGAACATGGAAACAGCCCAAATGTCCAATCATAACTTAATGGATTGAGAAGTTGTGGTACATTTACACAACAGAATACTATGCAGCTCCCAGGAATAATGATTTAAAAAAATACAAGATAACAAAAAATAATGGAAAGCATTCTGCTGTGTGAACTAACTCAGTCTCATAAGGACAAACACTACATTTGTTGTTATTATGTGCTGTCAAGTCTCCTGCGACTCATAGCAATCTTATGTACAACAACCCTAAGCCCTGCTCTATCCTGTGCCAATCTCACTGTCTCTGACACACCTACCCCAATTATCCCAGTCACTGAATCAATCCACCTCATAGAGGGTCTTTCTGTCTTGCGCTGTCCCTCCACCCTCCCAAGCATGACATCCCTCTCCAAGGATTGGTCCCTCCTTGCAACACGTCCAAAGTATGTCAGACAAAGCTTCAGAATCCTTGCCTCCAAGGAGCAGCCCAGTTTAACCCTCTCTAAAATGAACTGTTCGTTTTCTTAGCAGTCCATGGTATAGGCAATACTGTTCTCCAACACCTCAGCTCAAAGGCATCAATTCTCCTTCATAAATACTATATAAGACCATTCTTTTTAAAACAGAAGGATAACTAGTAAAACATGTATGGGGACCCAGGAGGGGGAAATTCTGAGAGGAGAAGGGTGAGGAGGGGTAGGCATGAGACCACAGAGTTGCACAATTTGGTGGGTGGAGGGTGAAAATGAAGGAAATGGTAAGGATCCGGCAGGGACCTGAAAAGACTGGGTAATGATGGGCAAGGTCCAATGGTTGATTAATTTCATAAAACATAATGCATGAGAATGATTGTATGAAATACAACGTGAATGAAGACTAGTGTGAAACACAATTTTTTATAAAAAGTTTGTAAATAAACCAACATAAAATTTAAAAAAGAGAAAGACCCTCAATGAGATGGATTCACTTAGTGACTAGGGTAATGGAAGTAAGTGTATCAGAGACAATAAGGTTGGCTCAGGATAGAGCAGGGTTCAGAGTGGTTGTACATAGAGTCACTATGAGTCACTAGCGACTCAGCAGCACATAATAACAATATCATTTTAAAAGATTCTAAAGAAAAAGCTGTACATTTATAACCACATGATTCTTTAATAAGTCCTCACCCCTCATTCTCTCAGCCCCAAGGAATCAAGCTCCTACATAAAGAGGCCTCTAAATTCTATTCCACCATGCAGAAGAAGAAGGGAGTTTTCTAGTAGCCCTGGGACATCACGTCCTCCCTCTCATGTCAGAGAGTTGTGCTTCCCTGAAGATGAGAATGAGAGTCAGTCAGCCGCAGATCAACTAAGAAGAAGGGGAATGGTCAGATCTCATACTGACTACATTTCAAAATGGGAGGCTCTTCCAGATCAGTAGATAAGGAGTCGTACCACCAACCTAAAGGCAGGTGATTCGAATCCACCAGCTATTTCTCAGGAGAAAGATGGGTTATCTCCTCCCATGTGATTTACACTCTTTAGAAACCCACTAGAGGGTCAGCTGTGAGTCGGGTCTGACTTGATAAAAATTAGTGAGAGAGATATTTCAAAACAATCTTTCCACAGATGTCAACCAGCCACAGGAGATGGTGACTCCCACATGTATAGACATGGACTGAGAGAAAAATGAATGTCTTATAGACTCTTGAAGTAAATTTTTAAGAAGACCACTAGAGTACCAGCATTTTAATTTTTTTTAATTTTCTACTAGTTTATTTACAAAATTCTAATACATTGTTTTCAAGAACAAATTCTTTCAATTTCCCTCATTCCTCCACCCAAGAAATCATACAACTCCATGATTAATACTTCCCTATCCCTACACAACCTCTCCCACCCCTCTTGGGTCTTTATACTCATTCTACAATAATGATTTTATAAAGATTTATCCTTGTGGGACTGAGTTAGTTCACTCAGCACAAAACTATCCAGTCTCTCCCAAGTTAGGCAATAATTTACAAAGTTATTGCTCCTGCGTGCTGCATAGTATTCCATTGTGTGAGTGTACCATAATTTCTCAATCCATTCCATTGTGATCGGACATTTGGGCTGTTTCCATGTTCTTACAATGGTGAATAATGCTGCTATATACAAAGGTGTACAAATCTCCATTTGTCCCTTAGTTCTCATTTTCTCAGGGAATATTCCAAGTAGTGGAATAGCTGGGTAAAGTAAGGAAATATTCTTTCATTTCAGTTGTCACAGCATGGAGACATTTATGCTAAGTCCCAGAACCTGGATGAGTCTCGATCATCTGACCTGGATCTTACAAAGCTGTGAATATTAATGGGTTCTGAGGGATTGTGTACAGTTCTTATGAGTCAAGGTCATTGGAAAAAGAGGTTCTGCTTGGGTAACAGGCTCCATCACCTTCTTCACACTGACTTAAAATAGCTCCTAGTCACACTTGGCACTCTCATGTCTAATTTAAGTAGATTTCCAATTTCCATGGAGAGATAGAGGAAAACCATCTGGAAACTTCCACATAACAGTCACCTGGTTTCCATAATCAAATGGTCTCTAAGATGGAGAGAACTCCAGTGGTTCCAGCTTCTCAGCATCATTCAGAAAACAAAGAGGGGAAGGAAGGGAGACAGTGGGTGAAGGTCTGATATTTGGGCTAGAAAACAGGGGCCATCCCTGTGATACAGAAATCCAAAGTTCTTGAGGACTTTGGTTGTCAGAAAGGTAACAACTAAAAGTTTCAGAGAGAAAACAGGGTGCTAGCACAGTCTGAGCTTGGAATTACCCTAGTGAAGAATTTGGGATATAGGCACTGCCTTGGCACTGTCCAAGGTGCTGATCCACCCAATCAAAGAGTATCCTTGGACCAGTGCAGAGGATCACCATTCTGTATTCCCACTCCTGGCTATCCCTTCCAAGCAAATAACACTATTCATAGTTTATATGACACTTATCTCCTTCATACTGTCCCACTGGATGTTTGCTGGACATTTAACAACCAATCTGATCCTCTTCCAAAAGAGATCTTCAGAACACACAATAGAACCCGTCTCTGAGTGACTACCTGGGCTCCTCATCTAAAGACCTGAACAAGGGTCTATTAGCCTTTGGAGCAGGGCTCTGATTGTTGACACCAGCCCTAGAGTCACTTCCACAATTTTGGGCTATTTTTTCAAGCCAGTTTTTGCTCCTCAATATCCTGAGTGTGTTTTTGAACTGTGCTAAGAATCTAAGCTCAAATGTTGAGTAAGAGCACAAATCACTCAATCTCAAAAGAACATAATGACATTGTTCACAAGTCATAACCTGTCTTCTGGGATGCTATTTATAAAAAATATATTTACTATGCTGGAAAATAAAATGTATTAACATAAATTCTCATATTCTCTGTGTGTGTCTTTCTCTTATCTCTCTGTCTATCTCTGTCTTCCTCCCTCCCTCCCTCTCTCTCTGTCTCTGTCTTGCTCACTCTCTCTGGGTCTGGCTGCCTCCCTCCTTCCCTCTCTGCCTGTCTGTCTCCCTCCTTCACTCCCTCCCTCCCTCATTGTCTGTCTCTGACTCTCTCCCTCCCTCCTCCTTCCAGCTTTCTGTCTGTCTCTCTCTCTCTCTCTCTATGTCTCTCTCTTTCTCTGTCTGTCTCTTCCTGTCTCTGTCTCTTTTTCTTTCTGTATTCTGTCTCTCTGTCTCTGTCTCTCTGCTTGTCTCGGTGTGTATCTCTCTCTCCCCCCCCTCCCTCCCCCAATCTCTCCCTCTCCCTTTCTCCCTCTCTCCCCTACTCACAGTTGACCTTCAAATGAGTGCAAGGCTCTAAATCACGCAGAAAGAGATTGTTCCTCTTTCTCATCTTTCTCCCAAGGAGCCACTAGTGGACTAAATACTGGATATATTAAGTAGACTTGGTTAGATGCTTCCTAAAGATGTAATTAATTACTTGGTTATTTACGTAGAAGTACTTTATGTTAGTAGGAAGTGGATGCAGTAATTTAGTTAATTTAGGAAAACTTGTCCTTGTACTTAGGATTCCCAAAGTTTCAAGTGAAATAAGAGTTAGGAAACTGCCGAATATTAATTTTCTTGATAACACAAGAGAAGGTGAGCCCTTAACACAACTGGAATGTGAAACACTAAGAAACAGGGTACAGCTAAGACTAGAACCCAGTCACCATTCTAAATGGTCCATTGAGGATCCCCCTCCTTGCCCTCACCTAGGAGCTCTGGCTGCCTAGTAGTAAGAAGTTGTGCTGCAATCCTGAAGACACATGGTTCAAAACCACCAGCTGCTCCTCACGCAATGTTTGGACAATCTCCTCTCATGCGATTTATTGCCTCTGAAAGCTCACTGGAGGGTCAGCTATGGGTCAGTTCTGACTCTATGATACACAAAATCAACTCCTCATTTATCCCTAGTTGGTCAGCCTGTCAAGTATGGTAGCTTGTATGTTGCTATGAGGCCAGAAGACAAGTATTTCAAATACCAGCATGATCACCCACGGAAGACAGGTTTCAGTGAAGCTCCTAGAGTAAGAAAGGGTAAGGAGAAGGCCTGATGATCAACTTCCAAAAATCAGGCAATGACAGCCTATAAAAGAAAAGAGAACATTATCTGACATTATGCTGAAAGGCAAGCCAGAAGGTGCACAAAGTCCACAAGATCTACAGAAGCTGACTGCAGTAGGAACAGTAGTACCTGTGGTCACCAAGAATGGCAACCAACAGGAATAAATTCATGTTAATGGCATGTTAATTACCAAATTCACAACAAACAAAGATGCCAAACTACCTCAGAGAGACTGGATGTTTAAATTTAGAGGGAGTAAATAATGGGTAGAGAAAGTGGTTACATGACAAGAGCCTGGTTTGTAAATACAAGGACTTTTGAGCCTGCGTGATCAGTCTCCTGGACATGGCATCTGCCCATCATGCTCCCTTCTAATACCGTTTCAAGCAGTGTAAAGGATGCAACGAGTCCAGTTGTCTCATCTGTTCTTTCATGCACCATCCCTACATGGAAGAACCTACAGACTAAAGATGTCAGCATGTCTTCTGAAGATGCTGGGGAGGAACATGACCCAATGGTGGCTTGGCTTCTGCTTCCATGCTTACTGCCATCTGCTGTTGTCATTGTTTTTGTCATTGCTGTTGTTATTTTCCATGGAATAGCCTGAGACTCATAGTACAACAGCTCTAAACCCTGTTCTATCCTGTGCCAATCTAATTGTCTCTGACACACCTATCCCCATTAGTACAGTTACTAAATCAATCCATCTCATCAAAATACTCTCCTGCACTGTCTCTCCATCCTCCCAAGCATGAAGTCCTTCTCCAAAGACTAGTCCCTCCTTACAACATGTCCAGAGTATGTCAGAAAAATCTTCAGAATCCCTGCCTCCAAGGAGTAACCTGGTCTCGTCTCTAGGACGAACCTGTTCTCCTAGAGTCCAACACTCTTCTCCAGCACCACAGCTTAAAGGCATTAATTCTCCTTTTATCATCCCTAGTCATCTTCCAGCTTTCTGATGCATAACAAGTAATTGCAAAGACTATGACCGGATCAAGTGCACCTTAGTCTCCAGACTGACATTATTGCTCTTCAGTACTTTGGCGAGGTCTCTGACAGCAGATTTTCCCACTGCAATTCATCTTTTCATTTCCTGGCTGCTGGTGCCAAGAGTGTTGATTGTGGAGGAACGCAAACTAAACCTGTTAACAATCTCAATCTCTTCACCATCCATCATGATGCTGTCAACTGGCCCAGTGGTGAGAATCATTGATTTCTTGATGTTGAGCTTCAATCCTTATTGAAGACTGCAGTCCTTGGTCTTCTGCAGCAAGCACTTCAGGTCTTCCTCAGTTTCAGCAGGCAGGGTTGTGTCATCTGCATAACACAGATTATTGATGAGTCTTTCTCCATTCTTGGTGTCACATTTTCTCCTCATAGAGCCCACCCTCCCGGATAATCTGTTCTGCATATACACTGAAAAGGTATGGAGATAGGACACATCCTTGATGCACACCCTTCCCAATTTTGAACCATGCAGTGTTTCCTTGCTCTGTTCTGATGAATGCCTCCTGGTCTAAGAGGAAATACACCAGACTTGGTCAAACAGGTGGGATTCAGCAGCACCCAAAGGAGGCACCAAGTTCAGTTCAGTTCTACACCAACCTTCCATCCCCCTGCAGTTTTTAGATAACAAAAACAAGCCTCTCCTACTTAATCTTTCTTTGTACCGTCTCAGCCTTTACTGACTGGTCTGACGCCACCTGTCAAAAGTAGCACCCTCAAACATGCACCCACCCACCCCCCGCTTTCTACACTGTGAGAAGTCACTTCACAGTCACGTATCCCAAAGTCCAGTGACCAGAGCAGTGTCTTGTTCCCGTCCCACTCTCTTGCTGACTCTGTCAGTGACCTAGAGCAACCAAGAGGCAGTCCTCATACCTTCTTTCGCCATACTCTAATCACCAGCCTAGATATGCCATACCACAAGGCCCCCGGGTTTAGAGTGTGGGTGGAGAGACAGATAAGAGAATTAACACCTGGCTTGTGCAAAGAGGATAAAACCTACAGAAAAGGAAGTTGATCAAACTCAGACCCAGATACACACTTGTTGCACTCTGCCAACTTGGCCCAGAGACTCCATGTGTACCCCAATCTGTGGGAACCCAGAATGTCCCCATATTTATTCATGGAACTTCCAAAAAAGGTCAAAGTCAGAGGGATTTATGACTTAGCTGGCATTACTAAGACCATGCACCAGTCAGTTGGCTTGGTAATAGCCTGTTATCTTTGCACTCAGATCTTTCCATCCCAGACAGCAGAGGTGAGTATGATAGATAGATTTCCGGCCAATCTATCCTGAATGAGCCTCTCGGGCCAAGACAGAAGTGGGGGGGCAGGGAGGAGCGGAAAGAGGAGGGTAGGAATGAGAGAAAGGAGGGGCAGCCTGAAGGAGAAGGCAGAGGAGAAATAGAGGAAATGACTGTCTTCTGAACACCACTCGTGCCGAGCATGGTGTTGGAACCAGTGCAGCAGATACCATTCCCTCCCTATCAGTGAGAAAACTAGGGTTCAAGGAAATCAAGAAATGCCCTTTAAATCATACAGCCAGTAAATAACAACTTGGACTGTCAGATGCCACCACAGGGAGCAGCTTCCAAATGCAATCATGGGAATGCTGACTGCACTTGGAGACTGTGAGAGTCAGGGCAGAATTATACAATAAGGGTCCTTTCTACAAAAGACTAGTGAGAGCTAGAATAGTAGCTAACCCAGCATGGATCTGGGCCAGGGAAAAAACAGGCCTTATGACTCCTTGGTAGCATAAATGGAACTCCTTTATCAGGATTAGCACCATTAGTCCCATCCATCACAGATGAGATGTGTTTTTCCTGATCTCCTGGCACATGAGTTGGTAAACCCAGACCTCACACCTGCTCTGAACAGGCTTCCACCCAGGTAACACCAGCACTTCACTGTCCTTCCTGAGAATCTTGGTGTCACTCTCTAAGTATAAATTCCCTCATAAATGTCAGGGCTTACTGGGCTTCTTTTTTCAAAATCTAATCTATGCTGCTCCTATTGTTACCTGGTAGGATGTGACAGAGACTCATTCTTAGTCAATGGATGTCATCTATATGTTGCCTCCCATTATAGCGCTGTCCCAACACAGGCCAAAGGGTGCTACTGAATTCCAGCCTGCCAGGCAAGGCAGCACTGTCTGATTCAACACTCAGCAATGAAATCAGGACTCCTTTTCTCCTGAGAACTGGGGCTTTCAGAGCATGCACCATGGTCCTGCTCCCTCCCTGTACTCCAGCCCTCCAATCTGAGCTAGGGGCTCATGAGTAAAGTTTTAAAACCCCAGTGGCAATAACATCACAGATGAAACCCACCAGTAAAGGCACAAATGGCTTTAATTAGCTGATTCAGAAGCCTCTGGGTCTGCAGGTGGAAGGGTTGTCCTGAGGAATCAACGCAGGCTGTCTAGCCCTTGTCAACACTATAGACAGCCCAGTTTCTCCCCCAGGCTCTACTCCCCATTCCCTGCACTGGTCATTTTTGCAAAGTGCCTCCTGGCCAACAGCCATTGCGCTGGCTTTCTGCTGATAGGGCACTTCTGTAAAGTTCAGCCGGCATGGTTCCTGTGACGCTAAATGTGGATAAAAAGAAAACAGCCATCTCCCAGAGCTTCCAGGAGGTTAGCTCAGCTAAATCCTGATGACACCATCATTACTTCACCTTCACACCACAGCCACCATGCTGTGGAATTGGATCTCTGTGGCAATGCTGAGAAGGTCAAAGTTCCCCACGTCCCACTGGATACATTCTGTGCCTTTCTCCCAACTAATGGGAAGAGCACTCACTCACCATTCCTTATATGCAAGTTCACTCATGATTACCAAAGGAGAAGTGATTGTTTTTGATTCTCTGAAAATTGCTACTCTAAAAGGGTTTCTTTTAGAGCCTTTGACCTCTTACTAGACATGGAGGCCGGCCCTTGCCTTCTTATGGGCCCCAGGAAAGGGCACACAGTGGCCTCAGCCACAGGCAGGAAAGCTCCACCACCTACTTGCCCTGCTGTTTGAGCAAGAATGCCACCTTTCACACCTGTATTCCCTCATCTGGAGATCTCCACCAGTTATATCTTATAATGTGACAAGGGACAGTGAGCCTTCTTCAGACTGCTTAGTGCCATCAAAGGTGGCATTCACAGTGAGAATGGTGCCCTTTGTGGTGAATGAATCCCTGTGGCACCATTAGAAACTGCCCAAAGGGGCCTGTAGGACTGTGTAGGACTGGAGAGTGCAGGCAAGGGGCTCTTCCACCAGACTGAAGGCTGCGGCAGGGGAATCACCTGGCTCTCCTACTAAGCTGAAGGCCCAGCAGGGGGAATCACGGGGCTCTCCCATCAGGCTGAAAGCTGCGGCAGGGAAATCACCAATCACCAGGCTCTCCCTCCAGGCTGAAGGTTGTGGCAGTGGGCTCACAGGACAGGACACTGGCACTTTTGACAAGACTCAGTGTCAGTATACACAGTCCAGATCCCAGAGCAAGGGCAAGGCTCAGGGTGTTGGCAGAGCCCACAGGGCAAGAAATAGGCATCAGATACATCGAGGGAGATTAGGGCTAGGAGAGGCTCAAGCAGGAGCAGCACTAGAACCTAGGATTTATTAGCATTATTAGTATGTGTATCAGAAGTGGTAAGGACACCTCAGAGATAGTGATGTTTGCTCAGAATAGGTCAGGGTTCAGATCTCATGTTTATAGGGTCACTTAAATTGCAGTCAACTAACTAAATGGCACCAAACAACAACAACATCATGGAATTACCAGCCATTAATAATAACAGTAATAACAGCCACTATTATGAACCCACAACCACATGTCAGGCACCATGTTAAATATTCTTTATCCCCATCATCTCATGAAATCCTCCCAACAAGATATTTACAGATGAGGACAGAGATTCCAAGAGGCTCAACAACATACGTGAAACCCTCCACCAGCAAGCATTGTCTAAAACTGGTGCAAATCCCTCTTATTCACCAGTGTCATCTCTTCTTCTTGTTTTTGTTGTTAGGTGCCAACTCACAGCAACCCTGTGAACACCAGCACAGAATCCTGCCCTATCCTGAGCAAATCTCACTCTCTCTGACACACCTAACTCCACTGTCACACTCATTGTGTCAACTCATCTCTTCCAGAGTCTCTCTCTCCTGTGCTGTTCCACCACCCTTCCAAGCATGACACCCTTCTTCAAGGACTGGCCCTTCCTGGTAACATGCCCAAAATATGTGAGACAGAGTCTCAAAATACTTGTCTCCAAGAAGCAAGCTGGCTTCATCTTTTCCAGGACAGATCTGTTCTTCTCTTGCAAGTCTATGGTATGCTCAATACTCTTCTCCAGCACCACAACTCAAAAGCTTTGATGATTATTCTGTCATCCTTAGTCACTTTCCAGCTCTCTGTTGCACAGCAAGCAATTGAGAAGATCATGGCTTGGACCAGGTGTACCTCCATCTCTAGAATGATAACATTGCTCTTTAACACCCTGGAAAGACCCCTGACAGCAGATTTTCCCAATGTAACTTGTCTTCTGATTCCTGACTGCTGGTGCTGAGGATGTTGATTGTGGATCTGAGCAAGATGGGCACATAAAGGGACAGGGCGAGGGAATTAGGAAAGATCCAATGGGGACTTTTAAAAAGGCGGGATAATGGTGGGCATGGATCAATACTAATTTTATAAAACACAATGTATGAGAATGATCATATGAAATGCAATGTGGATAGAAGTGTGTGAAACATTATATATATATATTTAAACATATATATATCTCACAATGTATACAAATTTTGTACGCAAATAAATACAAAATAAAAAATTTTTTTTAAGAAGTCATGTAATGAATGAGGGACACTGATCCTTACTCAGATCTCTTTTCTCTTAGATCCTGAAGTGTGACTCACAGGCAGGTCTCATCCTCAGAGGTCTCCAGGTAAGGAGATTTCCTCTCTAGAGGCCCAGAGCATTGTGATTCCAGGCCATGCAGCATCCCATGACTTGTCCCCTGCTGTTCAGCCCTTTCCCAAACTCCAGTTCTCTGTAATACATTTCTGCTCCTGAGTCTCATCTTGCAGCTCTGGAAATGCATAAGACAGAAGGCCTTCTCCACGGCCGTAGTACCAGCTGAGGCCTACTGAGGCCTCCTTCTTTTCTGCATCACCTCAGACCAGTTCTCCTGGAGGGCTGCTCTTTGATGGAGAACTGGGGCTGCCCAGGTTCTTGCTTTTTCTGCTAAACTCAGTTCTAAAACAACAAAATCTCTGCACTTCTTGCAAACAATTTTCCCCGGTGCAAACCTATAAGCTAATTTCCTTCTTTCTAGCTGACTGGCTTCCTGATAACCTAAACACCAGAAGCCAGAGTGTCATTCACTTCCTAAACAACATGCCTCTGGAAAATCTATATACTTTGAGAAATGACAAGTCATAGGAAGACTTCAGGTATTTTGTTCATAGGGTCACTATGAGTCATGCTCCACTCAATGGCAATCAATAACAACCACAACAACCTATCAACCATCCATAATCAATAAACATACTCCCATCTCCGGCTTAATTAACTAAAATTATTGTTATATTTTTCCCGCTTTATCTTCCTTTCCTAAACAAACTGGATCTATCCTTCTCTCTTTGCTCTCAAGCAAGGCACTTCCTGCTCACTAGTCTCAAGGCTCCATTTCTATGGTCCTCAGTTCTGTGACCAAGAAACCAGCTGCCAGTATCCACAGAGCTAAGTGGTGGGATTACAAAGTCAACCCCCATAACCTGAATTCTACTATGAAATTTGTTTCACACAAGTCATATGAGAGAGATTCCAAGATGGACTGAGGAACTACATATGATACCAGGAACTACATATGATAATGGTGACCAGGAATTTCCCCACCTCTACCCCACACTCACTGGACTCCTATGAGATCTGCTGTGTCCAAAGTACTGAGCCTAAACAGAAACAGAGACAAGAGCAAGGAAGTCCCAAGTATTCTCAGAACTTACCCTTCTCTTGGGAATTCTTGTTGATTGTCAGTTTATCAGGCAACTGCTCCTCATCAAGATGAATCATCTGACAAGGCAGAACTCCAAAGATAGCATCATTTATAACGCTAGTTCTGGGCTCTAGTCAACTGTTCCCTCTTACAACTCTTCTTAAAGAAGTATCAGCTACCCTGACAACTCTCTGCACATAATCTAGATAGGAGAACCTATTCCACAGTCAATTTAGAAAATTACCCGAAAACGACTGGAGCAGCACGTCAGCAGGGAACTGCCAGTTCTGTAGGCTGGGCTTAAGGCTGTGGTACTAGGGATATTATAGCTAATGTTAGATGGATGTTGACTGAAAACAGAGAGTACCAGAGGAATTCTATCTGTGTTTCATTGACTATGCAAAGGCTTCTGTGTGGATTTCTGTGTGGTTGAATCTGAGAAGAACTGGAATCCCAGAACATTTGATTGTGTTTCTGCGAAACCTATACTTGGACCAGAAGGCAGTCATCAGAATAGAGCAAGGAGATGCACGGTTCAAAATCTGGAAGGGTGTATGCCAGGGATGTATTCTGTCTCCGTACCTTTCAATCTATATGCAGAACAGATCATCCAGGAGGGTGGGCTGTATGAGGAGAAAAATAGAATCAGGACTGGAGGAAGACTCATCAGGAACCTACATTATGCAGATGACACAACCCTGCTTGCTGAAACTGAGGAAGACCTGAAGCACTTGCTACAGAAGACCAAAGAATGCAGGCTTCAATATGGATTGAAGTTCAACATCAAGAAAACAAAGATTCTCACCACTAGGCCAATTGGCAGCATCATGATGGAAGGTGAAGAGATTGAGATTGTTAGCAGATTTCGTTTTCTTGGCTCACAATCAACACTCTCGGTACCAGCAGCCAGGAAATCAAGAGATGAATTATATTGGAAAAGTCTACTGTCAGGGACCTCTCCAAGTATTGAAAAGCAATAATGTCAGTCTGGAGACTAAGGTGTGTTTGATACAGGCCATAGTCTTCGCAATTGCTTGCTATGCATTAGAGAACTGGACAATGACTAGGGATGATATAAAAAGAACTGATGGCTTTGAGCTATGATGCTAGAGAAGAGTTTTGAATATACCAAGGACTGCCAGGAGAACAAACAGATTCGTCTTAGGGTGAAGCCAGCCTGCTCCTAGGAAGCAGAGATTCTGAGGCTTCATCTCACATACTTTGGACATGTTGCAAGGAGGCACCAGTCCTTGAAAAGGGACATCATGCTTGGAAGGGTGGAGGGACGAAGAAAGAGAGGGAGATCATCAATGAGATGTTTTGATACAGTAACTGAGGTAATGAGGGTAGGTGTATCGGAGACAGTAAAGTTGGCACTAGAGAGAGCAGGTTTCAAGGCTGTTGTACATAGGGCCACTATTAGTTGCAAGCAACTCAACAGCACCTAACAGCAACAACAGCATTCCAAAAGTCTACCCAGTGCCTTAAAATCCAAAGTAAAAACATCAGAAAAGATTCAGGATACTCTCTTAACTATCAGTATCCACAGTGGGACAGCAAAGGTGAGGCCTGGGCTGGGGAGGTTTGAGTGGAGAGCCATCTCATCATGTTGGGTCAAATAGGTCATGACTTGACAGGAAATGGGGACACTAAGAGATAGAAATACACAAAGTATAATAAATGTGAAACTAAAATTAAGGAAGCAGAGACATCAAATCATAAATAAGGGCAACTATAAAACAAAAAAAAAAGAGAATGAACAATGTAGTTACACAGGTTCCAAATGAAGAAGTCAAGTTGATCTTCACAATAAAAGAACTCTCTAGCCCCAAATATAAAATAAACTTACCAGTTAACCTCAAGTTAAGTTAATAAACTTTTTCATCAAAATAAAAAATGATAGGTCAACTTAAAAGAAACTTAACAAAAGATGCACAAGTTCTAAACTATACATTCAGCCAACTCAATCTTGTGAATATATCCAAGCTACTGCACCCAACTAAAACTCAATTCACTTTCTTCTCAAGTGCACATGACACATTTTCCAAAACTGATCATATATTAGGACACAAAGCAAGGCCCTACTATTTCAAAAACACTGAAATACTACAAAGAATCTTCTCAGACCACAATGCCATAAAACTAGAAATTAACCACAAGAGGATAAAGCTTATAAAACCACCAATGTGGAAGCTAAATAACACCCTGCTAGAACATAATTAGGTTATAGAAAAAAAGAATGAAATAAAGTTCCTCAAAACAAATTATAATAAAAATACAACATACCAAAACCTCTGGGATACAGTTAAGGCACTCCTCAGGGGCTAGTTCATAGCTGTAGGCAAACACATAAAAAAACAAAGAAAGAAACAAAATGATCTAACGCAACACCTTCCTCAAATATAAAAAAAGAGCAACAATCTAACCTCACAGTCTTTAGAAGAAAGACAACTATAAGGAAAAGAGATGAAATAAATGAGACAGAAAACAAAAACAACTGAAGTCATCAACAAAACCAAGAGCTAATTTTTTGAAAGAATTAATAAAATTGAAAAACCATTGGCACATTTAATAAAAGACAAAAAGGAATAGACACAAGTGACTTGATTAAGAAATGACAGAGGTGACATCACAACAGAACCAGAGGAAATTAAATCTATAATATCAGAATACACGAAAAGCTATACTTTAATAAATTTGGAAACCTACAGAAAATGGACAAATTTCTTAAACTCAAGACCTACCCAGATTGACATGAAGAGATGAAGAACACTTAAACAAAAAGAAATCACACAAAAATAGAAATCAAGCAGGTTATAAAAAGACTTCCCTACAAAAACGTCCTAGACCAGCTAACTTCAGGGCTGAATTCTACCGAATACTCAGAAAAGATTATAATCAATACTATTTAAGTTATTTCAAAAAATACAAAAAGAAAGAACACTCCCAGAGACATTCTATGAAGCAAGCATAACCCTAATGCCAAAACCAGGCAAATATATTATCAAAAAAGAAAACTACAGACCAGTATCTCTAATGGACATAGATTCAAAAATCCTTAACAAAATCCTAACCAATAGAATCCAAAAGCACATTTTAAAAAATTCACTATTACCTAGTGGGTTCATAACAGATGTTCAAGGATGGTTCAACATAAGGAAAACAATCAGCATAATTCACCACATTAACAAAGCAGATAATAAGAACGATATGGTATTAAGAATTGATACAGAAAAAAAAAAATTCAAAAAAATCCAATACCCCTTCCTGAGTAAGACACATCGCAAAGTAGAAATAGAAGAAAACTTGCTCAACATAGTAAAAAGTATGTATGCAAAACCAGAGAAACCAGAGCCAGTATCATTCTCAATGGATAAAACTAAAAGCATTTTACTTGTCAACAGGGACCAGACAAGAATACCACTCTCAGCAGTTATATTCAATATTGTATTGAAAGTACTTGCTAGGGAAGAATGACAAGAGATGGAAATAAAAGGCATCCAGATCAGCAAGGAGATGATAAAACTATCACTATATGCAGATTATGATAGTGTACACAGAAAACCCCAAGGATTCAACAAACTGTTAGCGCTATTGGACTAATTTAGTAGTGTTGCAGGATACAAGATTAATATTCAAAAGTCAGTGGGATTCCTCTACAGTAACAAAGAGAAATCAGAGAAGGAAACCAAGAAAGCAATACCATTTAAAACAGCCAATCACAAATTGAGCTACTTGGGAATGAACCTAACTAGAGACATAAAAGACCTGTACGAAGAAAACTACAGAACATTTCTGCAAGACACAATAAAAGACCTAAAGAAACGGAAAAATGTTCCCTGTTCACGGTAAGCAAGACTCAATATTGTGAAAATGGCAATCCTACCAAAAGCAACATACATGTTCAATGCAATCCCAAGAAAGATACCATAATTATTTTTCAAGGAGATCGAAATGGAAATTGTCAAGTTTATTAGGAAAGAAAAGAGATACCGGTTAAGCAAAGCACTTCTGAAAAACAAAATTGAAGTTGGAGACAATACACTCATTGACCTCAAAACCTACTACAAAGCAGTAGTAACCAAAACAACATGGGGCTAGTACAATGACAGGCACATAAACCAGAAGGACAGAATTGAGAACATAGAAAAGGACCTATCTATGTACAGTCAACTGATATTCAACAAGGAAATAAAGCCTGTTAAATGGGGAAATGATAACCTCTCCAACAAATGGTGCTGCCAAAATTGAACTGCTACCACCTGTTATGCATCAGAGAGTTGGACAATGACTAGGGAGGATAGAAAGAGAATTGACGCCTTTGAGCTGTGGTGCTGGAGAAGAGTATTGAATGTACTCTGGACTGCCAAGAAAACAAACAGAGTCATCCTAAAGAGGGTTAAACCAGGCTGCTCCTTGGAGGCAAGGATTCTGGAGCTTCGCCTGACATACTTTGAACATGTTGTAAGGAGAGACAGGTCTTTAGAGAGGGACATCATGCTGGGTAGAGTAGAGGGACAGTGCAGGAGGGGAAGACCCTCTATGAGGTGGATTGATTCAGTGACTGGGGTAATCGGGATGCGTGTGTCAGAGGCCATGAGATTGGCACAGGATAAAGCACAGTTTAGGGCTGTTGTACATAGGGTCGCTATGAGTCGCAAGCGACTCAACGGCACATAACAACAACAACACCACCTGTAGAAAGCTGAAACAAGAGCCACACCTCACACCTTACACAAAAATCAATCCAAAGTGGATCCAAGACCTGGGAGTAAAGCCCAAAATCATAAAGTTCATCAGAGACAAACTGTGACCAAGTTTAGAAGGTCCTGTCTATGGTATAAAGAGACTGACAAGAGATCCAAGATGGTGACGGAGGCAGAGACAACGTGGTGAGCTGCGGGAGCAGCAGACCACTTGGAACAGGGCCATTATGACCCTCTACAGACTTCTGTTTATTAATAATTAAACAGTTAAACAGTTGATGACTGGTCTTCAGTGAGGATTGAGGCTCAACAACAGGAATTCAAGGATTTCCAAGGAAGAATGGGTGAGTGCAGCAGCTCCCAACCCCCTCCCACAGAGCCCGCACTGCGCCTCACCACAGCCGCAGCTCCATGAAGCTCCCAAAGACGGAACCCATGGAATCCCTCGCCCAGGATGGAGAGTGAGCACCGGACCTCCCCAGGACTGATGCGGTGGAGCCGCCACACAGCAGCAAAGTGTACTTGTTCCGAGGAGAATTCTTGGAGCCAAGATGGCGGCAGCAGGGGAAGTGGGCAGACACTGGCCTCCCGCCCGCGAGATGAAGCTGGACCACCAGCCGACCTTGTGGGAGATGGTTTGCGCTCTCTGGCCACCCACATGGAAGATGGCACTCACCTGGCGGCTGCCTGCACAGGAAAATGGCCTGCACAGGAGGATGGCGCATGCCCACCAGCCACCCATGCGCAAGATGGCACCAGCCCGCCGGTTGCCTGCAATGGGGAATGGCACGCGCCCGCCAGTCGCCTGTGTGGGAGATGGCACACGCCTGCTGGCCACCCCGCGCTGGGGGATGGTGTGCACCCGCTGGCTGCCTGCGCACGAGATGGCGCATGCACACCAAGAGATGAAGTGTGCCCGCAGGCCAGCCGCACCGAGGGATGGTGTGCACCCACCCCCACCAGCTGCCCGCGCACGAGATGACGCCCGCTTGCTGAGAGATGACACGTGACCACAGGTCGCCCACACACGAGATTATGCACGCGCCCGCCAGTCGTCTGTATGGGAGATGATACTTGGGAGATGGCTCGCGCCCACCAGCCACCCGCACAGAAGATGGCACGCGCCTGGCGGCTGCCCACACACAAACCTGCCAGCCACCTGTGTGGGGGATGGCGTGCGCCTGCTGGCCCACTGGCTGCCTGTGTATGAGATGACGCGAGCACTCCGAGAGATGATGCACACCCTCCGAGAGATGATGCGAGCCCTCCGGTCACCCGCGCGCGAGATGACGTGTGCCTGCCAGCTGCCTGTGCTGGGGGATAACACACACTTACCCCCACCTGCTGCCCGTGCACAAGATGGCGCATGCCCACCGAGCGAGGACGTGCATGAGATGATAAGTGCCCGCCGGCCGCCCACGTGGGAGATGACACACGGGAGATGGCGAGCGCCTGCCAGTCTAGTCACCTGCGCTGGGGGATGGTGCGCACCCGCCAACCGCCTGCACAGAAGAGATGACGCGCGCCCCACCACCCGGGGTGGGGGACATGTGCCCCACCACCTGCAGGTTGGGGTTTCCTTGGAAAACCAGAGAAGATGATCACCTATACAATGGATTGTTGAAAGTCACTGTGAGTTGTCTATTTGATGACACTTGCAGTGGCAGCATGTCCAAGATGACCAACATCCTAAATGCACCACATATTTTGATCTGATGAATGCTTCTGCCAAAAGATGTTTAGACCTTGGGGGAGCCTGTTCATAATTTTCAGGTTCCCTTTGCCATTTATAAAGGGGGAGAGAAGTGACACCTACTTCAAATTATAGTATGACCACTTATGGGGGCGGGGGTAAAAGTGGTGGTGCTGGAATTGGAGATGCTGTCCCTGGCCACACACTCCTCGGTCAGGTGAGGGGACCAGATTAGTGTGGGGGCAAGTAGAGGGGAGTGTACCAGCCAGCCCATGGGGGGTGTTGCCCTGCTCGGGATGGGCTGTCCTCAGCCCTCGGCTCGGGGCGAGCTGTCACGGCCCTCTGCCCGGGGCGGGCTGTCCTCGGCCCTCAGCTCGGGGTAAGCCGTCATGGCCCTCAGGGTGAGCTTCTCAGTCCCCAGATTATGCCATCTGACCCCTGGGTAGGAAAAAAAAAATGCCTAGGATATCCAGAGAATTTTATCAAGGCTACTTTCTGCCACCTTCTCCCCCAGTAAACCTGAAAGCAACACCCCCAAAACCCCTCTATTTGTAACTCACAAGTTTGTTCTCTCAAGGTTTGCTCCCTTTCCTACAGGTAACCTTAACACTGAGTTTTACTTCAGACCTGACCCCGAACCCAGTGCCAGTGACAAAAAGGAAATACAACTGCCAGCTAAAGAAGCAAAGGAGGATGGAGCCTCTGGGTTCAACCAGCCATCCCCACTGGACCCACCTGGGAAAACACTTTGCAGTCCGGAGGGGAGCAAATGACAGGAAAATATCTTCTAACAGAACCAGAAGGCAAGCAGCCTTAACCCAAGATCACCAGTAAGGTGATCCTCCACTAAAGTGTCCTCCCTTTCCCCCTTCACATCAACGCCCCTGTTCAGCATGAAGAAGCCAGAGAGTTGGCATCCAGTTCCCAAATCAGTAAGACAGTAGATTTAACTACCATTGGAAAATGCTTGTCATTTTCCTGTAGCATCTGGTCCACACTGGATCACTTTCATTTCCTTCACCTGCTACCCCCACCAACCAATTTCTGCAGCTCTGCAACTGCATCCCTACCCATCCTTACCCTTCTGGCCCCAACCCTCACCTCCTTGTACCCCCAATTTGTTTTTCCCAATAAAAATTTTTAAAAAAGAGACTGACAAATACAGCTAGAAATATCCAATCTAGAGAGGATAAAATTGATGAGTAAGCCTTTCTAAAGATTAAATCTACATGCTCATCAAGAACTTTTCCAAGAGTTTGAAAAAAAAAATCTGCCAATTGGTAAAAAACATTTGGCAATACCATCTCAGACAAGGGTCTCATAACAAATTTTTTCAGAATACTCCGGGCCTTCAGAAGAAAAAACTGATAACCCAATTACAAAATAGGCAAAAGATATGGAAAGACTTTTCATAGAGGAAGACATTTGGAAGGCCAACAGACAAACAGACACATGAAAATAATGCTCAAAATCACTGGTAATAAGAGAGATGTAAATCAAAACCACAATAAGATACCATTTCACCCCAGTAGCAGTGGCTGGCAAAAGTTAGTAGGGCAGCAAGCAATAAATGTTGGAAGGGATGTGACAAGTTGGGAACTCTCATACACTGTTGGTGGGACTGTAAAACAGGAAAACCACTCCGGAAGACAATTTGATGTTTCCTAAAAAATTTGAACACAGAAACTCTGTATAATCCAGCTATTCCACTACTAGGAATATACCCCAAGGATATTAGAACTGAGACACAAACAGATTTGTACACCAATGTTCAAAGCAGCATTGTTCACTATCTCAAGAACATGGAAACTGCCCAAATATCCAACCATAACTGAATGGATTGAGAAATTGTGATACATTCACACAATGGAACACTATGCAGCACTCAGGAGCAACAATTTCGAAAAATACTACATAACTTGGGAGATACTGGATAACATTATGCTGAGTGAACAAACTCAGTCTCATAAGGACAAATATTGCATAAGACTATTACTGTAAAATTAGAAGGGTAACTAGTAAAGCATGTATGGAAGCTCAAGGGGGAAAGGGTGGGAGCAGAGGGTTGAGGATGGGTAGGGGTTGCACAGTTTTGTGGGTGGAGGAAGAAGGAGAAGGAAATGGGAGGAATCTGGGTGAAAAGTCATGACAATGATGGGCAAGGTCCAGTGATGATTAAATTTGTAAAACATAGTTCATGAGAATGATTGTATGAAACACAATGTGAATGAAGAATAGTGTAAAACACAATCTATACAAACTTTATAAACAAACCAACAAAAATATTTTTTAAAAAACTAGGTAGAAGAGGCAATAATTCTGATAAGGCAGACATCTAATTACAAACCAGCATAAAATAAAAGGAGGATATTCTATAATGATTGAATGAAACTAACTGTAATTAAAAAAGACAGACTAACTGTATTTAGTTTCTACGCATCCAATGACATAACAAATCAAAGCTCAAAAATATGTGAATCAAAAGTAAACATTTGAATAGTTCACAGACAACTCCACAATAATAACTGTTGTTGCTGTGTATTACTGAGTTGGAACTGACCCATAGATGACCCTCCATTGATTTTTCTGAGGCAGTTTAATTAATCATACTGGAAGAGATTGCCTATCTTTCTCCCACGGAGCAGCTGTTTAATTTGAACCGAATGCTTTCTGGACTACAGTGCATCTCCTTACCACTAGGCCGCCAGATCCAATACACAACTTTTGATGAATGACAAAACTAGAAATAAATGCAACAAAGGCATAAAAAAATTTAAAAAAGACAAATAACAAGTTGATCTCACAGACCTATATAGAATAGTCACTCAACAAGATCACAAAACATATTCCTTTTCAGTACACAAGGCAATCTCCAGTACAGATCACATACTAGGTGAAAAATCAAGCCTCAATAAAGTTTTTTAAATCAAAATTCTACAGCATATCTTCTCAATTATAATGAAATCAACACAAGGAAGATCAAGAAGGAAAATCAAGCACATGAAAACTAAATAACATTCTCCTCGAAAAATAATGGGGTCCTGTTGTCACAATACATAGGGTTGTGCTCCTAACCCCTCTGGCAGTTGAAATCGTCAGCATCTTCTCAGGACAAAGATAGGAAATCTCCTCCTGTGTGAATGACAGCCTCCCAAAAACCAGCTGGAGAGTCAGCTATGAATTCATTCTGATTCAACAACAATGAGCAAATAAGTGAGTTTGGAACTACTGGATAATAAAATAAATTCAAAATTAAATTTTCAAATTTTTCTTTCTCAATAGTAGAAAAAGTCTGATCTTGAACTCTTATACATTGATGAATCTTTCAATTACTTCTAGTAATGTTCTTGCTGAGTCTTTGCGATTTTCTATATATATGATCATCTTTGACGATGTCAGTCTGGAGGCTGAAGTGCGTCTCCCACAAGCCATGGTCTTTGCAATTACTATGTGTCAGAGAGCTGGTCAATGACTGGGGATGACAGAAGGAGCTGTGGTGTTGGAGAACAGTATTGGATATACCATGGACTGCTAGGAGAACAAACAAGTTCATCCTGAAGAGGGTGAAACCAGGCTGCTCTTTGGAGGCAAGGATTCTGAAGCTTCACCTGACATACTTTGGACATGTTGCAAGGTACAATCAGTCCTTAGAGAGAGCTATCATGCTTGGAAGGGTGGAGGGACAGTGCAGGACAGGAAGACCCTCGATGAAATGGACTGATTCAGTGACTGGGGTAATAGGGGTAGGTGTATTCGAGACAATAAGATTGGCACAAGAAAGAGTAGGGTTCAGGGCTGTTATACATAGGGTCACTATGAGTCTTAAGTGACTCGAGGACACATAACAACAACATCAACAGCAACAATAATCATCTTATCAAATGGTGAGTCCTAATGAGCACCCTGGTTGCACTTCCTCGAAGACACCTGTTTGTTCTTCTGGCAATTCATGGAACCACAATTCAAAGTCACAGAGTCTTATACCATCTTCCTTATTTCTTTTGTTTAACTTACAGTTGCATAGGGAGCAGATTAACATTACCACACCTGGGATCACATACACCTTATTTTTAAACTGATAGCCTTGTTCTTTAAAGAGGTCTTTGAAAACAGATTTCCCTAATGCAAAATCTGCTGTTAGGGACCCGTCCAGAGCATCACTCTGGAGACTAAGGTGCACCTGATACAGGCCGTCATCTTTGCCATTACTTGCTATGCATCAGAGAGCTGGAAAATGACTAGAGACGATAGGAGAATCGATGCCTTTGAGCTGTGGTGTTGGAGTATTGAATATACCATGACTGCTCATCCTGGAGAGGGTTAAAACAGGCTGCTCCTTGGAGGCAGGGAATCTGAAGCTCCATCTGACATACTTTGGACATGTTGTAAGGAGAGACCAGGCCTTGGAGAGGGACATCATCCTTGGGAGAGTTGAGGGACAGCACAGTAGAGAAAGACCCTCTATGGGGTTGATAGATTCAGTGACTGGAGTAGTGGGGATGGGTGTGTCAGAGATTGGCATAGGAAAGAGCAGGGTTTAGGGCTGCTGCACATAGGGTCGCTGTGAATCGCACGTGACTCGACTGCACAAAACAACAACAACAATATGCATTTTAATTTCTTGCTTACTCCTTCCTTCAGTGTTGATTGTGGATCCAAGTAAATTAAATGGCTAATAACTTCAACATTTTCTCCATCTAAGATGATGTTGTCTATTGGTCCAGTGTTGAGATTTTTTTTTTCCTTGATGGTGAGATGTAATCCATATTCAAAGTTGTAGTCTTTGATCTCCTTCTGTAGTGGGTTAAATCTTCACATTCTACAAGCAAGGTTGAGTCCTCCAAATTTGATGCCACATTCTAAAGTCCAGCTTCTCTAATGATCAGCTCAATATGTAGACTGAATAGGTACGGAGAATGTATACAACCCTAATGCACACTTTTCCTGATTCCCTTGTTCTGTTTGGGTAGCTGATTCTTGGTATAAGTTTCTCACGAGCACAATTAAGTATTTTGTGATTCCCATTCTCCTCAATGTTAGTCATCAATTGTTAAGATCCACAAAGTCAAATGCCTTAGCATAGCTATTTAATAAAACATAAATAAACATCTTTCTAGTATTCTCTATTTTCTGCCAATGTTCATGTTTTATTGGTAATGACATACCTGGTACACAGCCTGTGCTGAATCACTATGAATTTCTGGCAGTTAGTTTCATATCCAAGTACTGCTTCAGCCATCTTTTTTCCATAATCTTTAGCAAAGTTTTCCTGTCATGCAATATTAATTCTATCGTCCAATAATTTCCATACTCTGTTGGATAACCATTTTGGAAACAAAAACAAATATGAATTGCTTCCAGTAAGCTGGCCAGGTGTTCCAAATTTCCTGGCACAGAGTAGTGAGATCCAGAACTGCGTCTCTTTGTGGAAACATGTTAACCAGGATTCCATCAACTCATTGTTGTTGTTGTTGTTGTTATGTGCCACTGAGTCACCTGTGACTCATAGCGACCCTATCCACAACAGCCCTAAACCCTTTTGTATCCTGTGCCAATCTTATTATTTCTGACACACCTAACCTCATTACCCCAGTCACTGAATCAATCCATCTCGCTGAGGGTCTTCCTCTCCTGCACTGTCTCTTCACACTCCCAAGCATGACATCCCTCTCCAAGGACTGACTGTACTTTGCAACATGTCCAAAGTATGTCAGATGGAGCTTCAGAATCCTTGCCTCTGAGGAGCATACTGGTTTCACTCTCTCTAGGACGAACTTGTTCATTCTCTTATCAGTCCATGGTATATTCAATACTCTTCTCCAACACCACAGCTCAAAGGCAACAATTCTCCTCCTATCATCCCTAGTCATTGTCTAGCTCTCTGACACATAGTTAATAGAAAAATAAATGTTAAGGATAAATATTAGAATGGAGAGAAAGGCAAATTTTCCTAATCTGGAGAAAATATGAGCATCTTCCAACAGACTCCAAGAGATGGACAAAAGTCTTGGATATAAAAATCTTTGTCTTTGTTTTTTGGATATAAAAGTCTTTGGGTATTTCAGCACTTTCCATTAGAGAATGTTATAAAAAACAAAGCTTATTCATATTATAAACAAAATCTATTAAGCCCTTGGGGATAAACATAATAAATGTGCAAGATCTATATGCAGAAAAATTAAGTTTTTTTCCAGAAAGCACTAGAGGCCTCAAATAAATAGAAGAGAGCCACACAATGTCTCTAAATAGTCACATCAGAATTGTGAAAATTCCGCTCTGGCCGTCTTAATCTACGCTTTCAAAGCATCCAGTGAATGTAGGTCAGAGAGATGGCCTAATTTATAATTGCTGACACTAGCAGGTGACAAGTAGTTAAGTAATAATGCATTTTCTAAAAACAACTATGAGATATTATCTCACCATAGTAACAATAACAAAGTTCAACAAAGCAGCAACAACAAATGCTGGTGAGGTTGTGGAGAGATTAGAACTCTTATTCACTGCTGATAGGAGTGTAAAATGGTGCAATCACTATGGAAGAAGGTCTGGCACTTTCTCAAAAATTTGGATATAAAAATACAATTGGACCCAGCAATTCTACTACTGGGAATATACCTAAAGAATATACCTGTTACTTGTCACCCGAACAGATATATGCACACCCATCCTTATTGCTGAATTATAAGAGATAGAAACAATCTACCAATAAATGAATGAATTAAAAAAAATCTGTGATATATTCACACAATGGAATACTATGCAGCACCGAAAAACAAGGAATTCATAAAGCATTATATAACATGAATGACTCTGGAGGACATTATGCTGAGTGAAATATCTCAGTCACAAAAGTACAAATACTTCATAATACCACTGTTATAAAACAGGACTGACATGAATGGTTGAAGGGGGAACTAGGAAAAGAGGGGATAGACAATGAACAGGGCATTGAAACAGATGAAGGAAAGAACTATTTAAAAGGGATATATAATTAGGCATTATTTGTATGACAACAGTCCAGAATAAAAAATGCATTGCAAAGTGGACTAGGGGAGAGAGAGAAGGGAGGAAACTGTGCAACAATGAATGAATGAAAATCCAACCTTTCTGTAAACTCTTCTCAAAATCACAACTGTAAAAAAAAACACCAATAATGTATTTTCTGAGGCCTCATTTATTTTAGCATATGTTTGCAGGTCAGAAGAAGGATAAAATTATTTAAAACAAAAGACCAGATCTCTGAGAAATCAAAGGGGATATGCAATTAAATATTAGGAGGCAGACTGAACAGATCAGGAGAGACTAAAATCAAAATCTAAGTCTGCAGAGACATCAAGGCATAAGAGAATCACAAAGGACTGGACAAGTGCGGTGTTGCTGTTAGCTGCCCTCGAGCCAACAATAACTCATGGCAATCCTACAATCCTACAACACCTGCCCTGTCCTGCTCCATCCTCACAATCTCTGCTATGTCCCAGCCCACTGTTACAGTCACTGTATCAATCTATCTTGTTAAGGATCTTCCTCTTTCTCTGGCCCCTCTTCCAAGGATTGACTCATCCTGACATTATGCTCAAAGAGATGAGAAATTTTCACCATCCTTGCCTCTAAGAAGCACTCAGGCTACACTTAGTCCAAGATATATCTATTTGTTCTCTTGTCAGTCCACGGGAAGTTCAGTACTCTTCTCAAACACCACAACTCAAAGGCATCATTTCTTCTGTCTTCCTTATTCACTGCCCAACTTTCAGACGCATAGGAAATAGTTGAAAATATGATGTCTTGGGTCAAGCTGGCCACAAGCAGAGAAGTCATGAGCACTAGTCTAAGCAGAGTGATCAGTACCAGTCCTCACTGAGTATGGCAGGGTTACTCCCAATGCAGCAGCAGCATCTCCACATGGCAGGCACAGATGGACCACACATCAGGTTACTCAGCAGACCACCAACAAAGCAGCCCATCCACATGAGAACACATCTTTAAAGTCATTTAATTTCAAAGCCCTCAGTATAAATCACCCAGATAAAATTAACCAGACACTGATAGGCATCTTGACATTTCTTTTAGAGTTTGGCATTAATTCTCTTTTGAATTCTACATGAAAGTCAGGTAAGAAAAGTTAGTGCGGGGCGGTGCCTCTGCACTCAGTTGAGGGTTGAGTTCACGTTGCTGATACTTGGATACTTCAGGAGTGAACTACATGGAATGAATTTGGCTTGAATATTTTTGGTTCTGTGGTAAACTCAAGTTGCTGGTGAACTTCAGAATATCATACAGTCATTGCTATCAAGTCAGAACCCATTTCTATCTGACCCTCCAGCATGTTTTCCAAAGGCTGTAGACTGATTGCACAGCAGATTGCCGTCTTTCTCTGAAAAGCTACTGCTGGATCTGACTGGAAAGGCTAACCCTTTGGGTTAGCAGGTGCTGCTACTTGTAAGACATTCTTTCTCAAGTAAAGCTATATAGAAGAATTTTTTGGATAGTGAACTAGTAGGACTGAAAAACCAGTTGTCTACTGCAAGAACACCAGGAAAGCCAGCTACAGACGATAATTCTAGAATCCTGAAATTGGGGAACTAAGATGAACCTCACATAATGGCAAAGAAGGAGCTGTCAGGTTCAAACATGAAAAAAACTCAACATACTCTGAATGAAGCAGACCAGCAGTTGACCCCTCTGATTATCCCAGAGTCAGGAATCCAGAAGTTATTTGACAGTGTGGAGTATTTCCAACAATATGTAGCCTGGAAATTACAAAATCTGAAGGATAGTTTAGAAATCACAAATAAAACACAGTAAGCAAAATTATTACTACCATATGGAAAGAGTACAACCAGTACACACCAAGAAGAGCCTTCCACAATGCTGAGGGAGCTGCAGTCAAGTTCAAACATTATGAAAGGACAAAACAAGCCTTCTTGGAGAAAAGCAGATCAGATTGCCCATCCAGTGACTCTCTGACAGGAAGCCAAAAGAAATATACTGATATGGAGTTAAGCGAAATGAAACATGAGAATGAAAACCACATACCAAAACCTATTATATGGTAAAACCAGTCTTCAACCCCATTTATAGAAATAAACATTGTAAAAAAGGATCAGAACCACTGAACTGAAGACCATTAGGGAAAAACAGATATAAATTTAGGAGCCCTGATCTACAGCATAGGGAGTTTTGGTGGCTTAAGTGCTAAGGAGTTGTGTTGCCAAATTGAGCTCTCGGTTCTTAAACACCAATTGCTCCACAGGAGAAATATAGGCAGTCTCTTTCTGTGTGATTTTTCTGCCTCTGAAAAGCCCCTGAACGGCCAGATGTTTGTTCCAACTCAACAGAATACCCAACAGCCTACAGTATGGATAAGCTCTCACACAGCCATAATGTGCAACCAACAGAAGATAAAACGGTTGAACCTTCTAGAAAAGAAATCCTTATATACATAAAATATCTCCATAAAGGGTGGGGGATCCTACACACTGGGAAATACTTTGTGAACTTCACAGAAAGTTGCCATACTTCAAAGGATTGATTCAACTGGCTTTTAGAAAACACTACACTACTTGGATAAGTCTACAAGACATAGTGAAGCAAGTCACAAATGAACTAAGTGCTGCTGTACGGAGAAACACTACAGAAAAGTTTAGATAGAGGAAATATGGTGGAGGTTTTTCACCCAGAATGGTGTGGGGAAATACATAATGAACACTGTTGGATTAAGAGTAGGAAAGGGTACACACAAGTATAGAAGATTGACAAGGGAAGGTGACTGTATAGGTCAGTGAGGTGTAAGGGAAGCCAGTTTTTATATTGTATCCTTACATAGTGTGCTTTTTGAACCAAATGATGTTTGGTGAGGCTATTTGGGAAATCAGAAATGGTTTTCAACTGAATAGTGGCAACAGGTAATTTTTGTTGTATGTAAATTAAACCTCAATAATAACTAGTACCATAACAGAAAAAAAGAAAAGTTAGTGCTCAGAAAGTCCAGGAGTGGGCTTGGGGATGCAGACAGACACACACACACAACTATGAACCACAAGGCAGGCCCTCTAGCCCTCTGAGGAACAGTCTGGCGGATCCAGGCCTTGAAGACCAGTGAGGCAGAGCTCTACTCTGATCCACAGTCCACACAGCAGCAACAAAACATTGCTTAGAGGGTTTACATGCCTCAGAGCAACCCTGGCTATACATGAGTTATGTCCACCCAGTATGCCTTTATGAGATCAAGCTACATTGAAGCTAAAAATAAATTAAAAATAAGAGTGTGCCACAAACCCACATGAGAAAACAAATGCTCTCATGAGAATGAGCACCAAGAGTAAGCAGACGTCAGTATTATCTAGCTCTGGACAACTTCCCATTGATCTTCCCATAATCTCACTTGGGGATTCATTGAGAGTTATGCAAGAAGATAATTTCATTATTGACTATATTTATAATGTACTACTTGGATAAATAAACATGTTAATAGTTTTATTAACAATTCAGATCGGCTAGTGAGGTATACCTATCTATATAGTATGAGAGGACTACTTCTCATCAGAGAAGATGGAGGGAATACACAGAGTCACTGTACCAAAAACTACTGGTCAACACAGAACCATTTCAGGAAGTAACATATGATCAGGAACCAACAGTAAGGCAGAAAAGTGTTCAAGCCTCACTGAAGGCATTGGTAAAAAATAAGGACTCAGGAATTGATGGGGTAGCAATTGACACGTTTTGATAAACTGATGCAGCCTGAGATGTGCTCATTAGTTTGTGCCAGTAAATTTGGAAGACAGCTATCTGTTCAACTGACTAGAAGAGATCCATATTTGTTTCTAATCCAAAATAAGGAGGTCTAATAAAATACAGACAGTATCAAACAGTATCATTACAATCACATGCAAGTAAAATCTTCTTACTATTATGACACAAAAAAAAATAAATAAATAAACTGTTCACGTCAACAGTTAACTGCTAGCAATTCAAGCTGTACTCAGAAGAGGCCTTGGTCCACAGGATATCACCACTGACATCAGACAGATCTTGGCTGAAAGCAAAGAATAACAGAAAAATGTTTACTTGTGTTTTACTGACTATGTGTGTGGATCATAACAAATTATGGCTAACATTGAGAAGAATGGAAATCCCAGAATATTTAATTGTGCTCATGCAAAACATATACATAGATCAAGAAACTGTTGTCCAAACAGAAGAGAACACTGCATGGTTTAAAATCTGGAAATATGTATCTTAGTGTTGTTTTCTTTCTTCATACCTATTCAATCTGTATTCTGAATACACCTTTTTATAAGGCGGACTATTTGAGGGACTTCTGGGAGAACAAACAGGTTTGTCTTAAAGAGGGTGAGGCCAAGCTGCTCCTTGGAGGCAAAGATTCATTAGATTTGTCAGACATTCTTTGGATATGCTGCAGGGTAGGATCAGTCCTTGGAGAGGGGCATCATGCTTGGGAGGGTAGAGGGATAGCACAAGAAAGGAAGACCCTCAATGAGATAGATTGATTCAGTGACTGGGGTAATGGAGGTAGGTGTGTCAGATACAATAAGATTGGCACAGGATAGAGCAATGTTTAGGGCTGTTATACATAGAGTCGCTATGAGTCACAGGCGACTTGAAGGCACATAACAACATATGAAGAACAAGGTGGCATCAGACTGAGAGGAGGACTCATCAACAATCAGTCTTATACAGATGGCACAATCTTACTTGCTGAATTTGAGAAAGACTTGAAATGCCTGCTGCAAAGGATCAAAGACTACAGCCTTCAAAATGAAATGCATCTCAACATCAAGAAAACAAAAATTCTCACTACGGGCTAATAGGCAACATCATGACAGATGGAGAAAAGACTGAAAGTGACAATGATGTCATCTTCCTTTGGTGTACAATCAACATCCAGGGTAACAGCCATCAAGAAATCAAAGATCATGTTTCTGCATGACCAGGAGTGGATAACATCAATGAACAAGTTTTCCTAAAGATTAAGTTTCTATGCACATCAAAATCTTTTTCAAAAAAAAGAAAGAAAGAAAGAAAAAACCCTTTTCCAGTAGGGTTAAAAGAAAAGCTACTATCTGAGAAAAACATCTGGCAAAGCTATTTCAGACACGGGTCTCATAAAAATTATAAAATAGGCAAAAGACATGAAAAGACTTTTCACAGAGGAAGACATAAGGATAGGCAACAGACACATGAAGAAATGCTCAAAATCACTGGCAATAAAAGAGATGCAAAGAAAAGACACAATCAAATATCATCTCACCCTAGTAACAGCAGCAAAGTTTATCAGGACAGCAAGCAATAAATATTGGAGAAGTAGTAATTCTCATACACTGCTTGTGAGATTGTAAAACAGTACAACCACTCTGGAAGACAGTTTGGTATGACCCAGCTATTTCACTGCTAGGAATATACGCCAAGTAAAATAGAACTGAGACACAAATGAAGATCTATACACCAATGTTCACAGAAGCATTATAGTATCTCAAGAACATGGAAACAGCCCAAATGTTCTTTAACAAAAGACTGTTTTGAGAAACTGTGGTACATTTACATGATGGAATATTATGCAGCACTCAGGAGCAAAGGCTTTTAAAAATACAAAAATGTAACTTAGGAGAGGCTAGAGAGCATTATGCGAGTGAACTAACTCTCACTGACAAAGACAAATACTGAATAAGATTATTCTTGTAAAAACAGAAGGATAACTAGTAAGATGTATATGGATATCTAAAGACAGGGGGTCGGGGACTGAGAGTAGGGAAGGAGGAAAGAAATCACAGGGGCACAGAGTTGGGTATATGGAGGAAGGGAATGAAGGAACTAGGAAAGAGCAACTGCTCTGAAAAAATGGGGTATTAGTGGACCTGGATCAATGATGATTAATTTTTAAGACATAATATATTAAAATAATCATAAGAAACACAATGTGTTTGTTTTTTTAAAAAAAAAGGGCTTGTTTGGCTGGGAAAGAAATCTGCTTTCAAGGACCTCTATAAACCACTGAATAGCAAAGATCTCAAGTTAAAGGTGCACCAGGACCATGCCATGGTCTTTTTCCTATGCATCTGAAAGCTGGCCAATGAATAAGGATGACAGAAGAACTGATAAAGCCTTTGGATTGTGATGCTGGATGGACTGCCAAAAGAATAACTAAGTCTCTCTCAGAAGAAGTGCATTATTAGAGGCAAGGATGGTGAAACTTCATCTCACATAATTTCACACGTGTTGAAGAGAGTCTAGTCCTTAAAAAAGGCCTTTATGCTAGGAGACATGGAGAGTCAGAGAGTAAGGACTCCAACAAAATGGACTGACACAATGTACCAAGAGCTTAGAGCAGGATGGGGCAGGGTTCTAGTTGTTGTTCACATTCACAGAGTCACTAAGAGTTGCTGTCAACTCCACAGCACCTAACAACAACAACTGAAAATAAACAGAAAGACTTGATTTCAGTGGTTATCCTAAGGAGAGAAATGGGATTTTGTTGTTGTTGTTGTTGTTGTTATGTGCCGTCGAGTCGTTTGCGATTCATAGCGACCCTATGTACAACAGCCCTAAACCCTGCTCTATCCTGTGCCAATAGCATGGCCTCTGACACACCCATCCCGATTACCCCAGTCACTGAATCAATCCACCTCATAGAGGGTCTTCCCCTCCTGCGCTGTCCTTCTACCTTACCAAGCATGATGTCCCTCTTCAAGGACCTGTCCCTCCTTAAAACATGTCCAAAGTACATCAGATGAAGCCCCAGAATCCTTGCCTCCAAGGAGTAGCCTGGTTTAACCCTCTCCAGGATGAATCTGTTTGTTTTCTTGGCAGTCCAGGGTACATTCAATACCTTTCTCCAGCACCACAGCTCAAAGTCATCAATTCTCCTTCTATGCTCCTTGGTCATTGTTCAACTGTCTGATGCATAACAAGTGATTGCAAAGACCATCGCCTGTATCAGGTGCACCTTAGTCTCCAGAGAGACACTGTTGCTCTTGAGTACTTTAGAGAGGTCCCTAACAGCAGACTTTCCCATTGCGATACGTCTTTTGATTTCCTGGCTGCTGGTGCCAAGAGTGTTGATCGTGGTGCCAAGCAAACTGAAGCTGTGAACAATCTAAATCTCTTCACCATCCATCCTGATGCTACCAATTGGTCCAGTGGTGAGAATCTTTGTCTTCTTGATATTGAGCCTCAGTCCATACTGAAGGCTGTAGTCCTTGACCCTCTACAGCAAGTGCATGAGGTCCTCCTCAGTTTCGACAAGCAGGGTTGTGTCTTCTGCATAACATAGATTGTTAATAGATTTTCCACCAATCCTGACGCCACACTTCTCCTCATAGAGCCCGGCCTCTAGAATAATCTGCTCTGCATACAGGTTGAAAAGGTATGGAGATAGGATACATCCCTGGCGTACACCCTTCCCAATTTTGAACCATGCAGTGTTACCTTGCTCTGTTCTAACGACTGCCTCTTGGTCCAAGTATTATTTATGTCAGTTGTCTCTATTTTTAATGGCATACATAATATTTGTGATACATAAAGAAATTAAAGTGTTGAAATGAAAACCAGAGCAAGCCAACAGAATGAGGGCAACATGTGATGTGGGATGTACAGAGACAAAATGTGGGCAGTGGCTCTCCCAGGGCAGGATTCCCATCACCATGGTTTTCTCTCCTATACTTCTGTGTTTGTATGTGTTGATTCTGGGGTGTTGCCCATGTGCTGTTTTTATAATCAAAAACACCTGGAGAACGTTTTCCAGCACAGGGTCAATGTTTTCCCTAGGCATCAGTTCCACCACTATCTCTCATTTGCCATCTTTAAAAGGATGAAAAAAGTTTCCAACAAGCAATTCTGTCTCATAGCATAATCTATAGGCAACTTAATGAAAGAAGATGTGAAAAATAATTTAAAAAACCAAACACATGGAACCCTGCCTTATCCTACTCCAAGTCCTTGGTACATTTTGTTGAGGTCCTTCCTCTCTGACTAGCATCTCTCCTAGCATACTGGCCTTTTCAAAGAACTACACCTCTGAAATACATGTGAAAGTATGTAAGATGATGCTTCACCATCCTTGTTTCTAAGGATGCACTTCCTCCAAGGCACACTTGGTTGTTCTTTTGGCAGTCCATATTTAGTTCTGTTCTCCAACACCACAATTCAAAGTTGCTGCTTTCAAGTCCAAAATAACAGAAAAGTGTTCCACAGAGTTTCTAAGGTTCCAACCTGTTGGAAGCAGAACTCCAGCATCTCTTCTCCAGTGTTTCCAAATATGTTTCAGTCTGCCATCTTTCCTCCAGTCATCCAGTGTTCAACCATAGACACCCTTTCCAACTAGTCAGTTTAAAACTTGAATCCAGAAGGGAGTTTTTGAGGGGAATTTTACTGTCCTCCCAGATCTGTAATAAAGTGCTATTGATAGTGCATCTGTCTTATTGGCAACTGATGACAGAATGAACCCTTTGCATTCACTAACATTTTGGTGACCACAAAGGGACATTCAGACTCACCTGGTTTGCTCCCTTTCCTATTGGTAACCTGTACACTGAGTCTTGTTCCAGAACCTGAATCCTGAGCCATGTTCTAGAAACAAAAGGGAAATATAACTGCCAGCTAAGGAAGCGAAGGTGGACAGACCCTCAAAGTTCAACCAGCCACTCCCACTGGATTCACCTACAGTCTGGAGGGCAGAAAACATCATGAAAATGTCTTCTAATCTAACAAAAAGGCCTGCAGCTTCAACTCAAGACCATCAGTCAAGTGTTTAAATGGGCTCCCGTTTTCCTTCATCTCAATGCAGCCATAGAGTCTATGCCCCTATTCCCAACTGGGGAACCCACAAATTAAAAAAAGATAATCTCTTTGTAAAGATGCTCTAAGAATGAACCAAGAACATCTGGCAAGAGGACGGTACTGATAAATTCAGACTTATCTAAATATTGTTGTTGTTGTTATGTGCCGTCGAGTCGTTTCCGACTCATAGCAACCCTATGCACAACAGCCCTAAACCCTGCTCTGTCCTGCACCAACCTCACCACCTCTGACACACCCATCCCTATTACCCCAGTCACCAAATCAATCCATCTCATAGAGGGTCTTCCCCTCCTGCGTTGTCCCTCAACCCTCCCAAGCATGATGTCCCTCTCCAAGGACCCGTCCCTCCTGGCAACATGTCCAAAGTATGTCAGACGAAGCCCCAGAATCCTTGCCTCCAAGGAGTAGCTTGGTTTAATCCTCTCCAAGATGAATCTGTTTGTTTTCCTGGCAGTCCATGGTACATTCAGTACCCTTCTCCAGCACCACAGCTCAAAAGCATCCACTCTCCTTCTGTCCTCCCTAGTCATTGTCCAACTCTCTAATGCATAAAATCCATTTTCCCCCTTTCTTTAGTCATGCAAAGTAGTTTAAGCTGTCTGTTTACCAGGAGAGCAAATGCATTTTTCCTAGATTATTATTTATCTCTTCGAAACAGTTTTTCTCAGTCATATGTAAATTACATCTTAAGCTGCCTGTTTACCAGGAAAGGAACTGCACATTACCTGGATTAGCATTTACCTTTCCAACCTGTTTGTCTCAGTCTTATCTTATGTTAACTACTTTTTAAGTTGCCTGTTTATTAACAACTGTATATGAACGTTGTTTTCAAATGTAGAAATTCTGTAACTTTACTAAAAAAACGTGTTGTCAAATAAATTAGTAACTAACACAAGTACAAAAATCTAACTCCAGTTCAGGCCAAGGAAGACGGTTTATTGAAGAGAAACTGATGGATGAGGAGGCAGGTTTTGAGGGAAATCTCCCTCTCCTCCCAGATCTACAAGAAAGTGCTATGGATACTGGGGGGAAAACTTGAGTCCAGGTGTAATCCTGGCTCCCTTTCTCAATACAACCAGGAAGTCAAGCTTCTCCACATTCTGTGCTGCTTCTATGAAGTATCCCAACGAGCCCATGAACTGGAATCCTGTGTTTTCACACCCACACATATCCCACTTGATGGGGAGAATCTGGAGGAAAGGAGCTGTGCAGGAGTCATTCCAGAATCTTCTGCATTTATCCCAGAGGCTGGCTTGTGACAAGCTGTCAGTTAATGTCTGAAAGTGTAGCTGAGTGGGTTAGACAGAGCCACCCTGGGGTGCCCACGCCATTGATAGGGTGGTATGTTTGTCTTATAAATGTAAGACTTATATAAAAAGAGGGGGGAATGATGGGGTGGTATGTTTGTCTTATAGATATGTTGTTGTTGTTGTTACATGCCGTCGAGTCGCTTGTGACTCATAGCAACCCTATGTACAACAGCTCTAAACTCTGCTCTGTCCTGTGCCAATCTCACCATCTCCAATACACCCATCCCGATTACACCAGTCACTGAATCAATCTACCTCATAGAGGGCCTTCCCCTCCTGTGCTGTCCCACCCTACCAAGCATGATGTCTCCAAGGACTGGTCCCTCCTTACAACATGTCCAAAGTATGTGAAACGGAGCCTCAGAATCCTTGTCTCCAAGAAGCTGCCTGGTTTTCTTGGCAGTCCATGGTACCCTCAATACTCTTCTCCAGCACCACAGCTCAAAGGCATCAATTCTCCTTCTAAAAAAGGGGGCCAGGGAGCTCTGGTGGCCTAGTGGCAAGAAGCTGCACTGCAATCCAAGAAGCACACAGTTCAAATCCACCAGATGCTCTGCTGGAAAAGGAGGGACAATCTCCTCCTGTACCAGTAAGATCTGATTTGACGGTACATGCACACAAAAGAATAAAATAAAAATTAAAACTTTTAAAAGGGGGGGAATGATAGGGTGGTTTTAGTAAGTTCAGAATTATCTATATATGTATCAGTTATAAAACTATAGTGATAAAGCTAACATCAGTTTTCTTCAGCCTTCAAAACTAGTTATGTAGCCTCCAAATTCTCTGTTTCCTGTCTTTAGTCATGTAAAATAGTTTGATCTATCTGTTTACCAGAAGAAGAAATGCATCCCTCCTAGATCCTGGTGAAACTGGTTCTCCAGTCATACGTGAACTGTATCTTAACCTGCCTATTTACCAGGAAGAGAACTGGGGCCTTTCTGGATTACTGCTACTTTTCAGGTGTAGACATTACCTTTTTTACTAACAAAAGTGCATTGTTAAAAGAGCTGGAGTTTCACCCTGATATAAAACCTGATGGCCACTCCCAGATGGAGAGGCAGTCTTGGATGTGACACGCTGTCTCCCAGACCTGCGTAATAAAGTGCTTATTTGTCTTACTGGTTATTGACTACGGAAAGAACCCCTTGCATTCAGTAACATTTTTCCTTTTCCTGCATTCTTTCCCCTCCTTTCTCCCTGCCCATCCAAGGGCAGTACAGTCCCAAACTCAGGCAAAGGCTGTGACTGCAGCACATTTCTATTCCTGAGTAAGGAAGAGAACAATCTGCGCTCCTATCCCAAACCATGTGTTTGGCTTAAACAGCTTGAGGAACGCAGCACCTGCTCATAAAGCAATTAAAATTATGATTAGGTGGTGAAAGTATATTATAAAAATAGTGAATTCCATTCCCTGATGCTGCTAGCTGTCAGGATGAGATTAGCCAGTTCGGCAGACGAGAAGCTTCAGGGCCTTCCCTGTCTTCTGTGTACACTGTGCGTCCCTTCCAGGCACCCTTTCCAGCACAGGAAGCAGATTCCCAGAGCTCTATGGGAGGGCTCTGTGTCACTTGCTCAGTCTGAGCTAACACAGCCACAGCTCATGTCATGGTCACACAGTGTCAGGCTTCTATGCCTTACTAACTAAAAGTCAGGATCAGAGTAAATTAAGTGGCGTGCTGCTAAGCAGAAAACCAGAAGTTTAAACCCACAAGCCACTCCAGAGGGGAGAAAGACAAGAGAGTCTCCTCTGCCTGAGATTTACAGCTTCAAAACACTGGTGAACAGTCTTTTTGAGTGAGAATCCACATGACAGTTTTTGTTTAGGTTTGGTTTAGGGATTTGGTATGTCTTTATACCTGGAGGGGAGTTCTGGGGTGGAGTCTGTAGGTAGTTGCACCCCTCTGACTGAGAAAGATGGACAATCTCCTCCTGTGTGATTTATAGCCTCTGAAAACCCATTGAAGATCAGCTATGAGTTGGCTCTGACTCAAAGGCAGTGAATTTTACCTGGAGAAAATCCTTCTCCTGCAGAGAGCACAAGGAACTCTTACTCATACTTCAAGGCATAATCATTACTTTAATCTGTGCTAGAGTGCTGAAACTGAGGAGGACCTGAAGCTCCTGTTGCAGATCAAGGACTGCAGCCTTCAATACGGACTGAAGTTCAACATCAAGAAAACAAAGATTCTCACCACTGAGATGATTGGCAGCATTATGGTAGATGGTGAAGAGATTGAGATTGTTAACAGCTTTAGTTTGTCTGGCTCCACAATCAACACTCTGGACACTAGCAGCCAGGAAATTAAAAGACTAATTACATTGGGAAAGTCTGCTGACAGAGACCTCTCCATAGAACTGAGGAGAAACGATGTCAGTCTAGAGACTAAGGTGTGCCTGATACAGACCTTAGCCTCTGCAATTATTTGCTATGCGTCAGGGAGCTGGACAATGACTAGGGATGACAGAAGAACTGATGCCTTTGAGCTGTGGTGCTGGAGAAGAGTGTTGAATATACCATGGACTGCTAGGAGAACAAACAGGTTCATCCTGGAGAAGGTGAGACTAGGCTGCTACTTGGAGGCAAGGATTCTGAGGCTTCATCTGACATACTGTGGACATGCTATAGGCGGGACCAGTCCTTGGAGAGGGATATCATGCTTGGGAGGGTGGAGGGACAGCACAGGAAAGGAAGACCCTTGATGAGATGGATTGGTTTCAGTGACTGGGGTGATGGAGTAGGTGTGTCAGAGACAATAAGATTGGCAAAGGATAGAGCAGGGTTTAGGACTGTTGTACATAGTGTCACTAATGAATCGCAGGTGACTTGACAACACACAACATCAGCAAGATCATAGGGACCCAGAGGAGCAGGATGTAGCACATAGTGTTGGGCACAAGAGGTCTCATTTTGCAGATGAGAGAACTGAGGCTCCATGACTGTTCAGGAAGGTGAGGATGAAGACAGTCTAAAGACACACCCTAGGGCCTTGATTCCTCTGACTTAAGACAGTTGAGGGGCATCTCTCCCAAAGCTCAGTCTGTAAGATCTCTCACCATCCAGCAGACTCGTCAGGGGCAGCTATCTCTTTGCATCTCTGTGTTATCCTGATGTGGGGATGGTTCAGAAGGAGCCTTCTGCTTCTCAAAGGTCCTTTGCCAAGTTCTTGCCCAATCAGATGTGCCCAGCACTCAAGATGCCCTGCTTTGTGAATATGAAATAGCTTTAGCAGAGCATGGAAGAAATCAGTGCTTGCCCTTCTGAAAATTACACTAATTTAATGTTCACCACTGCAACTATTACAACCTGAGCATGCCACCTACTATGAGCTGCACCTGCTTTGTAGCCAGCAGAGACTGTCTTTTCCTAGTGCCTCCCTGGGGACATAGGGAAGAGAGCCACAGTGGCTGAGCATGCCCCATGGCCAGGTGTTTCATGAGGTACCTGGCACGTGCTAACCTGGCACTTCCATCAGCAAGCTTTGCAAAGCCACAGCTTTCACAGAGCTTTGAGAGGTGCCTGACAAAGGAAGCCAGCTGCATGCTCAAAAGAGCTTATGGGTATTGAATTCACAGGTGCCAAAAGCATCCTATGACAGGACTTCTCAGGCCTTGATCCTATCCACCCAAGTGGCAAAATCTCCAGGAGAAGCACCTAGTAGGATCCAGGATCATGTTTTCAGCCACAGACTCACTTCTCACAAGATTCTACTACTGGGAGAGTTGTGCAGAAGTCAATATGAGAACTGCTGACTCCTCACCAGCCCTGGACAGTGGCTACTGTAGTCCTTATCTGAGAGATGATAAAATATGTGCATGAAGGCTTTCTCATTCACTGTAGCATCTCCCACACCCAGCACTGAGGCCTCTGACACTTGGTAGGGGCTGCACTTAAAGAAGTCAGGTGAATAGCCTCTCAAGGTGAGGGCTGTGAATGTCCTGGAGTGTAACACTAAAACCCTTGCATGTCACCAAAGATGACTCACCCCAAGGGAGCTCTTGCCTCAGGCTGGCCAGTGCAGGTCCTGCTGACATGGTTTCCACCGAGTCCGTCCTGTCTGAGGATGCAAGGATGCTGATGTCACAGGAAGGTCATTGGGGAGAGGAAGGAAGCAACAATGACCTCTCTTAAACCTGCGCTGGTTACAGACACAAGGCCAGGCTCCAATGAGAGTCACTAATGGGGCATATCAGGCACTGCCTCTAAGGAGTGCTCACACAGTAGTTACAGCAAACTAGACTCATGCTGCCGCGGGCTATGGACTCCATTCTAAGTCACAGCAGCCCTTCAGGACTGGATGACTCCCCACGGGGTATCCTAGGGTATAATCAGTACAACAGCAGATCACCAGATGCTTCAGCAAACATTCAACTATCACCCCACTAGGGGCACTAAATGTATACACAGAGAGGAGACCCCATGCAGACATGAGGTCCCAGACAAAGAGCCCCACACAGAAACAAGGCCCCACAGAAACACACAGACACAAGGCCCCAAACAGACATGAGGCCCCACACAGCCACAAAGACAGGAGACTCCACACAGACACACAGGCTCGAGGCCCCACAGAGACACGAAACCCCACACAAACACTGACATGAGGCCCCACACAGACATGAGACCCCACAAAGACACAAAGGCATGAGACCCTAAACATGAGGCTTCATACAGACACAAGACTCCACACAGACACGAGGCCCCACACAGAGAGGAGACCCCACACAGACACGAGACCCCAACAGACACAAGGCCCCACACAGACACGAAACCCCACACAGACACAGGCACAAGGCTCTACACAGACATGAAATCCCGCACAGACACACAGACACAAGGCCACACACACAGACACAAAACCCCACACAGATACACAGGCACGAGGCCCCAGACATGAGGCCCCACACAGACACGAGACTCCACACGGACAACACAGACACGAGGCCCCACACAAACAGGAAACCCCACACAGACAGGAGACCCCACACATACGCAAGATTCCACACAGACACGAGACCCCACACAGACACGCTCACATGAGGCCACATACAGACACACAGGCACAAGGCCACACATAGACACGAGACCCCACACAGACATGAGGCTCCACACAGACACGAGACCTCACACAGACACGAGACCCCACACAGACACACTGACACGAGGCCTCACACAGACACACAGATGCAAGGCCACACACAGACACATAGGCACGAGGCCCCACACAGACATGAGACCCCACACAGACACACTCACATGAGGCCACACACAGACACACAGACACAAGAACCCACACGGACACACAGACACAAGGCTTCACACAGACACACAGGCATAAGATCCCACAGAGACAAATAGACATGAGATTCCACATAGACATGAGGCCCCACACAGACACAGGCACGAGGTCCCACACAGACACAAGACCCCACAGAGACAAAGGCCCCATAAAGACTTGAAACCCCACACAGACACAGGCATGAGGCTCCACACAGACATACAGACACGAGGCCTCACACAGACAGGAGACCCCACACAGACACACAGACACAAGACCCCACACGGACACAGAGACACAAGGCCTCACACAGACACACAGGCATAAGATCCCACAGAGACAAACAGACATGAGACTCCACACAAGACATGAGACCTCACACAGACACAGACACGAGATTCCACATAGACACAAGATCCTACATAGACACAAGATCTCCACATAGACACGAGACCCCACACAGACACTGACACAAGGCTCCACACAGACATGAGAACCCACAGAGACATGAGAACCCACACTGACACAAGACCCACACAGACACGAGGCCTCACACGGACACACAGATACGAGATCTCGGGAGGCCCACGTTAGCAGAGCCTTTGTCCTAGTGTGCACTGTGGTCCCTCACCCCAGTCCAAAGTCCAGCACTCACTGCTGCATCCCAAAGGGTCCGCAATGAAATGAAAGAACTCCAATAGATCAGAAGAAGAAGGAGGGAGTGCGAGCCCCAGCACCCTCCCCAGGGTACCATGTGTCCTTCCAAGCCTGTCCCAGGACTGGCTTTCATAACAGGTACTAAAGTACAAGGATTAGGTGAGAAGCCTATTTGCCAAGAGGTAAAGGGTAGTCAGTAGGCCTGGTTCTTTGAGAATACAACTAGAAATGCTTAAGTGGTTGTTTCACGTCCTATGAGCTCTGTGCTCTCTCCTGCACACATCTCCAGAGAAACTTCAACATGCACAGTCCTTTTCTACCCAGTGCCCCTTCTGACTGGCCCATACACCTGCCAGCAGCAAGCCCAGCTCCCAGTTCCCTCCTGACCATCCACAAGAGCCCCCCAGTACCTGCAGCCAGGGCAGGAAATACAGCCTTAGGCTGCCTGGAGTGTGATCCTGCCAGGGCAGAAGCTTGGGACTTTGCCCAGGAGTCCATGGTCAGGGATTCTGCACAGGAACATGCCATCCTGCTCCAGATGCCCAGGAAGGGAAAGAGGACATTAATCTTGAATCTCTCCCTTGGGCTAAAAAGTGGCAGGTGTTGTCCTGAAATAAGAGAACAACCCAGGCCCTGGGAGGCTGGAGGGCTGTCCACTTGGGGACTGTTCTGGAAACAACAGGGCAAGAACCAGGTCCCCTAAGGCAAAATACATCATGCAGTAGTGCCACCTCCAGCCGTGTATGTCCTTCCTCTCCTTACTCTGTTAATGTCTTTCGTTTGGGGAGGATTTTCCTCTAGTCCCACATGGTCTTGGAGCAGAGTGGCATGAGTCACATGGCTCACACTGGGCTGGGCAAGTCCCCATTCCAGGTGACACTGAATGATCACGAGCAGGTACATGAGCAAAGCTGGGTTAAAGAGTTCTGAAAAGCTCTCCCGTGGGATGTGTCAGGAGTACACACAGTCTCTTTCTCCTGCCAAGAGTGACTCAGATAAAGCAGCAGACCTGCAGAAGAATGAAGTCAAATGGAAACACAGAGAGACTGAGGCCTGTGGTCATCATTTCCTGACATTTCCTTTTAACAAAGACAAGGATGAGTGGACCCTCCCAGACACAACTGAGGAAGCCCTGATTAGTGTCCATCTAAGACATTCACTGTCCCCCTACCCCAACACTAAAGGACCATCCGCCACTCTCCTTCCTGAGCCCTCAAAGCCCAGCACAACAAGTTTCACTGTCTGGGCAGGTCCATCAGGCCCAGACTCAGGAACACCCAGAATGGACTTGAACTCTTTCATTTTACCCAAATGGCTCCCACAGCGCCTCCCAACTCCATACCCACCCTATCCCTCCTATCCCCTCCAGGCAGGCTCCTGGGGCAGCCATATGCTGCAGGTACCGATCCATGCATGCCACCTTGCTGTGTGCTGGGGTGAGGAAGGGCCATGCCAGTGAAAACGCCTAGCCATGGGAATCCTGCCTCCACCTGATTCACACAAATACCCAGGCAGCAGTCTGTTTTCATCTTTATTTGACAGATGGTAGAAGTGAAGGGAGTTCAGAGGTCTAAAGCTGACACAGGGAGAGAGGAGAACAGAGGTAGCAGGACTGACCCAAAGCCAGCACTGTTCCTGTGCCAGTCCTGTCCAGCATCCATGCTAGGAGACAGCCCCCCTGAACCACCTGTGATGCCAGGCCAGGCATCTCTTCGGAGACTCCCTGAGAAAGCGTCTCTGGGGCACTACAGTAAAGGGAGGGTGGAAAAGGACAGGAGGGGGTGGGGTAAGGCCCAGGCCCACCCCAGGAAGACCAGTGAGGCTAGGTAGGGGGTTACGGCAGACTATCTTCTGGTATGGGCTCAGTGACCCACACCAACCACCTATTTAGTACTGGGCAGGCCTGTCACCAAGCTGGCCAATGACTCCAGGTGCTAATTGACCTGCTTCTCCCTGGGGTGCTGGAGTGCCTAATGCTTGGTCCTCAAGGACATCCACAGTGAGCACCACATGTGGCAGGAAAGATGCCAGCCACCCTGAAGAGCAGCTTCGGTAATCCATGGGAACAAAAGAGAGAAGGGCGAGAAGGGCCAGGGCCAGCAGGCTGCAGGGCAGCACTCTGCCCAACCTGACAGCAGCCACAGGACCCACCAGTCCATTCAGCCTGCAGCTGAGCATCAGGCACTGCGACCCTTGGAAATGTGCATGCACAGTGGAAGCCTAATACAAACAAACCATCCAGACGAGAGAAACACATCCTCTGGAGGAAAACTAAGGAGCACGGGCAAGAGAAGGAACAGGGAGCAGGTGAGACTGTGAGGGGCTCAGGGAAACCTTGCCTTTGAGAAGGATGCTGGAAGGTGAGAGGAAACACCATCAGCACACCACATGGAGGCACTGAAGATTCCAGGAGGACAGACCAGGTCAAGAAAGTAAAAACCACATTTGCATGAAGGAGCAAGCTAGGGGGTCAGACAGAGGCTTGAGAGCATGAGGATGAGGCACTGTGAACATGGAAAATGGCGTTCACCACCACCATGAGCCATCATTAACTCCTGGACACACAGGAGTCATTACATGGGAGGCAACCACGTTCCGGCTGTCCTGAGCACTGACATGCCCTCGCTGAGCTGGCCCAGTGACCATGCCCAGAAGAGACACAAAGGGGTGAGGGTGTGCAAGGGCCCAAAACGGGTGAAGCCCCCACCTGCAAAGGGAGAAGTCAGCACAGAAGCGTCCACTGCCAAGCCAGTTGTGTTCTGTAGACCCGTGGACAACACACACCATCCACCGAGAGACTGGAACTAGGGGGAATATGGAGAAAGAATCACTGTGCTTCCCAACCCTGTGCAAGGTGTCAGCTCTGTCAGCTCTGTACATACAACACTGACAAAAATAAAACCCAGGGAGGGATAGAGAAAGAGAGAAAAGAGGACAGGGTGAAGTGAAAAGACAGCGTCAGCAAAGAGCTCCCTTCCCACTTGGGTTGCCAGGGCGGCTGGGGTCTGTAGGGCTAGGAAACAGCCCTGTGGAAAGGACATGGCATGGATGGTGTAGGAATGGCTACTGCTCCCTGCAGCACTTCCCAGGTCCTCCCACCAAACCAAACAACACACAGGGATGGACAAGAGATGACTGGTCTCCGGTCTCATCTTGATCCCATTCCCTCAGCACAGTGTGTTACATCAAGGGGGCATCAAGAAGGCTCTATCTCATAGTCTGTTGTATGCTAGTTAATACTGAGTTGAACTCGTTCATAGTGACCCTCTAGCAGGTTTTCAAAGGCTACAGATCACACAGGAGGATATCTACCATAATTCTCCCACAGAAGGCTGAGGCTTCTCCTACAGAGCAGTTGGTAGATTCAAACTGCATGCCTTTGGGTTGACAGTACAACTCTTTACCACTAAGCTATACTATGTAAAACAGGAAGAAACCTTGCTCAATCTTGCGTATGCATTTTAAAGGGTCTTAACAGTTTTTCTACCTACCCTACATGAATCCCAACAAACAGCTCAAGCGCCCACCTTCTTACAGCATCCAAAGTCACAAGACCCTTTGCAGCTGTAATCACCAAAGTGAGAGACCACGCCATCACAAAAGCTCAGCCATATTTTTAGCATATGGCCTCTCGTGCAGGCTCGGTACCTCCAACAGTGGAGCATTAGCCAAACTGATCTGGAGGTGAAGAAGTCCCAGTCGCGTGGTCCATGGTGCTCTTTCCCACTCTGCATCCCACTGGTGACACACAAGAGTTGGTAGCTGAAGTGGGAACTCTGGGCAGAGGTTTCCATCTGAAAACAAGGACCCTGACTCTGGATCTACAATGCAGGCCTTAGATGTAGTTGTGTCCCCTCAAAATAGATGTCAACTTGGCAAGGCCATAATTAACCTGCATGATCTTAATTCTAGCATCCATGATGTTCATAAGATAGGATCAGAGGCAATTAGGTGACTATGCAATCATGCTCCATGATGTGATCGCAGATGGGATCAGGCAATCAGTTGCAAGAACAGGGTGATGAGAGCTTTGGTCATCTAGTAGTAAAGCCACCTGAAATCCAAAAGGTAGGCAGTTTGAACTCACTGGCTGCTCTGTGCAAGAAGCTTGGGTAATCTCCTCCTGTATGATTTACTGCCTCTGAAAACTCACTGGAGAGTCAGCTCCAGAGGGTTGGTTCTGACTCAGTGGCACACAACAACAACATGGTAGGAAACACTCTTTAATTAGGTCACAGTCTTGTCCTCATGAAAGGGGAAATTCCTTTTCCATGTGGCCTCTAATAATTTTTGTCTCATAAAAAATAAAAGGAGAGAAGGACTTCAGTGTAGCACAAAAACAAGACCAGAAACACATCCTTTTGACCAAGGCCCCTGTGTTAAGAAACTCCTCAACATAGAACAAGCTTGAAGCATTCTGCTGGAATGCTGGGCCTACAGAAGCTGAAGGAAACAAGAAGTTTCTTCCAGAACCTGCAGAGACAGAAAGCCTTTCCCTAGACCTGGCACCCTGAGTTTAACCTTTCAGCTGTCTGGTAAAGCCATCCACTTGTGGCATCTCCATTTCAGGAGCAGTGGTAGCACCAACCACAGGGAGGTTCACTACTAGCGTGAAGGTGGCACCTCTCTGCCAGAGCAAATCCATGAGTGTCTTAAAGGAACAAAGATGCACAATCTCCTCCCATAAGATTTACAGCCTCCAAAACCACTGGAGGGTCAGTTCTGGGTCAGTTCCAACTTCATGGCAATGATTTTGGCTTTGGGGAGATAATAGAGACAGCTGGAAAGGTTTGAGTGGCCTGCAAATTAGGATCTCCAGAGAAGGGGCACTAAGCCGAGAGTTCCTGTTCCAAGAAATACAGAGCTCAATATTTGATTCTGGAGTTTTATTGCAAGGAATCCTTACTTGGTATTCTATGTTGAACCTTAAAAAGTGTATTTAAGGGCACTAATTCTACAAGTTTAAGGGCACAAAATAATTTCAGGAAATAGCATATGGTCAGAACCAATGGTAAGAAAGAAAAGAGTTCAACCACACTGAAGGCACTGGCAAAAAATAAGACCCCAGGAACTCATGAAATTCCAACTGACATGTTTCAAAAGACAGATGCAGCCAAGAAATCTGGAAGACAGCTACCTGGCCAACTGATATCTATCCACATTTATTTGCATTCCCTCCAAAAAAACTGATCCAACAGTATGTGGAAATTATCTAACATTATCATTAATACTACATGCAAACAAAATAATGCTGAAGAGTAGGGGGGAAAATGGCTGGAACAATACATTGACAGGGAACCACCAGAAATTCAAACTGCATTCAGAAGAGGCTGTGGAAAAAGGAATGTCATTGCTGAAGTCAGATGTATCTTGGCTGAAAGCAAGAGAATACCTTGAAAATTTTTACTTATGCTTTAGTTACTATGCAAAGACATCTGACTGCGTGGATCATAACAAATTATTACTAACATTTAAAAGAGTGGGAATTTCAAAATAGTTAATTATGCTCATGAGAAAATTATACATAGACCAAGAAATTGTTGTCTGAACAGAGCAAGGAAACACTGCATGGTTTAAAATCAGGAAAGGTGTGTGTCAGGGTAGTATCTCTTTCCATATTAATTCAAACTACATGCTGAGGAAATAATTTGAGTAGCTGAACTATATGAAGAACAGTGAGGCATTAAGATTGGAGGAAGACTCACCTAGAGCCATAGTTATACAAATGACACAATTATGTTTGCAGAAAGTGAAGAGGATCTAAGTACTTTCTACAGAAGATCAAAGACTAATACGGATTACATCTCAACATCAGGACAACATAATGATAGATGGAGAAAAGGCTGACGTTGTCAACAATTTCCTTTTATCTGGATCCACAATCAGCACTCAGGGTAACAGCAGTCAAGAATCAAAAGATAAAAATGGTGTTGACAAAACTGAAAAGCCATCTTCAGAAAACTTAAGCAAGACCCACACCTCACACCAGACACAAAAACCAACTCAAGGTGAATCAGGGACCCAAAAGCAAAATCAAAGACTGAAAAAATTCATCAGAGAAAAGTGAGGAGCAATTCTAGAAGCCCTAACCCACAGTATGCACAGTGTTCCAAGTATAATGAAAAAGCTACAACTAAGAGAGAATACAACAGATGGATGGGAATTTCTAAGACCCAAATCCCTATGCACATCAAAAAACTCCAACAGGATAAGAAGGAAACTAACAGACTGGGAAAAAATTATTTGGCAGTTACATATCTGATAAGGGACTTAGCTAAAATTTATAGAATATTCCAGCTCCTCAACAAGAAAATGTCTTCACTAAAGATGACATTAAGATGGCAAACAAACACACGAAGAAATGTTCAAAATCCCTAGTTATCAGAGAGATGCAAAACAAAACAACAACTAAACAACAAAACAGCAACAATAGCAAAGTTCAACAAGGCAGCAAATGACAAATGCTGGTGAGGTTGTAGAGAGACTGGAATGCTTATCCACTGCTGATGGGAATGTAAAACGGCACAACCACTAATGGAAGGAAGCCTGACAGTTTCTCAAAAAGCTGGAAATAGAAACACCATTTGATCCAGCAATTTCACTACTCGGAATATAAAAGAAACCAGAGCTGCCATCCAAACAGATATATGTACCCATGTTTATCACTGCGTTACTCACATTATCAAAGAGATGGGAAGCAACCCAAGTGCCCCTCTACAAATGAATAGAAAATGGATAGAAAAACAATGGTATATTCACGCAACAGAATATCACACACCACTGAAAAACAATGAACTCATAAAACATTACACAACATGGCGGAGCCTGGAGGACATTATACTGAGTAAAATATCTCAGTCAAAAAAGGACACATACTGCATAATACCACTATTATAAAATAAGACAGAATAAAAAAATAAAATATGACAGACATGAGGGGCTCAGAAGAGAATGGGAAAGGTGTGGATATAACAAACCCTGTAATAAAACATATAAGGTGAAGAACTGTCCAAAAGGTATATATGATAAGATATTGTATGTGTGACATTATAGTATGACAACAATCTGGAAGAAGGAGTGCATTGTGGCTTGGAAGGGGCATGGAAAGGGGGCACTGGGGCAAGGGGCATGGAAAGGGAGAAGAAAATGTGAAACAATAAATAAAGAAAAATAATAATAATCTAATAATGCTGTGATCTAATAATGTAATCTAATAATGAGTGAGGGAGTACTATCTAACTGCACACAAGGAAGTCTTGTTAATACAACCATTATTCAAATATAAACAACAACCATGAAAACAAAGGATGAAGAAATTCATATTTTCCACCAACTTCTGTAGTATGAAATTGGTCGAACGTACAATAAAGATGCACTAATAATAATTTGTGATTGAACTTCTGGTGTCATGGCCAATGAGATGGATGAAAGACAAACCTCTCTTCTGTATGGTCACCTAAAAAAGGAGAAAGTAAACACAGAGCAACCCAAGGACACGATTCAAGTTAGAAACTACAGGGTGCAAAGCCAGACATAGCAGAGAGTGAAACCTCAGTAAATCAGCCCATTCTACCCCACACTCCACCAGCAGGGCTCAAACTCCGCAGAAAGAGGAGACAAAGGACACTCTTCCAGCACTCTGACAATGGTAATGGACAACAACAACAAACAATGGACAGGTCAGCAGGGTATCAGCTCCCTACCACTGGCAGCCTTCTACCCCAGCAAACATCCATCTAGCCTGGTGAAGCACATGAGTTCTTGGGAGAATTCCCTGTGTCCCAGAGCAAGCAGGCCAGTACCATGTTGAGCCTGGCACTAAGATGGCCCTGAGTCATTTGGAAAAATCACACTGAAGGGATAGGAACAGGAGCAGAGGACAGAAACTTGCTTATCTCCATTCACAAAGACTGCACCCACTGACATAAGCAAGCCTCAATTAACACCTTGACTTGGGTTTCTTCCCAGCAGATCCTCCCATCACCAGAAGATGATAAAGGAAGCTTTGTGATGAAAATTTAAAGGTGTGCTATCACAGGAATTCCATAAAGACCACAGAGTCTAATAAGCACAGAGAGTCACTTTATTCAGAGATATAAATACTCAGAAATTGGGATAGCTAGCCCTGCAGCAGAATCTTGGAGGCTGTGGAACCCACAAGGAGTGGTGGTGAGGGTGGGAAGTGCCAGTTTCGCTGGCAAACTAGAGCTCCCAAAATGCACAGTAACACAGAAAATCATAGAACAAAAGAAATATTAAAATTCACAGGGAGTTTCTGACCAATAGGCAAGAATCTACAAACGAGAGGGATACCTATCTGTGTTTTATTGTCTATGCAAAGGTATTTGACTGTGTGGATCACAAAAATTGTGGCTAACATTGAGAAGAATGGGAATCCCAGAATACTTGACTGTGCTTATGCGAAACCTATACTTAGACCAGGAAGCAGTCCTAAGAACAGGGCAGGGAAACACTGCATGGTTCAAAATCAGGAAGGGAGTGTGTCAGGGATGTGTTCTGTCTCCACACCTTTTCAATCTATATACAGAACAGATCATCCAGGAGGCTGGGCTTTATGAGGAGGAATGTGGCATCAGGATTGGAGGAAGACTCATCAACAACCTGTGTTATGAAGATGACACAACCCTGCTTGCTGAAACTGTAGCAGATCTGAAGCACTTGCTGCAGAAGGTCAAGGACTGTAGTCTTCAATATGACTTGAAGATCAGCATCAAGAAGACAAAGATTCTCACCACTGGGCCAATTGGCAGCACAACAGACAGAAAAGAGACTGAGGTTGTTAACAATTACAGTTTGCTCGACGCCACAATCAACACTCTTGGCACCAGCAGTCAGAGAATCAAAAGATGAATTGCACTTGGAAAATCTGCTGTCAGAGACCTCTCTAGAGTACTGAGAAGCAACGATATCAGTCTAGAAACTAAGTTGCTCCTGATCCAGGCCATGGTCTTCGTAACTGCTTGCTATGCAGCAGAGAGCTGGACAATGACTAAAGATGACAGAAGAATTGACATCTTTGAGTTGTGGTGTTGGAGAAGAGTCTTGAATATATCATGGACCTCCAAGAAAATAAATAGGTCTGTCTTGGAGAGGGTGAAACCAAGTTTCTCTTTGGTGGCTAGGATTTTGAAGCTCCATGTCACATACTTTGGGCACATGGTAAGGAGGGACTGGTCCTTGGAGAAGGACATCATGCTTGGAAGGGTGGAAGGACAGTGCAGGAGAGGAAGACCTGGATGAGATGGATTAGTACAGTAACTGGGGCAATGGGGGGGGTAGATGTGTTGGAGTCAGTGAGACTGGCTCAGGACAAGGCAGGTATCAGAGCAACAGTACAAAGGATCACTATGAGTCGCAGGCAACTCAACAGCACAAAGCAACAACAACAGTGTGTTCACTGGGTGAAAGAAGAGAGATGTAAAGTCCCCTTCTACCAAGGAACAACAAAGAAAGGTAACAAGCCACCAAGGTCTACAGTGCTTCTGCACTATACCAAACTACAGCACCTGCACACTCACCTGAACAAGGTTCAGTACATACCCAACCTGTCCAGCATTAGACATCAGCTACCATGAACCACCACCACCCCTCAACCAGCAATACTGAACACAAAGTAAACAGATAATTGCACAGACAATCCCTAAAGCATCACACACAGGCCAGACGAAAGAAGATTCAGCAACTATCTACAATAACAATGTCACCATAATGTTCTGGACGCAGCAGACAAACTCAAATACTACCAAAAGAAAACGCCACAAACCCACAAAGCATGCCATCGGAAGGAAGGAAGGAAGGGAGGGAGAGAGGGAGGGAGGGAGGAAGGAAGGAAGGAAGGGAGGGAGAGAGGGAGGGAGGGAGGAAGGAAGGAAGGGAAATCAAAGCTAACTCAGTGGATTTCACAGAGGAGGATGAAATTTTCCGACAGGGAACTCAGAATAAAGATGATCAAGAGCTCTGGGGGGAAATGAAAGAAAAATAAGAAAAACTTGAGGAGTCCACAAGCAAAGCCCCAAAAGGATTTAGACTATCGATACAAGACAAAAGTATATAACCAATGAAATATTAGAGCCCATAGAAAACAAAAAACCTGTAATCCAGAACAGTAACACAACAGGTCAGAAGCTGTCAATATGTGGAGGTACGGAAGAAAAGAACTGAAGAGTTGGACCACAGAGTTAGTGAAGCAGAAAACAGAGCTCTCAGTACTAGCCTGTGAGAGGAGAAAGCAGAAACGAGAAGGAAGGAAAATGAAGACAGCATAAGAATTATGCAGGACACCACTGAAAGAAAGATCATACAAGCACCTGAAATTCCAGAACAGGGAAAACAACAACAACCCCAAAAAAAGGACCAAGAAAATAGTGGAAGAATTACTAGAAGAAATCCTTTCTGGTTCCAATAAAATAAGAAAATACACATTCAAGAAGCTGGGCGAATCCCAAACTAGAACGGACTCCAATCTCTTCCCATGCAATTAACTGCCTATGAAAACCTATGGGTCGGTTCCGACTCTATGGTACACAACAACATGAAAAGTCATACTCTATAGTTGAAGCTGACCCTCCAGTGGGTTTTCAGAGGCAGTTAATCGAATGGGAGGAGAATGACCATCCTTCTCCCATGGAGCAACTAGTGGCCTTGAACCACATGCCTTCAGGATTACAGAGAAGCTTCCTGCCACTAGGCCACCAATGCCCCAAAAGTTACGCTCTAACAAATTTAAAAATCTAGAGGAAATGAACAAATTCTTAGAAACTCACACCTCACCCAAACGGACACAGATTGAAATAGAATACTTGAGCAGACCCAACAAAAAGGAAGAAACTGATTGGGTCATAAACACCTGCCCCCTGTCCCCCTCCCACACACACAAAACCTCAACCAGACAGCTTCAAAGGTGAATTTTACCAAATATTCAGTGAACTGTCACCAATCCTATTAATTATTTTAGACAACAGAAAAAGAAGGAAGACTCACAGACTCCTTCTATGAAGGTAAAGATGTCAATAAAAAATACAACTACATAGACACAAAAATTCTCAACATAATCCAAGCAAATAGAATCCAATAGCATATCAAAAGAATAATTCATCATGATCAACTGCAACTCATACTAGATATGCAAGAAATGTCAACATAAGAAAAACCAACAATGTAACCCACCACATCCCATTCCAAAGAAAGGTGGCCCAACATAGTGTGGAAATTATCAAACAGAACAGTATCATTGAAATCACAGGCAAGCAAGATTCTGCTGAAGATTATCCAAAACTGACTGGAACAAAGTACAGGCTGGATTTAGAAGAGGCCGTGGCACTAGGGATATTATAACTAATGTCAGATGGATCTTGGCTCCACGGAGCAGCCTGGCTTCACCCTCTTCAGGATGAACTTGTTTGTTCTCCTTGCAGCCCATGGTATATTCAATACTCTTTTCCAGCACTAAAGCTCAAAGGTATCAACTCTCCTATCTCCTATCACACCGGAGGAATGTCTATCTGTGTTTCGCTGACTATGCAAAGACATTTGACTATGTGGATCACAACAAACTGTGGCTGATTCTGAGAAGAATGGAAATCCCAGAACACTTGATTGTGCTTATGCAAAACCTATATTTGGACCAGGAGGCAGTCGTCAGACCATAGCAAGGAAACACTGCATGGTTCAAAATTGGGAAGGGTGTGCATCAAGGATGTGTCCTATCTCCACATCTTTTTTTATTTTTTTTTCCTCCATATCTTTTCAATCTCTATGCAGAACAGATTATCTGGGAGGCTGGGCTCTATGAGGAGAAGTGTGGCATCAGGATTGGAGGTAGACTCATCAACAATCTGTGTTATGCAGATTACACACCCTGCTTGCTGAAATTGAGGAGGACCTGAAGCACTTGCTGCAAAAGGTCAAGGACTGCAGCCTTCAGTATGTATTGAAGCTCAATATCAAGAAAACAAAGATTCTCACCACTGGGCCAAATGGCAGGATCGTGATGGATGATGAAGAGATTGAGACTGTTCACATCTTTAGTTTGCTTAGCTCTCCAATCAATACTGTTGGTACCAGCAGCCAGGAAATTAAAAAGTGAATTGCATTGGGAAAATCTGTGGTCAGAGACCTCTCCAAAGTACTGAAGAGCAATTATGTCAGTCTGGAGACTAAGGTGCGCCTGATACATGGTCTTTGCAATTACTTGCTATGCATCAGAGAGCTGGACAATGACTAGGAATGATAGGAGAGTTGATACCTTTGAGTTTCAGTGCTGGAAAAGAGTATTGAATATACCATGGACTGCAAGGAGAACAAACAAGTTCATCCTGAAGAGGGTGAAGCCAGGCTGCTCCGTGGAGGCAAGGATTCTGAAGCTCCATCTGACATACTTGGACATACTGCAACGTGGGATCAGTCCTTGGAGAGGGACGTCAGCTTGGGAGGGTGGAGGGACAGCGCAGGAGAGGAAGACCTTTGATGAGACGGATTGATTCAATCACTGGGGTAATGGGGATAGGTGTGTCAGAGACAATAAGATTGGCAAGGGATAGAGCAGGGTTTAGGGCTGTTTGTACATAGGGTCGCTATAAGTCGCCGGTGACTTGACAGCACATAACAACAACAACAACAATCCACATCAGTAAAACGAAGGACAAGAACCACATGATCATCTCAATTCACGCAAAAAAGGCTTTTGACAAAATCCATTACCTTTTCCTGATAAAAACACCCAAAAATGCAAGAATAGAAAGAAATTTCTTCAAGTGGCAATATACAAGATCAACACAAAAATCATTAGCATTTCTTTATAGTAGTGAGCAAAACATAGAAAAGGGAAGTAAGGAAAACAATACCAATTGCCAGAGATTTTTAACATTTCCTCAATATGTCTGTTGGTCATTCAAATATTCTCCTTTGTAAAGAGTCTTTTCTTGTATTTTGTCCATTTTGTTGTTGTTGTTGTTGTTACATGCTGTCGAGTCACTTATGACTTATAGCGGCCCTATGTACAACAGCCCTAAACGCTGCTCTGTCCTGTGCCAATCTCACAGTCTCCGACACATCCATCCCAATTACCCCAGTCACTGAATCAATCCACCTCATAGAGGGCCTTCCCCTCCTGTGCCTGCCCTCCACCCTCCCAAACATGATGTCCTTCTCCAAGGACCGGTCTCTCCTTACAACATGACCAAAGTATGTCAGCCAAAGCCTCAGAATCCTTGCCTCCAAGGAGCAGTTTAACCCTCTTGGAAGATCTATTAACAGTCTGCGTTATGCAGATGACACAACCCTGCTTCCTGAAACTGAGGAGGACCTCATGCACTTGCTGTGGAGGGTCAAGGACTGCAGCCTTCAGTATGGACTGAGGCTTAATGTCAAGAAGACAAAGATTCTCACCACTGGACCAATTGGTAGCATCAGGATGGATGGTGAAGAGATTTAGATTGTTCACAGCTTCAGTTTGCTTGACACCATGGTCAACACTCTTAGCACCAGCAGTCAGGAAATAAAAAAAAAAACGTATTGCGATGGGAAAGTCTGCTGTTAGGGACCTCTCTAAAGTACTCGAGCAACGGTGTCTCTCTGGAGACTAAGGTGCACCATCATAATACAGGCCATGGTCTTTGCAATCACTTGTTATGCATCAGAGAGTTGGACAATGACTAGGGAGGATAGAAGGAGAATTGACGCCTTTGAGCTGTGGCGCTGGAGAAGAGTATTGAATGTACCATGGACTGCCAAGAAAACAAACAGATTCATCCTGGAGAGGATTAAACCAAGCAACTCCTTGGAGGCAAGGATTCTGGGGCTTCATCTGACATATTTTGGGCATGTTGCAAGGAGGGACAGGTCTTTGGAGAGAGACATCATGGTTGGGAGGGTGAAGGGACGGCGCAAGGGGGGAAGACCCTCTATGAGATGGATTGATTCAGTGACTGGGATAATTGAGATGGGTGTGTCAGAAGCAGTGCAATTGGCACAGGATAGAGCAGGGTTTAGGGCTGTTGTACATAGGGTCACTATGAGTTGTAAACGACTCGACGGCACATAATAACAACAACAACAACAGGATGAAGCCATTTGTTTTCTTAGAAGTCCATGGTATATTCAGTACTCTTCTCCAGCACCACAGCTCAAAGGCATCAATTCTCCTTCTATCCTCCATAGTCACTGTCCAACTCTCTGATGCATAACAAATATTGCTTTAAGACCGTGGCCTGTATCAGACGCACCTTAGTCTCCAGAGAGACACCATTGCTCTCAAGTACTGTGGAGAGGTCCCTAACAGCAGACTTTCCCATTGTAATACGTCTTTTTCTGGCTGCTGGTGCCAAGAGTGTTGACTGTGGAGCCAAGCCGAGTAAAGCCATGAACAATCTCAATCTCTTGACCATCCATCCTGATGCTGCCAATTGGCCCAGTGGTGAGAATCTTTGTCATCTTGACATTGGGCCTCAATCCATATTGAAGGCTGCAGTCCCTGACCCTCTGCAGCAAGCACTTCAGGTCCTCCTCAGTTTCAGCAAGCAGGGTTGTGTCATCTGAATAATGCATATTGTTGACAGATCTTCCACCAATCCTGATGCCGCATTTCTCCTCATAGAGCCCATTTTTTTTGTTCATTTAGTACTATATAAACTTTCTTTCTGAGACCCTTGTCTGAAATGTCTTAACCTAGCATTTGTAAATTTTGTAAAAATTTCACTAGCAATCAGAGAGAATTTTTAAAAAAAAAAAAACAACCCGAGATACCATTTCAACCTAGCAGCAGTAGCAAAGTTTAACAACACAGAAAACAATAAATGTTGGAGTGAATGTGGAGAGATTGGGACTCTCATACACTATTGGTGGGATTGTAATATGGTACAACTGCTTTGGAAGGTAGTTTGTCATTGCCTCAAAAAGCTGAAAACAGAAATCCCATATGACCCAATTACTCCTCTACTAGAAACATACCTGAGGAAAACAGAACTGAGACACAAACAGAGATATATATACCCATGTTCATACTCGTAATAGCAAGAAAATGGAAACAGTCCAAATCCTCATCAATAAACAAGTAGATTGAGAAACTGTGATACAAATACAGAATGTACAACTACACAGTACTAAGAAACAACAACTTTGTAAAATACTATATAACATGGGTAAGTCTAGAGAGCATTATGCTGAGTGAAATAATCTCTATTACATATATATTTTGTGTGTGTGTGTGAGAGAGAGAGAGGAGAAAGAGACATAAGGACAAATATTACATAAGACCACTATTGTGAAAACAGGAGGATAACTGAGCAAGATTTGTATAAACATTCAAAAAGGAAAGGAGTAAGGAAGAATTGAGGGCAGAAAAAGAGGAAGGAGAGAAAAATCACTAGAATAAAAGATGTTAGTGGGCTAAAAGGGGGATGGAGGAGGAGGAAAGACTCAATGCAGACTTGAAAAGGCAGAATGATAATAAGACAGATCAACAGCAATTAATATATAAAATACAATGCATATTAATGTTTGTCTAAAACAAAATATATGTGAATTAAACAGGGTATATGCATGTAAGCAAAACAAAAGACACAATACCAATTACAATAACCAATCACAAATTCAAATACTTAAGAATAAACATTAGTAGAAACCCAAGGCAGGCAGCCTGAATCCACCAGCTGCTTCACTGAAGAAGTATAGGGAATCTCCTGTCAATTCACAGCCTCTGAAAATTCTATTTTAGGGTCAGCAATGAGTCAATTCCAACTCAATGGCAGATAACAACAGCAAAGATACATAAGATCCATATTTGATCTAGAAAATTACAAACTTCTACTACAAAAAAGGGAGAGAGATCTAGATAAATGAAAGAATATACTACATACATGAATAGAAAGATTCAATATTGTGAAAATGACTAACCAGCCAAAAGCAATCTACAAGTTCAATTTAAGTCCAAAACAGATATCAACGCCATTCTTCAAGGAGACAATAAAGACAATTTCCAATTTTATTTGGAAGGGAAAATATCCCAAATGAACAAAGTTCTACTGAAAAGGAAAAACAAAGTAGGAGGCATCACTCTCCTTGATCTCAAAACTTACTACACAGCCACAGTCATCAAAATAGCATCGTCGTAGTACTATGACAGACACACAGAAAAGGGAATAGAGTTGAGAACCCAAAACTCAAGCCATCTACATATGGTCTTCGAATCTCTGACAAAATCCACCAAGTGGGAAACGATAGCCTCTTTAGCAAATGGTACTGGCAAAACTGGACATTTGTCTGCAAAAAACCAAAACAAGATCCACCTCTCACACCATACACAAAAACCAACTCAACATGAATCAGAGACCTAGGGGCAAAACAAAAGCTACAAAGTTCATTAAACAAAAAATATGAACACATTTAGAAGCCCTAATCTATGGCATAAACACACTTCAAACATAGCCAAGAATCCACAACCAAAGGAGATTAAAATGGATGAATGTAACCTTCTAAAAATCCATCATCATGCATCAAAAAACTTTTCCAACAGGGTAAAAATGAAGCACACAGAATGGAGGGAAATATTTGGTAATGACATATCTGATAATGGACTCACATCTAAAATTTATATTATAGCACTAACATGAAAATGACAAAAAATATAATTGCAAAATGGGCAGAAGATATAAAAAGACTCTTCACCAAAGAGGATATTAAGATGGGGGGGGAGAATACATGAACAAATACTCAAGCCGTTGTTGTTGTTAGTTGTGGTCAAGGTGACCCCAACTCATAGCAACACTATGACCAACAGATCTGAACCTTGTCCTTTACTGTGTCTTCCTCACCATCTCTGAGATACTGAAGCCACTGATACTGTTACTGGGTCAACTCATCTCATTGAGGGTCTTCTTCTCCTTCACTGATCTTTCACACTCCTAAGTATGATAGACTAATGTGGTGGTAGTGTTTGTGCTGTTGATGTTGTTGTTAGGTACCACTGAGTCAAGTATGACTAATAGCAACCCTATGACCAAGAGATCTGAGCCCTGCCATGTCTTGTGCCAATCTCACTATCTCTGATACACTTGTGACTACTGCTACAGTCACTGTGTCCATTTACCCTGTTGAGAGTCTTCCTTTATTTCACTTTCCTTCAACCTTTACAAGCATGATGTCCTTCTCCAAGGGAAAGCCTTTCCATGCCCAAGGTATGTGAGACAAAGCTTCACCATCCTTGCCTCCAAGAAGCACTCTAGCCCCACCTTCTTCAAGATATATTGTTCTTTCAGCAGTTCATGGGGTATCCAGTACTTTTCTGCAACATCACAGGGTTCAAAGCCATCAATTCTTCTTTCAATATTATTCACTGGCCAGCTCTCAGCAGAATAGCAAGTGACTGAAAAGACCATGGTCTGAATCAAGCTCACTTTGGTCCTCAAACTAACATCACCGCTCCCCAGTACTTTGGAGAGGTCCCTGACTGCAGACTTTCTCAGTAAAGTACATCTGATCTCTGATGTCACCTACTGGTTCAGTGGCAAGAATTTTTGTTTTCTTGATATTGAGATGCAATCCATATTGAAAGCTGCAGTGTTTGATCTTCTGCAGCAAGTGATCAAGCCCTCTTCAATTTCAGCAAGCAAGGTTTTGATATCTGCATACCAAAGGTTATTGTAGAGTCTTCCTCCAATCCTAAAACCACATTCTTCTTAATAGAGTCCAGCTTCTCTAATAATTTGCTCGGCAATACAGATTGAATACGCATGGTGAAATAACAGAAAATTGACGTGTGGTTTTCTTAATTTGAAAACCATGTAGTGTTCCCTTGCATTTTTTGTTACACAACAGCTTTTTGCTTAGGTTTCATATGAGCACAATAAAGTTTCCTGGGATTACCATTCTTCTCAGTATTACTGATAATGTGTTATGATCCTAACATAGTCAATAAAGCTACTGGGGAGATGCAAATTAAAACAACAATGGGCTTTCACCATACCCCAGTAACAATGGCAAAGTTTAACAGGTCAGCAAGCAACAAATGCTGGCGAGGATGCAGAGAGACTGGAACGCTCATGTACTGCTGGATATAAAATACCACAACCACTACAGAAAGTAGTCTAGCAGAAGCTTGAAAAGAGAAACACCATTTGATCTACCTCTTCCACTACGGGAAATATACCCTAAAGAAATAAGAGCTATAACACCAACATATGTATGCACATCCATGTTTACTGTAGCATTATTCACAATAGCAGAGATGGTAAAGCCCAAGTGTGCATTAACAAACAAATGGATAGAGAAACTTTAGACGACCCCCATCTTCAGGTATCGCATTGCTCCCCCCACCCCGACCCGGCTCGCGCCCCGCCCCCCCGCCAGCTCTGAACTTTGGGACTGGCCAAGG
>NW_006400055.1:1971457-1972083 GCF_000299155.1 Elephantulus edwardii
CTGCAGCTCTGACCCACGACCCCCATCTTCAGGTATCGCATTGCTGCTCCCCCTCGACCCGGCTGGTGACCCCCCCCACCAGCTCTGAACTTTGGGACTGGCCAAGGAGCAGTGCGCAGACGCAGTGGACGGTGGGAGTGGACTTGAATCGCGACACACCCCTGCAGCTCTGACCCACAAACCCCATCTTCAGGTATCGCATTGCTCCCCCCCACCCGGCTCACGACCCCCTCCCTCCGCCAGCTCATAACTTTGGGACTGGCCAAGGAGCCGTGCGCAGATACAGTGGACAGTGGGAGTGGACTTGAATTGGGACACACCCCTGCAGCTCTGACCCACGAACCCCATCTTCAGGTATCGCATTGCTCCCCCACCCCGACCTGGCTCGTGACACCCCCCCGCCAGATCTGAACTTTGGGGCCTAAGGGCCACTTAAAGAAAAGGGGGGGAACCAACAAAAACAAAAACGAAACAAAAAACCACATAAAAGAACAAAAAAATATAGACCAAATTTATAGCACTTTTCAGTATCACTTGAAAAAGTTGTCCAATATTGAAGATTTCGTTTCCTTAGACTACAAACTGCTGTTTGGCCCTACCACATTGGTCCCATCAACCTAAGCAAA
>NW_006400055.1:1978943-2005747 GCF_000299155.1 Elephantulus edwardii
GGGAGAAGGGTGCAACAATGAATGAATGGAATTCCAAAATCTCTGTAGATGTTCATTGAAATGAAAAATAAACAAACTAAATTAAAAAAAAAAAAACAAACTTTAGTCTACCAGGAAATACAAGACAGCATTGAAAAATAAAGAAGAATCAGAGAAACACTACACAGCATGGATGAGTTCAGAGGCCATCATACAGAGTGAAATAACTCGGCCACAAAAAGATAAATATTATAAAAGAATACTGTTTAAACAATGGAATGGCTGTGGGGGTAAGGTGGCCAAGAAAGCAAAAAAAAAGGAATAAATGGCCCCACCCCTCCCGGACTCCTGCCTAATTAGGCGGGAAGAAACAAGCTGCTAAACCACTGCAAGATGTCTCGTGCTATGACCAAGAAGTTGGGTTCCCAGAAGCAACCCCAAGTGATGGTGAATGAAGGTAAAGAAAATCAAAACGTCCCTTACGTGTCTCTGAAACCAATACCAAAGGTAGTTTTAGAAAAAGTGCTTAAGGTTCACCTTGCTGCCTTTCCACCCAATGATGAAGAGTTAGACCAAGGGGCATTGTGTGTGAAGACTGAAATAAATACAGTTTACAGAGGGATTTTAACTACAAAAATGGAAGCCACATCTTCCAGGGCAGAATCTACTCTCCACAAAACATCCTTAGATGCTCATCCTGAAAATAATATGCCCCAACACAAGAGCACTTCAGATACAGTGAATCTCAGTGTTGATACAGAAAGCAGTCAGGATGGTGACAGTGATGAAGATAACATACTAGGCCTGGAAGATTTTCCAGAATTGTCACCATATGAAAGGAAGAGACTAAAGAACATATCAGAAAATGCAAACTTTTTTGCATCTCTTCAGTTGTCTGAGTCAGCTGCAAGACTCCGGGAAATAATAAATAAGAGACAACCTTCTGAATCCAAGAGGAAGAAGCCTAAAAAGAGAGAAAATGAGACTGGCTGTAGAAGGTCAATGCGATTATTAAGAGTAGATCCTTCAGGAGTTCCATTACCAGAAACGCCAGCCCAGCCCGCATTACAAGCAGATGAAAATCCTTTGTTACCTCCTGGGCCATTAGAAATGATTCCTGACAATCAAGATGCCAATGAAGTGTTTAAAGGATTTCTACAGACATGGTCAGAAATGAGCAAGACAAGTAGGAACAATACAGTGAAGGAGTTATCTAGCCTTAAAAGCTATAAAAACAACTTATGTGGTATGGTGATTAGTCAAGATACTGTTTGTAAAGTTACCAGTGGCTCAGTATTTTCTATAGCTCTCCATCCATCAGAAACTAGAACTTTGGTGGCAGCTGGAACCAAATCTGGGCAAATTGGATTTTGGGATTTGACCCAGCATCCTAAAGAAGATGGAGTTTATATTTTTCGTCCCCACAGTCAGCCAGTTAACTGTCTTTACTTTTCACCCACCAATCCAGCCCACATCCTGTCACTGAGCTATGATGGCACGTTATGTTGTGGAGATTTTTTCAGAGCTATTTTTGAAGAGGTATATAGAAATGAAAGCACGTCCCTTTCTTCCTTTGACTTCTTGGCAGAAGATGCCTCCACTTTAGTAGTAGGACACTGGGATGGAAGTATGTCACTTGTGGATACACGGACACCTGGAACTTCTCATGAGAAACTTACCAAGTGCTCTATGGAAAAAATAAGAACTATTCATGTTCATCCCGTGCATAGACAGTATTTTATTACTGCAGGATTAAGGGATATTCATATTTATGATGCAAGAAACCTGAGTCCCAGGGCAAGACAGCCTTTGATTTCTTTGACTCAACATACAAAGAGCATTGCTTCTGCTTATTTTTCACCTGTAACTGGTAACAGAGTGGTAACCACATGTGCTGATTGTAATCTGAGAATCTTTGACAGCAGCTGTGTATCCTCTCATCTTCCTCTCCTCATCACAATCAGGCATAACACCAATACAGGGCGCTGGCTGACCAGATTCCGAGCTGTGTGGGACCCTAAACAAGAAGACTGTGTCATAGTTGGCAGCATGGCCTATCCCCGGAGAGTGGAGATCTTCCAGGAGACAGGAAAGTGCCTGCACTCTTTCCTTGATGGAGAGTATCTTGTTTCTGTGTGTTCTATCAATGCCATGCATCCAACTCGGTATATATTGGCTGGGGGTAATTCCAGTGGGAAGGTACATGTTTTTATGAATTAAAGTTTCTGAGGTTTTGGTTTAGAGTCACTGATTTGTTCAAATTAATCAGTGTCTGAGGAACCCAGAAAGAAAAAGTGAAATTCATATGGTTTAGTTTATTTGCTTGTAATATATTGTACTTAGCAAATATAAAATTTATAATAACATTCCGGTAAGTGGAATAGACATTTTGTAAGGGAGAAGCCCTGGGGGTTGTTTTCTACAGATGTGGGAGGGAAAACGTCAGCACTTTCAGGTTTAAGTGAGAACTTCTAAGTTTATAAATGAAAAAGTTTTGAAATGGTCAGTATTAAATATTTTTGTCACTGAATAGAATAGCTTTGAATCTATAGGAAGATTTAGATTTTTGGTTTATTTTGTAGCTTGGAATGAATATTTTTATCTTACATTGGATGGGGCTTTGTAAATCTAATTCAGTGATTTTGCAACTTAGTTTTTTAAATATAGAATTCCTTTTGGTTTTTTTTCTCCTTTCTAAATAAAATCTTATGTGACATAAAAAAAAGGAATAAATGAATAGGTAATGAACACTGAACTGTAATGAATGAAAGGAAGGTCAATTTGGAATGAATGGTTTATCACACATTATGGGTACTGCAATTAGCAAACTAAAAGAAGACACGCGTTATGAATTGGAGGAGGGTGGAAGAATGGGTGAAAAATTTGTTTGTACAAAACCAAAGGGGAAGACAAGTTCAGTATTTCTCAAGCTAAAACAACTCAAGAATGAATTCAAGCCTTAAGGTGCAATACTGAAGGATACAACTTCTTGAAAAATCTTGGATGATGCAGGAAGCTTCAAAAGACAACAGAAGGAATGCACAGAGTTAGTGTACTTAAAAGAACTGATCGACATTGAATCATTTCAGGAAGCAGCATGTGATCAGGAACCAACAGTCCTGAAGGAAGAAGACTAAACTGCACTGAAGGCATTCGCAAAACATTAGGCTGCATAGATTGACAATTGAGATATTTCAGTAAACAGATACACTCCTAGACACGTCTACCAGTCTCTGCCAACAAATATAAAGTCACTGGCCAGCTGACTGGAAGAGATTACATTTGTTTCCATTCCCCCCCCCAAAAAAGGTGATCTAATAGGATGTGGAAATTACAGAACAGTTTCAGGAACATCAACATGAAAGTAAAACCCTGATGAAGATTGTTCAACAACGGCTGGAACAGGGAAGTGCCAGAAATTCAAGTTGGATCAGAAAAAGTCATGACACAAGAATATCACTGTTAATGTCCTTACCACTGAACCAAAAGGCAACATCATGACAGACAGAAAACAGTCTGAAGTTGCCAATGCTTTCATTTCAACACCCATAGTAATAACAGTCAAGAAATCAAAAGATGTATTACAATGGGAAAATCTGCTATCAAGGACTTGAATGTTCTAACGAACGCTAATGTCAGTTTAAAGACTAAGGTGTATCTGATGGAAGCCATGGTCTTTTCAATTGCTTCCTATGCATCTGAAAGTGAGGCCATGAATAAGCATGACAGAAAAAGAATCAATGCCTTTGAGTTGTGGTGCTGGTAAAGAGTACTGGGTTTACCATACTGTGAAAAGAACAAACTTGTCTGGAATACCTGACACACTGTACCAGTGCTTTCCAGCTCTCCGAGGACCAAGTGAGCTGAGATGGGCATGGGGGCACCTGACACACTTTGTCTATGATCCTCCAGCTCTGCCAGGACCTGGTGAGGTGAAGTGAGGTGAGGTGAGGTGGGCACGGAGACACCTGACACACTGTGTCTATGATCGTCCATCTCTGCATGGACCTGGTGAGTTGACGTGGGCACAGGGACACCTGACAACTGTGTCCATGATCCTCTAGCTCTGTGTGGACCAGGTGAGGTGAGGTGAGGCGGCCACTGAGACACCTGACAACTGTGTCCGTGACCCTCCAGCTCTGTGTGGTTCTGGTGAGGTGAGGCATGGGGATGCCTGTTATACTGTGTCCATGACCCTCCAGCTCTGCCAGGACCTGGTGAGGGCCTCAGGATTCAGTCTGAGAGTGTTGTTGGGCTCTTTCCAAAGACATTTATTCACTGTCTTCTATCACAACAGGATTTCCCAACACACTCATCATATGCTACCTCATAGCAAGTATTCTGGATTTCTATATATAAAATAATCATTTAACCAAAAAATGTCTGTATCTACAGCATATGGAACAAAAGAAGATTTCAAAGTCTATTAACTCACAGTAATGGTATCTACTGGGAGAATATGGGCTGCATAATTAAAACAATTTAAACCCGATTATAAAAAGACAGCAGGCTTAACTGTCTGCCACCATCTCACTCACAGAAAGAAAAACATTATCTTCCATTTGAGTTTTTGTTTGCTAAGAGCAGACCCGCACCTCATGGCTCCGTCTCACTGACAAGCAGAGCTGCCATCCTGATGCAGCACTGCTAAGACACCTTCAGTCAGAACACACTCGGCTAGGTTCAGGGGACACCTGATGGCCTCAGGCCCAGGACCGGGCAGGGATGTGGCACTCACACATCCTGAGTGAAGAAGTGTCCTGTCTATGGACACTGCCAAACTCTCTGAATCACAGAACCCCATGTCTGTCAGGTAAAGGAGAACCAAAGTAGCGTGGGTGTGGGTTGCCCAGCCAAGGACCCACCTCCTAAAGTATGTGGAGATAGAGAGACATAGCCACATGTGATGGACACCACCAGGGGAGAAGAGGTCCCCTCAGCCAAGCTCCATGGTGGATCAGGCCCAGCACTCAGCACTAGCCTCCCCCTCACCGGCTAAGGTCTGGTATGCCCACTGCAGCAGGACACTAGTGAGAAGCCTGGTTCCTGAGGCTTGTGGAGGCAGGACCTGGGCATGGAGCCTGCTGTTGCCTGCCTCCCAGCAACATCCACTCACGGTAACCCTGGTGCCAGCTCCAGGCCTATCTCCCGAGGTACCTCTGAGGGGCTTAAACCTCTCAACTATCAGCTACTGGGTGAGTGATTAAGCACTCGCAACATACAGGGCCAAGATGGGCACTGCAATTTGTCTGCGTCCCCTGAGTGTCGGGACTGGGGCTGGAGATTTTACACTTGCCCGACACAGTGGCTGGCACAGGGTCAACTCTTGATAAACAAATATGCAGAGGATGAAGGAGCATCAACTGCATGCAGACCCTGTCCATACACCATCCCTTTGGGTTCTACAGCAATTCTTCGAGGTAGATGTCAGTATCCTCATTTCACAGATGAAGAGACTGAGACACAGAAACATAAGGCAGCATGCCCTGAGTCACACAGCCAGTAAGAAGCACTTCCCACAGCCTGCCTGGGCCACACACAAACAGAACCAGTGCTGGGCTCAACACCAAAGAGGGTGAGCAAGAGGCAATGCTGCCAGTGGGCCCTGAGTGCAGGGGGTGGGACACCGGTCCCTCACACCTGCCAGGTCTGACCTGAGATGGTGGCAAGTCCCTGTCCTTACACCTGAAATGCCACTGTACAGTCATCTTGACAAGCCCACAGAAGTCAGATCTCCTGACAACTCTAGAGGTCTCTTGTCACCATGGTAACAAGTCACATGCTGGTATCCTGGAGCACCTACCTGTCCTTGCTCTCTGCCCAGGGTGTCTGTACCACCCTCACCACTGATCTGAGATGGAGGGCAAAGGTGTCCTTGGGCCACTCTGACCAGAGGGGACTGGGGCAGAGACAGTCTGAGAGGCACTGCACAGGGCTCCTGGGAAAAGCGTCATCAGGACTAAATGACTGCTGTGACCAACTAGGCCAGCTTGCCCACCTCTCAGATCCACCCAACTGCTCCTATAGAATGTTCCAAAGTTCTGCACACAAGTCTTTGTCTCCATGCTGGGCTCAAGCTGCAAAATCAATTTACACTTCCACATCTCTGCACGAACAGTTCCACTACCCAGTGTACCCTGTTCCCCTTTCTTCACTGATCAATTTTCACTTCACACCTGAGGCAAGGCTTGGGGGCCACCTCCTCCAGGAAGCCACCTTGGTTGCTCTTGAAAGTTAGGCTAGTTTAGGAAGCATCTCTGCATGCCCTCAACCCACTGAGCTAGCTCTCCTTTCTTGTACCACACATCACATTTGCAGTGCATCTGTCTGTGCCTGCCACACCCAGCTCTGTGTCTGTCGGGTGCAAGGTAGGCACCAGGGATCAGTCCCTCACTGTTGGGCACAGCTAGAATGGACACTCCCACAGAGCAGCATCTGCCGGCCTGGAAACCATACCCTCCACTCCTGCCCACCCCACCCTGTGAGGAAGCTTACGTTCCTTCTGAGACCCCTGAAGTCAATCACTTAAAAATAATTAAGTCCAGCAAGCAATCACAGATTAGGAGCAGCCTGCAGTGTCTAGCAGGGCCACCTCTGCCTGGCCTCTGCGTAGAAGGCAGGTAGGCAGAGGCTGGCCTTGGGTCCAGCCTGGGAGAACCTTACCACCCCATGGCAGAGATAAAACTTCTCAGAGCAGTCAGCCGCTTAATGAGACTGTCAGGTGGGCTGGTAACAAGATTAGGCAGAGCCTGGCGCTGCTGCATGCTCCCAGAAGAATTCTATTCAATTAGCGCTGAGCCCACAGTGCAGGACTGCTGGGAGGTGGGGAGCAGGCCTGGGGGTGGGGCAGGCTGTCTCCCACACTCCTGGACCTCGTGTGCCGCTGCCCAGGAGTCCATCCCAGCACTGCCCTGGGATGTGCCCTGGAAGTGGTCCCCTCAGCCAGTGGCTGAAAGAAGCGAGCCCAGGAAGCCGGTCCTGGCCACAGCTTTGCCTACTGAAAACCTCTCCCCTTCCCAAAATTGGGACAGCAGGCGCTAGATCGCCCCAGATGGAATACATCCCCATCAGGGGCCCCAAAAATTGCTTCCCGCTTGTGCTGCGCTCAAAACACTCCCTTTTAACTGTTCCTTTGCACAGATTCCACCCAATGCCTAAAAACAAGGTTCCTTCTTCCCAATCCACCCCGTAGGCCCTGCTCACCCTGAGAGCTCCCTCTCCAAGGCTAGGTTACCGAATCCTGCCTATCCTCAGAGAAGAGGGTGTGAAGGCAGGTCCTGGCCAGGTCCATTAACACCATCCCTCAGCCCTGACAGCCTCTGTCAGACAGAAGAAGCCCCTCACCAGGGCTGAGCAGAGGCCCCATAACTAGAAGGCTGGGCACGTCTCTATGTTCTGTGATCAGAAAAGGGTCCCACAGAGCTCGGAACCCAAGTTCACAAGCTAAAGGACAGCAGGCAGCCCACAGGGTCCCTGAGATTAGCAGAGTCCCAAAGGTGAGAAAAACACGGGCTATTGCTACAGTGGCCACTGAGTGGGTGGGGAGTGCTGAGGAGGCCCGAAGAGACGAGGAGTGGGTGCTGGAGAGGCCTCCAGGGAAGGGGCGTGGGTGCTGAGGAGGCTGCCAGAGAAGGGGAGTGGGTGATAAGGCAGTCCCAAAAAAGGGGAATGGGTATTGAGGACGTCTACAGAGAAGGGAAGTGGGCGCTGAGAAGTGGGGGTGGGGGCACAGCCCTAGGCCTGAGGTGGTGTGACCTTTGGTGTCTGTGGCCACCACGAGGGCATAACCAGGACAGGAGGTGGGGACCCACTGAGAGAGGAGCCCTGGGAGCTCAGCCCAGAGCTGAGGTGAGGCTCTGAGCCATAACCCTGACCACGCACTAGGACGTGTCCCTCACTCCCTGCACGGTGCCCATATTTGGAAGAAAGCCCATAACCCAGAACAAGAGCAGTATTCGGAAGAAAGCCCACGACCCAGGACAAGAGCAGAGACCAGGTAAGATGCAGCCTCCACCTGCACACAGGGCCAGAGCAGCAACAATGGAAGGTAAGTGGGAAAAGCCATCCAAGTCGCCTGGGGCTCCAGTGCTAGGGTGAAGGCCACACTGGCTGGGCCAACATGCAGCCACTGGAGCCCTGGGAAGGATGGGGACTGTGTCTCTGTTGAGACCTAAGATGGACTTCAAATAAGCCACCCAATCACAGCAGGAAGCTGGTGACCACAGCACAGAGGTGCTGGCACCCACTCACATCCGCAAGATGCCAGCATCCATCCCTTAAATCTAAGCACATATCCACCGTACTCAACAAGTCAGTCAGCACTGCCCTCCAAGCACACATCGCAGGACCCTCTGTTCACAAGAACCCCATGCACAGTGAGACTGAAACTTAAAGAAGCAACATGGCTTTTGCAAGACTGCACAGAGCTGGTATCTGACTCTTATACACCAAACAGACAAGGTGAACCTGCTGAGTTCAGGGGCTGGGGCTGAGCCACCACAGACCCTGCTAGAGGCATTCAGAACTGACAAGGCTGCATGAGATTGGGACACCACACAGGGTGGTGTGTGAGGCCCTGTCTCATGCCCCACCCACAGAACAGATCCTGGAAGAGACAGGTGAGGTCCCACCCACAGAACAGACCCTGAATGAGACAAGTGAGGCCCCAGCCACAGAACAGACCCTGAATGAGACAGATGAGGCCCTTTTGGTCACTGCCCAGCTACAATGTTGGGTCTCAAACGGGAGAGTTCTGAGTCTTCTTCCCATTACAGTCACTAGTCAGGAAACTGGCTGTTCACAGACCAGGAGAAATCCCTCGAAGAACACAGCTCACAGGAATGAACACACCGCTCAGTAGAGAGGATAGCACCCAGAGAAGTGGCCAGCATGTATACAGATTGAGCCAGCACCTCCAGAGAAGGAGCTGCCTTGGGTCAGCCCCGACAGTGACAAGTCACTTCAAGGCCAGTCAATGCTGTTAGTGAGAGTCACACTGTCCACGGAGGGAACCAGGGGTAAGGAGTCCCAGGTCTGAATAAGTTAGGGATCTGTGTGAGGCTGAGGCAGTGGAGGTACAGCAGTGCCACTATCCAGCCAGCAGAGGTTATGTACCCTGGCCACACTGGGGCTTGGGGTCATACCTTCTAGGAAATGCTGAGCTCAAGGCTCCTGAGAGCTGTGTAAACACCACCACAGGCCAGCTAGAAGACCTGGCCTCTCACCTTCTACAGGCCACTAGATTTTTGTGGAGCAGAGGAACAGGAAGAGAAGGCCAAAAGAGAAGTGACCAGAGAGAGGCCAGCCTTGAGGCTGAGTGAGAGCTATCTAAAACTGTTGTTTCCCTTAGTCTCCAGAGAAACAGGGGACCTATCTCAATATGAAGAGGGTGAAAGCACTTGTGCTGTTCTGTTCACTGGATGTCTTCAGTCATCCCCACTTTCCAGGTCCCTGAAAGCTATGCAGAGCCCTTGGACAGTGAGTCACAAGCAAAAGTGATGGCGTTGTCACCTGCAGCTGGCCGCTCCAGGACACTCCTCCTCCCCACCTCAGCACAAAAACTGCAACACTCAAATTGGTGGCTGTGCCCTCTACAAGACAAGCCCAGCTCCCCATGACCAATCATGGACACAGAGCCACTCCCTCCTGACAGAGTTGTTCCCTACTAACCAATTACAGACACAGAGCCACAATGCTGGACTATGTGTTAGGGCAGCAGAACCCAGCCTATCCTGAGTGACACAAGAAGCAAAGGGGAGAAACAAAGGATAAGGACAAAGACGGGCTTTTCCAAGAGGATAAACTAGAAGGAATTGCATCTCCAGTCAGGCTGGGTTTGAAACTGTTTTACAGGTAGTACTGAATGTCCCAAGTGTTCTGGTGGCCCATCTTCTGGGCAGTGAGAGGCCATGTGAAGGGAAGGTGGCTACTGAAGGAGACATGGCTACAAAGTTTTGACCTGGCCACTACAAGAATGTAGGAAAGTCGACTGTGGGCTATGGTAAGGCATGGGCCAGAGGCCTAAGAGTCAACCAAGAATAAAGAAACAAAAAGCAACCAAAATAACAAATGTTGTTCTGTGAAACTCTAGGGAAACTGGAACATTTATCCAATGCTGATAGGAATACAAAATATTACCACTATTTTGGAAAACAGTGTGCCTGTTTCACAAAGAAAACAAAAAATAGAACTACCCTATGATCTAGCAATTCAAAACCTATGAATATAATGCGAAAGAGGTGAAAGCAGAGACCCAAAGGCTGGTACAAGTGTTCATTGCAGCCCTATTAACAATAGCCAAAAGTTGAGAATAACCTAAATGCCCATCAAGGGGAACAGATAAACGAAATCAAGTGCTTACACACACAGCAGAATGTTACTCAGCCAGAAGTAGAAACGAAATCCTGTTGCCTATTACAAAGTGGATGGAGCTCAACACCATCATGCTGAGCAAAGCCAGTCAGTCACAAAGGACAAGTAGTGAATCTATATAAAAGTGTATTTCACCTCACTCATAAAAAGGCAATGGGCTTGAGCACATCACAGATCATGGCACAGGAAAGGGCAAGGTCTAAATCTGCTGCGCACAGGGTCACTATAAGTCATAGTGGGCTAAGCAGCCCCTAAGAACAACAACACACAAAAAGACAAGGAAAGGCAAAAATATAGAGACTAAACCTTCTTAGTATAACCAAGGCCTAGCAGGAGGGAGAAAAAAGGAGTTATTGTTCATGGTATACGAAGTCAGTTTTTGACAACAGAAAAATCTCATTTTGTATAAAGCTGCACAGTTAGTTATTGTAACTCTGGTCTAGAAGTTGTATGCTTGTGAAAGGGTGAACTGGCGAAAGTTGTGTGAGAGATGTATTTACAACAACAGAAAAGAGCAGCTGCTAAGGCACCTCATGTGCAAACACTTCACGAGATTTGTTTCCTTGGTTTTGCACAGTCAGGGTCATGGTTTCATGAGTAAATCCCATTTACTGGCCCAATTAATGTGCTTACTGCTTTTATTCTATCTGTTCATTTGCTTAGTTTATGGAATTGTGCCTGACGTCTGAAAGCTGCATGTAGCCATTCAAGGCAAAACAATTGGTCTATATTCACTTGGAGCAACCAAGAGTGGAGGATAGAGAGTCAAAATTAGGAGAAAGAACGTTAACCTGTGGGTCACTGCCTCTATCAGTTGCTACCTCCTTTTCCTTAAAACCAGAAGAACTGGATGGTGGTTGGTACCAATATGGAATTTTTTATTCATGATCCTATAAAAGGATTGTGATCACAAAAGGGGAAGTGCAGAACAGAATTTCAAATTCTCATAGGCTCCAGACTTTTTGGAGCCATGAAGACTAGATAAAATCCTTGAACTACTGCTCTGAGATCATCTGTAAACCTTAACCCAAAAACACTTCCTGGATGATGATATATATCACTAAAAAAAGAGCAGGCGCAGAGGTACACAAGAAGTGCAGTCAACAGCAGACACACAGGGAGATAGGCCAGAACACCAGACAGGCAAGAAGGACCATGCCCAAGATCACATAAAGGTATGGCAAGTGATGTTTCTACATTCATAATAGAAGTATATGCTATGAGTTCATCCACATATTTAGCAGAGCCAACAAGGCACAATGTTTTGTGAACATTTTAATCATAACCAAACACCCGTGAGGCTAAGCTGCTGGTCCTGGGGCCTGAGTATCACAGTCTTGGGGAACATTAAAACCAACTGGCATAATCTACAATGTTCTACATGCTACTTTGTGAGTAGAACTCAGGTCTGAAAAGCTTGTTAATAGCCATGTAAGGTGTAAATACTGGTGTCTCCCTGTTTGGAACAAAGAAGAGGAAAGAAAAACAAAGATGTATTGAATCAATTGGTTTAACTGACTAATGGACAATGAGAACCTCAACTTCCATGATCCAAGATCAGAAGAACTTAGATGGTGCCCAGTATCACCAATAAACACTCTCAAAGGCTCATAGGAGAAGACCCTGGATAAACTGGGGTGAAATGTGGAGGCAAACTAAAAAAATATAGTAACGGGCATGCTTACTGGTCTGACAGAAGCCCTCAGATGATGTCATTCTTTGAATTTGGAACAGAATGCACTCCTGTGGTTCAACTTCTATCAAGCAAAAGGCAGGCCTTTAAGGTGACCAAAACCACTAAGGAGGCACTCACTCCTTAAAACAGCCAACCACATAAGGTCAAGAGAGCAGCATTTCCCCAAAAAGAAAGCCCAGACAGAGTACTGAGGAGCAATGATGCTAGTATAGAGAGATTAAGGTGTCCCCCAATCCAGGCTATGGTCTTCACAATTACTTGTTATGCATCAGAGAACTGAATAGTGACTAAAGATGATAGAAGAAAAATTGAAGCAAAGCTTTGAGTTGTGTTGCTGGGTAAAAGTATTGAACATATAGACTGACAAGAGAACAAACAGATCTGTTCTAAGAGGGTGTAACCAGCCTGCTACTTGGAGGCAAGGATTTTGAAGCTCCATCTCACATACTTTGAGCATGTGGCCAGGAGGAACCAGACCTTGGAGGAGGACATCATGCTTGGAAAAGTAAGAGGGACAGTGCAGGAGAAAAAAACCCCAGATGAGACTGGGGTAATGGGGTTAAGTGTGTCAGAGATAGTGAGATTGGCTCAGGATAAGCAGGGTTCAGAGCTATTGTACATAAAGTCGTTATGAGTTGCAAGCAACTCAATGGCACATAACAACAACAAAGTCCAGAAGGCAAGGAGATGTAGGACAGAGGATGAACAGAAATGAGAGTCACAGGTAGGAAGTGGAGAAAGTTCCCCACTAAATAACACTACATTGTGCGTATTATAATTCATGCTATATGTGGAGAATGATTCAATATAAAACCAATATGCTTTGTAAATTTCCAATCAAAAAATAAATGAAAAGTGAGACTGTCACTATCAGTGAATTGTATAAGAAATTTGAATTGGTATGTGTTTTGTTATGTATATTTCCAACAACAAAATAAACAATCAAAAAAGTGGATGAGGTATGCAGAGAGTCAGAGTAGTAGAGGAGACTGCAAGAGACAGAAGCAAAGAAAAAGTGATGCAAGATAAGAAGAATAGGATCTGTCATTGCTGACACTGAAGATGAAGAAGGAGGCAAGGAATATTCGGGGTTTCTCCAAGCAAAAACAAGTGAGTTCTGTTCTCGAGCTCTTAGATGGGCCACAGCCCTGCTAAACCTGATGTTAGCCTAGGGGAACCCATTGCTCACTTCTGACCTCCAGAACTGTAAGATTTGTAAAAATTCTAAGACTACTGTTCCAACCAAATAAATCTGTGTGTTGTTGTTGTTGTTGTTATGTGCCGTTGAGTCGTTTGTGACTCATAGCGACCCTGTGTACAACAGCCCTAAACCCTGCTCTATCCTGTGCCAATCTCACTGCCTCTGACACACCCATCCCGATTACCCCAGTCACTAAATCAATCCACCTCATAAACGGTCTTCCCCCTCCTGCGCTGTCCCTCCACTCTGCCCAGCATGATGTCCCTCTCCAAAGACCTGTCTCTCCTTACAACATGTCCAAAGTATGTCAGGCGAAGCCCCAGAATCCTTGCCTCCAAGGAGCAGCCTGGTTTAACTCTCTCTAGGATGAATCTATTTGTTTTCTTGGCAGTCCATGACGGGGGGGCGGGGAGTGGTACCAATAAGCCCACAGCAGTTTAAGGATTATGCTAACTCACTCTGGCCAGGGCAAAGAATCCTGCATCCCTGTCTGCCAGGAAGGACTGCAACAGCCTAGCCCCAGCAGAACATGTGATTTGGAGCGGTGAGTAAGAGACCAGAGGCATCGGAGCTTAGTGAGGGATGATAGCAGGGAGTTGCTGATTGACATGGTTAGTGAGCAGCCTTGGTGTGACTACCCCAGAGAGGGTTTTTCTGAAAGGACAGAGACCACTAAGTACTTACAAGTTCCATGCATTGTATTATTGTATTTCATTGTTTTACTCTGTGAATGGTCTAACTACTCCTGTGTAATTTTTACCTTGTCTTCCTAAAACACTTTTGTGCACATTGTAAAATGACTATTACCTAACAAACATTCATTTTTCCTGTGTCTGCCCTAAAATTGTTATCTCATCACACCATCGCACATACCTTCAGCATGGCCAATTAACTCACATCTTTTACCCACAGTGAAAGATAATTCTATGAAAAATAACTCTTGTTCAGCCAGTTCTCTTGTTTATTTATAACAAGAGAAGGCACCTTAAAACAATATGAAACTTTTTTTATTTAATAGATTAATATATATTCAAATAACTAAAATACAAATCTTCACATTCATTGTTAATACAGCTTCACTAATGAAACTCAAAATGCACCTTTCTGATTATTCCTGCCTGCACTCTGTCATTAAACCTAGGGGACTACATGAGTGCCAGAGTCCACTACACACAGGGGTAAAAAATGCAGCTTTCTTGAGAATTAAGTATTATTTTGTATTATTATTCACCAAGTTTACATTTTCACCCCATGCTTTTTTTTTTTAGCAGATATGATCTATTCTTTCAAAGAACCTGGTCAACTACCTTAGAATACAGCATTTCTAAGAACCTTTTGTAAAACAGCCTCAGAGAAATTATAGCTACAAATCTTAGAGCCAACATATCAAGTAGAATATTTTGGGTCTTTTGGTAATACTTAATTCTGTACACATCAGCACAAATTATTCCATTTTTATAAAAAATAATTTTAAACACTGAAAAATATACTCAGCCACTAAAAATCATGTTTACAAATAGTTCACTGTGGTTTCAGAAAAAGTCGATGTGATGGTAAAAGAATTAGTGGGAGATGAAGCTGAACAGAACAGAGGCATTCTGCACTTAGAAACTCCAGGCAGGATGGAGCGACTAGGAGGAAACAACAGTGTAGGATGCAGGACAATTTTGTTCTGCATCTTGATGCTTTCCAGAACCTTTCATGTTTTCTATAATGAGTAGAAACTCCCTCCTTGTCTTTTCACACATTTCATTTACTGAATGTTCATTGTAAAGGTGAATTTCTTTTGTCATCAGAGAAAGAAGTAAAAAGTTGGAAAAGAAAAGGTCATTTAGAGTCTGTTCTCAAGGAATTTACCAGCTTAAGAAATAAACTTCTAAAACCAACCATGAAGCTGCAAAAAAAAAAAAAAAAAGAAAAGAAATAAACTTCTTATTCTGAAAGTGTAAACAATCAAAAGAACAAACATGGACTCACAGTTAAGCCAAGGTATGTAAGGGGCCTTTTCAGGCCTGTGCATGTTGCCTGACACAGTTCTCACAGTAACCCCATAAGACAGGTACAGTAAGGGTCCTCCTTTAACACACACAGGGCTGGAAGCTCAGGGTCCACTGAGAGTCCCTAATGCCTCACAGTGAGCAAGTTTCTAGACAGAGCTCTGTGGGACCTTAGCCCTGAAAGGTGATACCACTCAAAATAAAGCAGGGCAACACCAATGTTAACTTCAGGCCACTTCAAGTCAGCTATAACTGACCATTCCAGACACGACAGAAGTGGAACCTCTATCTACCTGGGTCATTCCTTCCTGGCCACTCCCCCCTTTCCTTTCCTCCTACCCTATACCCTGATGCAACAATTGTCCAGGCCCAGGAAAGGACCATGACACTCATCAAGCAGATGCCTGGCAGAGGAAGGCACCAGCATCCCCACAGAGCATATGCCCCATGCAGGAGACACAACCTCCAAGCACTGCCTTCTCTGCCATGGAGACCACCAGGGGCCAGCTATCCCCAATGATGGGAGGCCAATTGCTCCCTTCCCTACGAGGCATCCAAGGGCTGTGCAAGGTCATGGATAATGCTGTGCAGTTCTTCTCACGTAATACATTAAGGTGAAAACATGTGCCCAAAACACATAAGCAGCAAGCAGCCCAGCAATGAGACCTGGCCAGTACCCCTTTGGCCAAGCAGTAGTCAGCCATCAGAATCCTAGCTCCAATCATGCACACACACTCTCATCTCACAGCCCTCTAAAAGCATAACAGCCTGCCATTATCAGAACCTAAAGCAGGTTTCCAGCCACACTTGTAGGAAAAACAAGACACATGAAAACAAAGTCTAAGGCAAGAAGGGCTTAGGTCTCCAGGACAGTTGGGGCCTGAATAATGCTAATTTTATTTAACTTACAATGTATGAGAGCTCTTATGGCCTAGTGGTAGAAGCTTCACTGTAATCCCAAAGTTTAAATCCATCCGCTACTCTGCAAGAGAAGAAAGGGCAATCTCCTCCCATGTAATTGATTGCCTCTGAAAAGCCGCTGGAGGGTCTTGACTCAGCAGCACATAACAGTATGATGTTTAAAGGGTCCACTTAGTTGACAACAGTTAAAAAAAACGGGAGGTTCTCCATGAAATATCAGATTCAATACATCCACAACACTAGGAGCTTCATTCTCAAATGACAAAATGGGCTGTAGCTGTACTCTCTGGAACAGAGATGACCTGTCCAGAAGCCACCTTCCAGACCCCAGGGCATCTGCCTACACTCCCTGCCTGTGGCAGTAATATTGCCAGAGCAGAAGCTCTCGCCCCCAGGGAGGGGTCAGAGGAAGGTGGCAATGAGCATCATGCAGTGGACCTCATACCTCAGAGGAGGGTCAGCTGAAGCAAAGCATGTCAGTCACTAAGATGGGAGCAAAACAGGGTCCCTCATACTCAGCTCCTGGTGTGCTTGCAGCTAGAGAACACAGAAAGTGAATGTCAGCAGCTAGGGTGCATGGAGACAGTCACAGGAGCAGAAGGCACCTGGCAGAGTGTGAAACGTTCTCCCCAAGCAACACCTCCTCAGGGTCACCATTGCTCTCGAAGGCTCTGCACCTGGAGCCTGCAACAAGATGAGTGAGGACACAAAAGCAGCCCAGGAGAAAGGGGCATCTAGGGGCACATCAAAACATCAAAATCCAGCAGGGATCCCTCCTGGAGCCTGAATGATGACAGGACAAGGGACATCCACTAGGTAGGAAGCAGAATTCCCCACAACAGGCCCAAGATCTTGCCCCACTCATCACCACCCCAAAGAGCCCAGGCCTCCAGGTCTGTAAAACCACCTCCAGACTTCAAGCACCTGAGTTGAGCAGTCCCTTGAGACCTCCACTACCCCAAGAAAAGAGCCTCCCAAAAGACCTCTCCTTAGAACAAAAATCCTCCTCAGCATCAGCTCCCACTTTCTGGGCCCAGACCAGAGCAGAGTAATAAGTTATGCTATCCTCCAAATGCACAGGGGATCCTGAGTCAAAGGCAGTCAAGGGTGCTCTGGTCTTGGAACACCGGGACCACCACTCTCAGGCAGCCTACGCTGTGCTACCTTCACCAACAGAGCAGATCGTCTAGCCAAGAAGTCTTGCCTCCCAGGTCACAAGCTGTACCCTAGTATCCTTAAAACTCTTGCACGTTTGTGGGCCTCAGAACCTAACCTATAGTTTTGAGGAGCAAGGTGGATGGGGGGATAGAAGCTGGGCAGCTATTCATCAGAAAGCCCTGCACCCTAATTAAGAAGCAAGGAGTTGCGCTAGGTTCCAGAGGCCTCAGGCAGATGGAGTGGGAAAGGGGAGGAGTCAATGCCGCTGGAGCTTTGTCATCCACCTGTTGCCCTAACAGGTAGGTCCACTCAGAGGCACGGGCAGCGCCAAGGACTGCCTGGGGAAGATGAGGTCTTCCTGAAGCCCCCATAGCCCGACTCCGCTCGGCTCCCGGGCAAACAGCGCCCACCTCCGGTCAGCCCACAGCCGCACAGCCACAAAGAAACCTTCTGCGAAGCAGAGAGAGGAAAAGGAACCTGGATAATATCTGCCTTCTAAGACGCCCCAGAGGCGGCGCTGGGAAAAGAAGGCCGAGCGGGCGGATTCGCGCGCCGCGCACGAGGCCACCAGAGATGAAGGCACGCCCACTTGCAAACCCGGGAGAAACAAAGCCTGGATGTGCGCACAAGCTCCCACTGAGCGGGACAGGAGTTCTGCAACACCGTGCGCACACGCACGGAGCCAGCTCCCTGCGCTCACAAACACTCGGATCCAGCCCTTTGCTCCAGGCTATTCTCTGCGCTGCTGCTCCGAGCTCCAAGCCCGGCTCACAGCTCATAGGCTCACAGCTCATAGCACACCGCTAATGTCCATTGCTGCGCGGATAAGCCCACTCACCTTCCTGCACCGCCTGGAACGGGTTGTTTGCTTCGATGACCTTGATGGAATAGGTGATCTTTTCGCTCTGCAGGATGTCATCGTTGAGACTCAGGTCGGACACGGCCAGCTGGAACACCCGATCGTCCTTGGCCGCATTCTCCTCGAAGATGGCACCTGGGGGAGAAAGAAGAGTCAAGACAGGGCCTGGAGAGGCATCCTCCCCTGCTCGCTCAGCCCTGGTCACTGCGCTGGCAAGCACACTGCTCCTCAGAGTTGGGAGGGCAGTCAAGGCTTTCTCAAGTCAACACTCACAGCGCACATGTGCATATAGTTGGCACGAGCTACACTGGAGCTTCACACATGCTGCCACCAGGTCACACATGAGTCTCACAGCCAAGGCACCACGTGTCCCACGTCCTAGTTGTGCCGCCACGCTATGAGTGAGGCCCCGCTGGGGTGGCGTTAGGCAGCACCCAAATGCCCAGTTGTACTCCAGCAGCTGCAAAGTTCGCTGAAGAGGGCAGTATCTCCCACATTCTCCCAGGGTCTGCCCTCACCTCCAGTGGAGGAAGCCGAAGCACGGCCAGCTTTCCTGGGCCTAGTGGCTTCTTTACGGAGGAACCTGAGAGCCAGTAGCCCCAGACCCGAACGAGCAAGGGCTGTCGCGGGCACAAAGCTCTCTCTCTTGTATGCAGCCTGGGCTCGGCGTCCTTCCTTCCTTCCTTCCTTCCTTCCTTCCTTCCTTCCTTCCTTCCTTCCTTCCTTCCTTCCTTCCTTCCTTCCTCCCTCCCTCCCTCCCTCCCTTCCTTCCTCCCTCCCTCCCTTTCTCCCTTCCTTCCTTCCTTCCGTCTCCGCTTCTACCTGTATGTCAGCGCCAAAGGATTCCTAGATTCCTCTGCGTTCTAACACAGCAAGGGTGAAAGGGATCAAGAAGCAGGGGCTTTTGAAAAGATCTGCTAGACTGTGGACAGTCCTCCAGAGCACCCTTAACACAGCGGGGCCGGCCGAGCTCAGAGCCCAGCTTCTCCGACTCGCCTGAGCTGTCGCGGTGTCAGGTTAGCCGGGTGATCTCCTAAATGAGGCTGGACAGGAGGGAGAGGCCTGATGGAGACGCAATGCTGATTTCAGGACCCACGCCCCGAGTTGAGGAGGCAAATCTGATCCCTGGCATGTCTGTGGGACGACGGAGATGGACTGGGCCCTGTCCCTCCCCACCCGATTCCATCCCCTTCACTCCGGCCCTGCCACCCCCGCCGTCTCACGCTACCCAACCCCCTGCTTCTCGGAGCTGCCCATCTTTCCCAAGTTCCGGAAAGGCGACTGCAGAGGCACTCCAAGTGGGCCGCCCTGACACCCCTACACCATCCAACTTTCGGGGATTCCTCCCAATTCCTACCCACTCCTCCGTCGAGCGCCCCCCTCAGCTCTCGTTTCTTCTCTCCGAGATCTGTTTTCCTCGTTCCCTTCCCGCACAGTGCCCTTCCCCCGCGCCAACACTTCTTCCATTGGCTCCCACGATCCCGACTTGCAAACCCAAGACTTAGACCTTGGGAAACTCTGGGGCCGTCCAGGATGTAACTGCAGTGGCTACAAAGCGGGGCGCGCGCACACACTCAAGTGGACTGAGTACACTCTAACAGGCTGACAGGCGTGCACGCACCAACACACGCTCAGATGTCCCAACGCCCCCTCGCAGTGACACCAACACAGTACACCACAGCGCACAAACTGACAACACCACCGCCCACACTCCTTCCTGGCGCGTCCCACCTCGGAGCCTGCCCCGTGTCGGTCCGGCTCCCCCTCTCCCTGCCCTCTCCGCCCTCTCGGCTACTCTGGACTGCCCAGTCAACGGACGGCCCTGGTCCAGGATCTGGTCTGGAAACGCGTCCAGAACCAGGGTCTCTGCAGCCACGGCCCTAAGTGGCAGCAGAGGCCGCAGGGATACGCATGGGGATCGGAGCCCGGGGCGGGAAGTAGGGGGGGGTGAGGGGCTATTGGTAGCGTGGCGCAGCCGGTACGTAGTCGCTCTATGGGGCGGCGCGGAGCGGCCCTTCCAGTGAGTACTACCTGCAGGGCCCCTCCGAGGGCCCCAAGTTTAGGCGCCACGCACCCCTCCGCCGCCAGGGCCCCCGCGGGCCCCCGCCCAGCTCAGCCTGGCCTCCCGCCGTGCTCACCGATGTGGATGATGGAATCGGCCCGCACCAACACGCACTGGCATATCCAAGGGAGAAGCCACAGCGTCAGTGCTTCCATGTCCCCCGGGCGCGAGGCTCATTCGCCCGGGCCCGGGGCGAGGCCAAGGGCAGCGCGGAGAAGGGGAGGCGCCGGTCCCGGTGCAGTCTCGGCCACTCCCCGAGAAAGCCAAGCCCGCCTGTGCGCCTTCCCCGCGCGCCCGCCCCTGCGCTCGGCTCCCGCCCCAGCCCAGCCCCGAGCAGTCGGGCTCCCGCTCCGGCTCCAGTGGTGGCTGCGGCGGCGCAGGCAGCCCGAGCCCAGGCCCAGTGGGGCGGGGGCGGCGCGCAGCGGCGGAGGCGACGGCGGTGCTTCCCGAGGCTCAGGTGGCGGAGGAGGTGGTGGCCACCGGGCCGGCGTGGCGGCTCCGGTCTCGCTGTGCGTCTGAGCCCCCACGAGGAGCAAACGGCGGAGTACGCCCCCACCCCCTCATCTGCTCCCCCTCCCCTCCGCCCGCCTCTGGGCCACGTGACTGCGGAGCTTCAGCCTCGCCAAGCGACGCCAGTCCGCTTGCGGATCCGCGTCTGCACCCTGCGCTCCGCGCCACCGGCTGGAGGGATCCTCCGAGACCCGGAAAGCATGGGGGGGGGGGCCGCCAGGCTATGGCACGCGAAGACGTAGCAGCTTCGGGACCTGTTCCTCGGGTGCAAGCATAGAGGAAGGACCTCCACCTTCTGCCTGGGTGGGGGGGGGGGAGGTTCCCGGCGCGCCCTGGCGCCCGCGCGCATCAGCCTCAGCTGCAGGTTGTCTTGGTTCGGTTCCTGCCCTGCGGCCCAGCCAGAGAGCCCCTCGCGAAGCCAGGCTGAGGTTGAGCCGGAGAGATGAGGCGGGGTGCTAAACCAGGCCTACGGTGCAAGGAGATCCCTAGTGCCGCGGTGTCTGACCCAAACCCTTGAGAAGCTAAGGCGGGGCTGGATTCGAATCCTGGTAACTACACACCTCGGAGGGTGCCCCACCCGCGCCCCTCGCACTCAGCCTGGAGTCCCGCTGGAGGCTGCGACTCTAAAGCCTAATTCATGGCCGGAAACCAGCGCAGCCGTGACCGCGGCGCCTGGACGTGAGCAGCTTTCCAAGCAGCTGGAGAGCTGGGACTGGAGCCCTGCACACAGTGTTCACGCATCCACACGGTGAGAGCCCGCTCTCGCGTCTGGAGCCGAAAGGAGCTCCGTCTGCATCTGGGTGCATGCCTTTGGCCTACCACCAAAAAGCACACGCTCGAACCTCAGAAGAGTGGCAAATGGAACGCGCCACCCTGCAAGGCACCAGGCGCACTGAGCTCTTTATGGCACAGTCGAGATTTCGCAAGCTCGGTCTAGGTCGGCCTTGCAAGCTATTTGGCGATTTTCCAAGACTGAAAACTCCCCATTCTTGTCTTGGCAGGTGAGGTTGCCAAGGACCCCTACAGTGCGCCAATAGTGCACTGGGCACGAGGGACTGCAAAGGCTAAGCCGAAGGAGAGACAGACCCCTACAACTGATGGTTTAAAAATGTAAGGAGGTGGGGAGTCACAGTGGCCGAGTGGTTAAGGCGTTGGACCCGAAAAATGTAAGGAGGACGGTGAATGGGATACATAGGTACAGGCGCATCCAAGACCCTCCTCTGTCCTAAGAGAAAAGAATCAAAGATGGCTCCCTGGAAGAGGTGACTGAAGAAAAGGGGGAAGCAGTCCTGGCTTTGAGCTCAACTGAGCTGAGGCAGGGAAAGAACAAAGATCTTGGGAGTGGTGTATGTGTGGGCGGCAGAGGATATGCAAAGTGGAGGGATGGAGGGTAGTGTATGAGCGGACAGACTCTGAGGGAGTCACATAGGCAGGGCCAGATGAGGGATCAGTGGGCACCATAATAAAGATTTACACCCCCAGTGCCAGCCTGGACTACCTGACTGGCTGTGTTTCCCCACAATTAAGCTCCTCAAAAGAAACATATTACGTTGTAACAGTGATCTTATTTCCTAGGCTGTAAATCTTAATTTTGCGAGCCAGCAACTGGTGAGTTCGAGCTACCCACCTTCCTCTTAGCACACCAACACATAACGTTGTTGTGGTTGTGGTTGTTGTTAGATGCTGTCTAGTGGAGAATGATAGCGACCCTATGAACAACAGATCTGAACTCCGTCCTATCCTGTGCCACCCACACTTCCTGACACACTGAAACCCATTGCATCAGTCACCATGTCAGTTCACTTGGTTGAGGGTCTTCCTGTCTTCCGCTGACTCTCCACCCTTCCCAGCATCATGTCCCTCTCCAAGGAATAGCACTTCCTAGCAAATGCCCAAAGTATATGAGGCAAAGTCTCATCATTCTTGTCTCCAAAGAGCACTTTGGCTACAAATATATCTTGGCACATAACCCTAGGAACCTCTAATTTTAAAATATACTACTCCTTAGTCTTATATGTATGTGTGTGTATAAATATATATATAATTATAATTTTTATTTTATACTGGTTTACTTTCAAAGTCCATATACATTGCTTTTCACACCGGATCTTTCCCATTTCCTTTACTCACCCAATGATTGATTACCACAACCCCCAAGCCCCCATCCTCACCCATCTGTTTCCACCCCACACACGTTTTACTAGTTACATATGTCTACAATAATAGTCTTAAGCAGTATTTGTCCTTATGGGACAAAGTTAGTTCACTTAGCATAATGCTCACCAGTCCCTCGCAAGTTAGGTAGTGAGTTATAAAATCATTGCTTCTACATGCTGCATAGCAAGCATTCCATTGTGTGAAGGTACCATAATTTTACAATCCATTCAATTGTGGTTGGACATTTGGGCTGTTTTCGTGTTCTTGCGATGGTGAATAATGCTGCTATGAACATTGGTGTACAAATCTCCATTTGTGCCTCAGTTCTCATTTTCTCAGGGTATATTCCAAGCAGTGGAATAGCTGGCTCATATGGAATTTCTATGTTCAGCTTTTGGGGAAGCTACAAACTACCTTCCAGAGTGGTTGTACTATTTTACAGTCCCACTAACAGTGCAAAATATATTGCCATTTAGTCTTATCCAAACTCCCAGTGTCAACAAATTTCACTCCAAACAATCCATTCACTCACTGAAGAAAGGGTAGGGAAATGCATTTAAAGGGTAAACTTTGCAATGTAATGTGATGGTGCCCACAGAAACTCAACCTCAAGGTCAGAGTCACAGGGTCAGGGGCCCTGTGGTCTTTGGTAGCTTGGACACCAAGTAATGTGGTCGCAAATTTGGTGTACGATGCACTCAAAGGGCAGCTCATGTTGAGATGTTTTGCTAGGTAGAGGCTGCATGATTTCAGTGGGACAAGTCTTAAGACCATCCTCTAAATATTAAGGAGATCCCTTCCTCCCCAGCACACACTGTCTAAGGAAGACCGCTCTGCTTCTGGTTTGGTTGATGAGGGAACTAATGAAGTCCCTCCAAACAATGTGGGCCCACAACACCCCCTCACACCCTCCGCAAGAAGCTTTTGGCTCTGAACTGGCCCTGGAATTGGAGACAGAGCTCTGATAACTTTAGTGGTAAGGAGTTGCGCTGCCAAACCAAAGGTTCACTGTTCAAATCTACCAGCAGTTTTCACAAGAAATGTGAGTAATATCCTCATATCCTGTTACCTTATCTATTATCTCTGAAAACTCACCACTGGAGGGTCAGCTATGAGTCCTTCACACCTCAAGATCACAACATCAACCCCATAAACAGAAATAAAGGCAGGAGCTGATCTGGACCAAAAGGAATGGGAGGGAGGGAATGGGGTTTTGCAGTGAAAGGGGGGCTGGGCCTTGAGGTTGGGGGAATGGCCACAGTAGGTTTACCTTCTCCAGAACCCCTACACTTCTAGAACCGCAAGGGTAGAAGCCTTCACCAAACCCAGCTCCTTGACCATACACCCAGCGCAGCTTACTGCCCCACCCATCTGGACACCAGCTTCTTCTGGAGCTGGGAGAGTGCGAGACTCATCAATGGAGCCTCTGCAGACCAACCTCTAGGCAAGACATCTGAAACCCTCTACCATTAAAGTTAGGGCTGTGTGGTGACAGGGAAGTGTTACCAGCCTCATCTGTGCCTCTCAAATCACCCATCAGCGGCTCTCAGAAGAAAGATGATAGCATCCTCCCACTTTGATGTACAGCATCAGCAACCTGCGGGAAGGTCAGCTATGAGTCAGGACTAACCTGAGGGCAGTGGGTTATTTGGTTTACTGAGCCCTTACCTCTTAGTCCAGCTTAGTCCTCTGAGCCCTGTTAGCTTCTGGGCTCCAGAAGCCAGACACCTCTTAAGCCCACACTCAGGTGGAAACAGGTAGGCCTATTCAACAAGTTAACCTTCTACAGTACCTTGAGTATAGAAGACAGAGTAAGAAACTGCACCATCTGATGCACACCCATTTCATGGGGAGCAAAACTGGAACCTGGGAGAAGAGTAACTCGTCCAAGGAGCTTGCCTGTTAACTCTCCAGCAGACTCAGAGCTGGGACCTCTTGGTTTGCTCCACACTACACAAAGGTATAGTCACAGGCATTGCAACTAAGTCAATAAATTCTTCTTTTACACAGAATTCAACCAACACAGCTGATTATTCTCTAAGGAGATCCTCAGTAACACTGATTTTACATTCACTTAGCATTTATCACATGCAAGCACTGTGCTCCTATTACCCCATAAAATGGTAATTTTGCACATAGCGCAAAAAGATAAACTGAGCCCATCTACAACATGAATCTAGAAAGTGCCCTGGAAGCAAGCAGCTTCCTGTTGTTGGTTTGTCACTTAAAGTTTATGTATTTCCATAATGCAGACCTTTACTCTCATCTTGTCCTTTCTCCCCTAGCCAGTCCTGGAGTCCTGATCTCTTGGGGCCTGTCAGCCCACATATAGCCCTATGCTGATTAGAAGCTACCACTACCTACTCCCTGCACAGATGCCCCTTTATCTCACCAACCCGCCCATCATGTCTGAGAACTCAGCCTCACCCTGCTGAATGATCATGGGCTCACAGCCAGAGTTTAGGGCTCCACATCCTTAACAGGAACAGATTTGGGGTCAAGCAGCTGGAGTTGCAGGCTAAGTCCCACCTCTGCAATCCAGAGACCCTGTTTCTGCACTCCAAACATTCTACTGCTGTCTTTCTCTCTCAATCCATCCATTGGGCTTTTCCGCTTTTACTGGATGGCACACAATAACAATGTTGGTAGCTCAGGTGGCCTAGTGGGTTGGTGTTGCACTGCCAACCCAAAGATTCTAATCTTCCCACTAGCGGTTCATATTCACCAGCTGTTCAGTGAAAGCAGTACATGCAATCTTCTCCCGTGCAATTTTTTTGTTAGGCGCTATTGAATACGTCTTATAGCAACAGCATGAACAACAGACCTGAACCCTGCCCTGTATCATCCTCAACGTCTCTGATGTGCTTCCATTGCTGCAGTCACTGTGTCAATCCCTCTGGTTGAGGGTCTTCCTCTCTTTGGCTGATCCTGCACCTTTCCAAACATGATGTTCCTCTCCTAGCTATATGCCCAAAGTATGTGAGACAAGGCTTTATCATCTTTACATCCAGTAAACACTCTGGCAGCACCCTTTCCAAGACATACGTTTTTGTTCTTTTGGCATTCTATGAGATATTCAATACTCCAACACCACAACAGCTCAAAACAATCAATTCTTCTGTCATCTTTGTTCATTGTCCAGCTCTCAGATGCATAGCAAATGATCAAAAAGACCATGGCCTGTCTCACTTACACCTTGGTCTTTAAACTGACATCATTGATCCTCAAATATTTGGAGAGGTCCCAGACTGCAGACTTTCCCAGTGCAATATGACTCCTGATCTTCTGACTGCAGGTACAATGGGTGTTGATTGCAGACCCAAGTAAGATGAAATCATTAACAACTTCAATTTTTTTTTAACAACTTCAATCTTTTCTTCATCTATCATGTTGTCTTTTGGTCCAGTGGTGACGATTTATATTTTCTTGACATTGAGATGCAATCCATATTAAAGGTACTATAGTTTGATCTTCTGCAGGAAGTGCTTCAAGTCCCATGTGATTTAGGGCCTCTGAAAACCCACTGGAGGATCAGCTGTGGTTGGTTCCAACTCAGCAGCAATGACGTGAAGTTTTTGTAATGAACTTGCTCTATCCTTTCCCGCTTTCAGTAGCTACCTATTGCCCTGCTGTTGCCTGCTAATTACCATCGCTACTTTGTCTTCTTTACCCTTCCTTACTGTCCTTTTTTATCTCATTTTCACAATTATCTCAGCTTGTTTTTATTTTCTTTCATACTCTTACATTGTTGCAGTATTAATTGTCTCTTTGTAGCCTCATTGCTTTCCTTCTTTTATGCTTCCCAGACCAGCAGTCTTTTATGTTGTAAGCTCTATCAGTCAAGTCTTCTGTTTGCTTAGTCTTTTTTTTTTTTTTTATTATTCTTTTTTTTT
>NW_006400055.1:2007007-2010638 GCF_000299155.1 Elephantulus edwardii
TGTGTTTGTTAGCCATCTGAATGTCGTCTTCGGTGAAGTGCCTGTTCATATCCTGTGCCCATTTTTCTATTGGATTATTTACCTTTATCTTGTTGTGGTGTCTGTTTGCTTAGTCTTTTATTCTCCTGAAGGCGGGGGGTTCAGAGAACTGAACCTGTAATCTTGCTTGAGCCCTCAGGGAAAGACCCACAGCACATTGCTCCCCCTAGTTGCTCTTTCCACTGCACTGGCCCTGTCATGGAGCAGACCTCATGGTTGGTAGTCCAAATTGAGGAATCTACTGAAACCCATGGGCCAGTGTGGTAGGAGGAAGGAAATCACATACTGCCCATCTTCACTAAAGAGGGGCATCTCTTCTTTGCGGGGCATGGCTTCCTTTTTCCTTTCAGTTAAGCAGATATTAAGCTAAGGTCTCGGAAAGGTGCTCATTTCTGCTTAGATTAAAAAAAAAAAACTACCTGAATTACTCACATCACAAAACAAGCTGAAAACCCAGAAGATGGTCCCTGGCCTGAGATCTCCAGGTATGACAGTGGCAGGATAGAAACCGATTCAGGTCCTGCCAGACGGTAAAGCTGACAGCTGATTCTCTTCAGCTTCAATGAGCCCAATGAGGTCACTTCTTATGGACTAGTCAGAGATCAAGTGAAGGACCTCTGGTGGTGTAGGCAGGGAACTGAAATTGTCATCTTATGCTTCCTGAGCATACACAGGTAGAAACATATAATGGAAGGCAGAGGAAAAGCAGCAGGTGAGGCCTCAGGACAGGGCCCCAGCATGATCCTGGACACATCTCTGAAGGGGCTTAGGTTGGCCCAGTAGCAATTAGAAGTGTGTCATCTACCATTATGTCCATGGGCTTCCTGGCGAAGCAAAGGGCTCCTGATCCATGAAGGGGATCAGAAACAGAAGGATACGCAACCCTGGACTCTTGGCCACCAAGGAGCCCCCAGGAGATTGTCTTTCTATGACTCTACAAGGCTTTTCTGTAGTATAATGTATCCTCTGCCTTCTCCAAGGCTGGGACTTCAAGGCTCCAGGTGCACAGTGGGGCCCTGGAATCTCTGGACCCTACTGACATGCACCAGCCTGCACACTGGGCTGAGAATTGCACAGAACACCAGACACTTTACTAAGTGGTTGTGCATCCTCAATCAGGCGAAACAGGTGTCAGAGCCCTTGCTCTCATGGCAAATGAGCCCCCCTTTCTGAGCAAACCCTCCTGCTAGATGCAGCCCATAACAGATCTAGTCACTGTTCTAATGGATACGCTCCACCCGAAGGAAAGATTTCTGGCCTGAAACCTCTTCTTTCATCAGAAAATGAAACTGTCCTTGAGTTCTGCTTCTGCGTGTCATGGCACATTTAGCATCCTGTAAACCTCAAGGTCCTGCAGATGACACAACCTTGCTTTCTCAAAGTAAGGACACACATGCAGCCTTCATATGGATTAAATCTGAATATCAAGAAAACAAAGATTCTTACCACTGGACTGATAGGCAGAGTCATAATGAAGAGAGGAGATGGAAACTGTCAACAGCTTCATCTTGCTTGGATCCACAATTAAACATCCTTGGTACCAGCAGTCAGGAAATAAGGAGACACATTACACTGGGAAAATCTGCAGTTAGGGACCTTTCCAAATTATTGAGGAGTAATAATATCAGTTTGAGGATTAAAGTGCATCTGATTCAGGCCGTAGTCTTTCCAATTACTCGCTATGCATCTGAGAGCTGTACAAAGAATAAGGATAATAGGAAAAGAATTGAGGCCTTTGAACTGTGGTGTTGGAGAAGAGCACTGAACAGCCCATGGACGGCCAAGAGAATGAACAGACTATGTCTTGGAGAGAGTGCTGGGGAAGTGCTCTTTGGAAGCAAGAATGATAAGGCTTCATCTCACATATTTTGGTCATGTTGCTAGGAAGGGCTATTCCTTGGAGAAGGATATGATTCTGGAGGGTCAGCGAAGGAGAGGAAGACCCTTAATTAGGTGGATTGATATGGTGACTGCTGAAATGGGCTCTTGTGTGTCAGGAAGTATGAGGATGGTGCAGGATAGATCAGGGTTCAGATATTTTGTTTATAGTGTTGCTAGGAGTTGTACTCGACTCAATGGCACCTAACAACAACAAACCTCAAGGGAGATGACTAGTCTCCGGAATTGGGCCTGGAAACAGAGCTGCCAAGAGGCCTTTCTAGCCAGCTGTCATGAAATATCCACTGCCAGTACTCAGCAGCCTCAAGTAAAGACCCTGAATTCCTAGAGGCCATGACTACCAGTGTGCCTGGGACTGGTAGTGTACAGAGAAAGGGCTTCCAAGAGGACTCGGCATGTACATCAGAGGCCCTTCAGGGGGAACTCCACTTGAGTCAGGACCAGTTCAGACCCATGATAAAAAGATGAGGCCAAATACAACTCCAGAGATAAGGAAAGAGAAATCCGCCCCAGAGAGGTCCCTCTGTGACCACAACTGCCAAACTATGCAGGCCCCGAGCGCCTACCACCTTGCTCATCTTGGTTTGTGATTCACTTAAAGCTGTAAGACTGAGACTCAACTCACTCTCCACATGCGGCCATTGCTCAGAGCCGTGACTCCAATGGCTCCAGTTAATGATGTGGCCCCCTGAAAAATGGGACAAAAAAGCTCCAGGGCACAGCCCTACAAGCACTAGCAGTTTGACCTTCCTTCTCAAGCAGCACCACATACCGCTCTGTCTCTTAAACACAAACCATTTGCTTCCTGTGCACAGCAGTTTATGTTAATATCTGGTTTGATTTGAAGAATAACAACAGCACCACCAAAAATATGTAAAGGGAAGATCACATCATCTGTAATAGTCTCTGCAAGTTGCCTAAACCTTCCTTTCTCTAAGCTGGTCATGTGGAATGTTCTTCCCAGCCAGACGTTGGCTGATGCACCCTCTAGGACAAGAAGAATCCCTGGAGGAGAGAAACTTTCACTTTAGAGCTTCTCTCTTTCTTATTATTGGGACAGGAGACAGCAGGGTCATTCTGAGGTGATGGGAGGGAATGAAATTCACAGCCCAACCTGCAGGATCATAGATGTGTGGGCTCAGTTCAGAGGAATCTGCTTAAGCCACCACAGTAAGGGTTTCTGCTTTTACAACTGGATGGAACTCTTGATATCACCCACCTGGAACAACCACTGTTAACATTGTGGGGTGGTTTTTTTTTCTTTCCACATGTAACTTTTAAAAAATTTTATTTTATACTAGATGGTGAAGAGATTGAGATTGTTCACAGCTTTAGTTTGCTTGGCTCCACAGTCAACACGCTCAGCATTAGTACTCAGGAAATTAAAAAAATGTATTGCGATGGAAAAGTCATCAGTTAGGGACCTCTCTAAAGTACTGAAGAGCAATGGTGTCTCTCTGGAGACTAAGGTGCATCTGATACAGGCCATGGTCTTTGCTATCTCTTGTTACGCATCAGAGAGTTGGGCAATGACGACTAAGGAGGATAGAAGGAGAATTGATGCCTTTGAGCTGTGGTGCTGGAGAAGAGCATTTTTTTTTCCTTTTTTATTTTTATTAAATTTTATTAATTTTAAGGAACATTTACAGAGATTTTGGGTTTCCATTCATTCATTGTTGCACTATTTTCTCTA
>NW_006400055.1:2010738-2023102 GCF_000299155.1 Elephantulus edwardii
CCATTGCCACAGGGCTTGTCAAAACCAGTTCTGATTAATCTCCTTTGTCAGTGTGTCCTTTGCCATTCCCTGTCACTCCTCCCTGAGAGAGACTTCAACCTGATTCATAAGGAAAAGGGGACAGCGTATTCTCTTAGCTACTTCCTGCTGAAAAGGGACGCTGTAGGTTTCAGGGTGAAGATCTTGGAAAAGAGTATTGAGGGTACCATGACTGCTGGGAAAACAAACAGATTCATCCTGGAAAGGGTCAAACTGGGCGGCTCCTTGGAGGCAAGGATTCTGAGGCTCCATCTAACATACTTTGGAGGGGTTGTAAGGAGGAACCGTTGGAGAGGGACATCATGCTTGGTAGGGTGGAGGGACAGCGCAGGAGGGCAAGGCCCTCTAGAGGTGGATTGATTCAGTGACTGGGGTAATCAGGTTGGGTGTGTCGGAGACAGTGCGATTGGCACAGGACAGAGCAGGGTTTAGGGCTGTTGTACATAGGGTTGCTATGAGTCACAAATGACTTGACGGCACATAACAACAACAACTAGTTTACATACAAAGTTCATAAAGTTCATGTACATGTATCTTTTAAATACAAATACGGAAGTGTCACTACCTAGAATGATTTCATTTTCCCTGTGTGCTGTCTGTATTCCATGTGGCTCTCTGGTTTATGATTTACAGAGAACATGAGGCTGTGGGTGGTGCATAAACTTGCTTGGCTGCTCACTGAAGTGGTAGAAGGTTCAAGTTCACCCATAGACAGAAGAAAAGTCTGGAGATGTACTTCCAGAAAGCCAACCACAGAAAACCCTTATGGTGCAGAGTTGCAAATCATGGGATCACCTTGATGCAGAATCAACAGCACTTGGCTTGTTTAACTGATCACATGAAACAATGTCCTAACTATTTGATGATAGTAGATGTTCAATAAACATTAGTTTTGTTCATTATTGAGTAGAATGATGTGTACCTGTGAGTACTTTTCTCTACTATGAATTTTTGAAAATTTTTTTAAATAAAAGTTTACAGAGACTTTGGACTTCCATTCCTTCATAGTTGCACACTTTCCTCCCTGCTCACCCCTCCTGCCCAGTTCATTTTCCTCTTTGAAAAGTAAAAAAACATTCTTTCATTGTTATACAGTTCCCCACCCCAGTCCACTCCACTGCAACTTTCATTCTGGACTCTTGTCATGACAATAATGCCTAATCATATATTCCTCCTAAACAGTTCTCTCCCTCATGTTTCAGTGCAATATACATTATTTATCCCCTCTTAGTTTCCCTCCAACTCCAATGTCAGACCCACTTTACAACAGTGGCACTATGCAGTAATTGTACTTTTGTGACTGAGATATTTCACTCAGCATAATGTCCTCCGGGGTCACTCATTTTGTATAGTATTTCATGAGTTCCTTGTTTTTCAATGCAGCATAATATCCCATTGTGTGAATATACCACAGCTTCTCTATCCATTCATTTGTTGATGGGCACGTAGGTTGTTTCCAACTCTTTGCTATTGTGAACAAAGCTGCAATAAACATGGGTGAGCATATATCTGCTTGGGTAGCAGTTCTGGTTTCTTTAGGGTGTATTACCAGTACTGGAATTGCTGGGTCAAATGGTATCTCTGTTTCCAACCTTTTGAGAAAGCGCCATACTGCCTTCCATAGTGATTGCACCATTTCACCAACAGTGAATATGAGTTCAATTTTCTCAGTAACCTTGCCATCATTTGTTTTTTGCTGTTCTGTTAAATTTTGCTGTTCTTACTAGGGTGAGAGGATATCTCATAGTTGTTTCTACTATGATTTTCTATAGCTAATAACAGTTGTATCCTGTGAATACTTTTATTTATTTTTTCATTTGGTGTGGATTTTCCCTACCTCATAAGCATGATTATAAACAATGTTATTCTGGTGAACTAGGGGGTAAGGAGTTGTGCTCCCAACTCAGAGATAAGCAGTTCTAATCCACCAGCAGCTCTGCAGGTGACAGCTGAGCAGTAAACCCACTGTAAACTCCCCTGTAAACCCACTGGAGAGTCAATTATGAGTTGATTTGAACTTTGTGGTAATGAACAGCAACTATAAAAATGCTGGTACATTCACTTTTCATTCTTATGCATTATTGTCTTAGTATAAATGCCTAGGACCCATAAGTGAATTTGCTAGGTCAAATTATACATAATTTAAAGACTCTTAATAGATATTTCCAAAGTTTCCCTGGAGAGCTATTTTTTTAAAACCAATTAACACTTCTATTGGAAATTCATAAGAGTACTTGTTTCTTTTCAGCCTCATCAAAACTATTATTGTCATTAGGTATCAACTACAACTCATAGCAACCAGGTGATCACCTGGTCTGAAAACCTTGCCCTATCCTTTACCACGCATTATTATGGTCACTACATCTGCTTGTCTTGCTGAAGATTTTTCATTCTCTAAGCCTTCTCCCATCAAAGTGGTTGTTGTTGTCGTTAGGTGCTATAGAGTCAAGTACGACTGTTGTTATGTGCTATCAAGTCACTTGAGACTCAGCAACTCTATGTACAATAGCCCTGAAACCCGCTCTATCCTGTAGCAGCCTTATTGGCTCGGACACACCTGCCCTCATTGCCTCAATCACTAAAATCAGTCCATCTTGTCCAGAGTCTTCCTTTCTTTCTCTGCCCCTTCACGCTTCCAAGCATGATGTCCCTTTCCAAGGACTGGTCCCTCCTTGCAGCATGCCCAAAGTATGTCAGACAAAGCCTCAGAATCCTTGCCTCCAGGAAGCAACCTGATTTCACCATCTCCAGGATGAACCTGTTTGTCCTCCTTGCAGTCCATGGTATATTCAATACTTTTCTCCAGCATCACAGCTCAACAACATCAATTATCTTTCTATTATCCCTAGACTTGTACAGCTTCCTGACAAAAAGCACGTAATTATGAAAACCAAGGCCTGGGTCAGGTGCACCTTAGTCTCCAGACTGATGTTGTCACTCTTCAGTACTCTGGAGAGGTCACTGACAGCAGACTTTCCCAATGCAATTCGTCCTTTGATTTCTTGGCTGCTAATATCAAGTGTGTTGACTGTCAAACCAAGCAAACTAAAGCTGTTAACAATCTCAATCTCTTCACCATCTATCATAAAGCTGCCAATTGGCCCAGTGGTGAGAATCTTTGTTTTCTTGATGTTGTGCTCATAGTGACCTTATTAACAACATATCTGAACTCTGTCCAGGCCTCAAAATCCTGACACACTCCAGCTAGGCATTATCAGTTTCTTCTCTCCCTCATCTTCTTATTTCCACTTCTTCATCCTTTTCATTCTGCTTCTCTTTGTGGATCCCTCCAAAGCTTTTCTCTTGTTCCAGGCCTCCTAAGGAGAGAGTGAACTCATTGGCTGAAGGCAGGTCCACTCCACCAGAGTTCTGGGGCTCCGGGGATGTCTCTGGGAAAGCTGGAATGCTAGGCTGGCCTTCGGAAAAGGAGTCTGACCAAGCAGAATAGAAGAAAAGCCAAGAAAACAAATTAAGCAGGTGAAGACACAGATGGACTCTAAGCCAGAGACCTCTGGCTTCAGGAGGACACCGTCCAGCACCTCTCAGCCACTGCTCTGCTGGACTCAGGACACTTATTCCGCAAACGAGAGGACTGTCCACTGGTGGAGGGCAGAGGCCAGAAAGAGACATTTTGCATTTCTAAAGCTCGTGAAGGGGGCCGTGGGTTCCAGATCTCCAGAGGCAGGCACTGACTCCCCACTTCCGCATTAATCTGGGGCTGGCCATTGGACCTTCCTAAGGGCCATCACCTCCCTCAGCTGGATGCTGTGCGGCCAAGAGGCAGCCACGGTGCAATGCTGACCCCTACCGGCGATAAGGGAACGGGACCTGGGCCTGGCAACCAAAGTAGCTCACCCCACTGCAAGGTGGTGCCTTCCTTAGCTGTAGATTGAGGAGATTGGAACCACCAGAAAGACATGGCCTGTAGGTTAAGCAGCACAACAGCCTAAAGACTACACCAGCAGATCTATGCATCAGAAAGCTGGACAACGATGCCTTTGAATTAAGGTGCTGGAGAAGAGGACTATCCCAACGACTGCCAAAAGAACAAACAAGTCTGTCTTGGATGAGGGGCAACCAAGGTGCTCCTTAGAGGCCAGGATGGTGAAGTTTCTTCTGACATACTGTGGGGGTGTTGTCAAGAGAGACTAAGCCTTAGGAAAATACATTAATCAGGAAAAGATGGGGAGGTCAAAGAAATAGGGGGAGGACTTCACCAAAATGGATTGACACAGTGACTGCAGCAGTGGATTTGGTTATATCAGAGATCTGAGGATGGTACAGGATCAAGCAAGGTTTAGATCCGTTGTCCACAGGATCACTATTAGTCATATGGAGTTGATGGCATCTAAAAACAACAGCAAAGTCTCAGTAAAAAGAATAATGACAATAACAAGGTTATTTCTAACAATTACATAGCATTTGCTGTGAATCACTTCTGTTCTGATACTTTACATGCATACTCAAGTCATGTAATAACTCAATCCTTATAAAGGAAGTACATACCTTATTTTATAGGAGAGGAAATTGAAGTATGAGGTTATGTAACTTGTGTTCATTAGTGGAACATTGGGATTTGAACCCATGTGGTCTGGTTTTTAGCTCTTTATCCCCAGATATTTTAATCGCTCTGGCACTCACTTTTTTTTAAATTTTTTTTTCATTTTATTACTTTTTTGTGTGTACCGTCAAATCAGATCTGACTGGTACAGAAGGAGATTGTTCCTCCTTCTCCAGCAGAGCATCTGGTGGATTTGAACTGTGCACCTCTTGGATTGCAGTGCAGCTTCTTGCCAATAGGCCACGGCACTCACTTTTAATCCTAGAGGACAATGAAAATTGTGATTTTGCGCATCAAAAGATGGTATCACTTTCTGCAGACCAGAATTCAACTTCATGGCCAGATCACTGTTGCCAGCATAGAGGACATGTGTCCTACAGCCCAGATTAGAAATCATTTTCTCTTGGTTTCCCAAGCATGCTTCCCCTGACCCAGAGATAATAAAAAGTCTCAGCTCCCCGCGCTTTCCAGAACCAGAGCAGTGGCCTGAGGAGCTTCATCTTGGTCCTCTGAGACCCTGAGCAGTAGAAGGCCTAGGTGGGATTTGGTCTTTCTACAGAGCACACTGTATGCAATGTTTATCCCCCTGGTTGGTAGCAACTTTGGTCCATTCACCACTCACCAGACTGAACTGTGTCCTTCAAAAAGATACAGTGAGTGTGTAACTCCCCATATCTGTAAATATGACTTTACTTAGAAATGGTCTTTGAAGATCTTATATGTTTGGTTAACATGAGGTCATGCGAGAGTAAGCAGGGTCCCAATCCAAGCTGCAGAGCCCAGGCTACAAGAGAAGAGAGGCCAAAAGACAGACACAGGGAGATAGGCACTGATGACAGTGATGCTGGTCTTCCCTGGGAGCCTTCAGACTTTGCCAACACCGTGACCAAGAACTGTGATGTGAGACAATACATTTGTCTAAAGCCACAAACTGTAGTGTCTTGGTTCGCAGCCATAGGATACTAATGTACCCCACATCATCCTGCTTAAACATTTTATTGGTCCTTCTGCCTGCAAAACAATCGTAGAATTCATCTCCCTTCAAGCTGTAGTAACATCTATAGTTCTGAGCACCTTTTCTCTGCCAGCTGTACCAATTAACAAAGTGATAGCAGGGGTACAGTTTCTACAAGACCCCACCCCTGGTTATGTTTAACTGGCCTGAGGATGGCCATCTGATTTGAGATAGACCAATCAGCACCTTTCCCCTCAATGTCTATTACTGGAATTAAGAAAGATGATGAGCATATAAGGTACATATGCGAGTGATGTGGTCAAACATGGCCCTACTAGTTCTAGCTGGTGGAAGAAACCAGCTATTGATGAGGCACTGACTGTCTCAGCCCTTCCTGAAACTGTAGTGTGAGATTCTGTCCTGAATTTTACCAAAAGGCTATTGTTTGCAACAGAATGCATCCAAATCTTCCTCATCTGGAAAAATTCAGTCCTTGTTTGTATTGTTCCCTCTTTAGTAGTGTCCTTCCATCTTGAGTGGTCCAAAGAATTTTTAGTAAGATTCTAAAATAAAGCTTAAGCTCCACCAACTAGAAAGCCTTCATTATCCATACCCTAACCCCCCCATTGAACCAATTCATTTATGTACCACTTTTGATATAACATCAAGCATCATCTGTGTCTGTGTCCATGACTGCCTCATCATATAGTTGGAAAAGTCTCAAAAACTGGAAGTTCATATGTGTCTGTTCCCAAGAACTGGGAAAACATGGATGATGAAGTTTCACCATCCATGCCTTAAGGAGCACGCTAGTTGCAGATGATAATCCTGAAACTCTTAATTTTAAACTAAAGAATGAATAAGTAGTTCAAATACAGATTTTAAGAAAGAACTGCTTATAAAACAGTAACTTATCAACTGACCAGTTTTGAATTTTTGCAAAAAATATCCTAAGGGACAGAAATTAGATAGCCATATCCATTTCCCTGGTGACAGGTGGCAAAACGGTATGCTTTCCATTTACTCAGCACACCCTACCAAGGACCTTTACACTTGTGCAAACAGCAACTGGTGACACCTCCTTTCATGCCACCCCTGATCTGCCAAATGTCAGAAGTACACACTTACAGACCCAACATTGGGTGAACACCATACCTGAGTGTACAGGTATGTGCCTTAGGGATCCTCTCACACAAAAGCAGACTGGGAACCCTACCGCTTTACAACTGCTCGGTTAACGGAAGCATTGCCCCAACTGGGTAACCAGCCCAATACCCCAGAGTGGGCACCCTCCTTTCTCTTTTTTATACCCTTTAAAATTTATTATTAATTTCAATGAAAATTTACAGAGACTTTGGATTTCCATTCATTCATTGTTGCATTTTTCTCCCTTCCCAATCCTCCCCCTCAGTACATTACACTCTTGGAAAAGTAAAAGAAAAATTCTTTCGTTGTTTTATAATCCCTCCCCACAGGTCCACTCCATTATTGCAGCCTTAATTCTGGACTCCTGTCATGACAAAAATACTTAATAACATATCCCTTTTAAACAGTTTTCATCCTCATCTGTTTCAATGCAGTATACATTATTAAACCCATCTTTCTCAGTCTCCCCCCAACCCCGAGGTCAGTCCTGTTTGACAACAGTGGCACCATCCAGTATTTGTCCTCTTGTGACTGAAATACTTCACTCAGTATAATGTCTTCCATGGTCACCCATTTTGAATAATGTTGCATGAGTTCCCTATTTTTCAATGCAGCATAGTATTCCATTGTGTGAATATACCACAGCTTCTCATTCCATTAGTTTGTTGATGGGCTCCTAGGTTGTTTCCAGCTCCTTGCTATTATGAACAAAGCCACAATAAACATGTGGGCACATATATATGCTTGGATGTCAGTTATGGTCTGGGGTATATTCCCAGTAGTGGAATTGCTGGGTCAAATGGTATCTCTATTTGCAACTTTTTGAGAAAGTGCCATACTGCCATCCACAGTGGCTGCACCATTTTACACTCCCACCAACAATGAATAAAGGTTCACGTTTCTCCACAACCTCGCCAGCATTTGTTGCTTGCTGTTCTGTTAAATGTTGCTATTCTGACTGGGGTGAGATGATATCTCGTAGTTGTTTTGATTTACATCTCTCTTAGAGCTAGGGATTTTGAAAATTTCTTCATGTGCTTGTTGGCCATCTGAATGTCTTTTTTGGTGATGTATCTATTCATATCTTGTGCCCATTTTACTATTGGATTATTTACCTTTATCTTGTTGTGGTGCTCAAGTATTTTATAAATTCTGGATATAATTCCCTTATCTGATATGTCATTGCCAAATACTTTTTCCCAGTCTGTGGCTTCCCTTTTTACCCTGTTGGAGAACTTTCTGGATGTGAATAGGGATTTGATTCTTAGAAAGTCCCATTCATCAATTTTATCTTCTCCTGGTTGTAGGTTTTTCAGGATACTTGGAAGACTGTTTATGTTGTGCATTAGGACTTCTAGCATTCTCCCAAGCTTTCCTTTCATGAAGATTATAGTCCTTGGCTTTAGTCCTAGGTCCATGATCCACCTTGAGTTAGTTTTTGCATATGGAGTAAGGTGTGGATCTTGCTTGAGTAGTTTGCCAATTTTGCCAACACCATTTGTTTAAAAGGCTGTCATTGTGTACCAATGAAGGAGGTTTTCTTTTACTTTTCAAGGAAAGGAGCTAATGGGGGGGGGCGGAGAAAAGTACAACAATGAACAAATGGAATTCCAAGATCTCTGTAGATGTTCATTGAAATAAAAAAAAAAAGGCTGTCATTTCCCCACTTAACTGATTTCATCTCTTTGTCAAAAATCAGTTGGCCATAGGTCGATGGGCTGATTTCTGCGTTCTCAGTTTTATTACATTGATCTATGTGTCTGTCATTGTTCTAGTACCATCATGTCTACCACCACGGCAGTGTAGTTGTATTTGAAATCAGGGAGTGAGATGCCTCCTATCTTTTGTGCCTTTTTAAGGAGTGCTTTGCTTATTCGTGGCTTCTTTCCATTCCAAATGAAACTGGAGATTGCCTTCTCCATCTCCTCGAAGAATGGGATTGGTATTTGTATTGGGATTGCATTAAATGTGTAAATTGCCTTTGGTATTGCCATTTTCACAATATTGAGTCTTCCTATCCATGTGCAAGGGATATTATTCCACTTCTCCAGGTCTCTTTTTGTTTCTTGTAGTAATGTTTTGTAATTTTCTTTGAATAGATCCTTTGTGCTTCTGGTTAAATTCACTCTCAAGTATTTAATCTTGTGATTAGTTATTATGAAGGGTATTGTTTTTCTTAGCTCCGGGTCTGTTTTCTCATTGTCACAGTAAAGAAATCCAACTAATTTTTGTATGTTGATCTTGTATCTTGTATCTTGCCAATAGTTTTGTTGCTGAGTCTTTAGGGTTTTCTAAGTATACTATGATATCATCTGCATAGAGAGATAATTTTACCTCCTCTTTGTCAATTTGGATATATTTTATTCCCTTTTCTTGTCTTATTGCTATCGCTAAGACTTCCAATACAAAATTAAATAAAAGAGGTGATAGTGGGCATCCTTGCCTAGTTCCTGTTTCTTTTTTTTTCTTTTTTAATTTGATCTTTTTTATATTAAATTTTATTAATTTTAATGAACATTTACAGATAATTTGGGTTTTCATTCATTCATTCATTGTTGCACTATTTTCTCTACCCTCCTCCCCAGTTCGTTCTTCTGTTTTCCCCCCTTGAAAGTCTGTTTTAATTGTCCAATTGCCACAGTGCTTGTCAAAGCCAGTTCTGATTAATCTCCTTTGTCAGTTATGTCTTTTGCCATTCCCTAACACTTCTCCCTGAGAGAGACTTCACCCTGATTCATAAGGAAAAGGGGACGGTGTATTCTCTTAGCTAATTCCTGCTGAAAAGAGACGCCGTAGGTTTCAGGGTGAAGATCTTCTCTCACTACTCTAAAGGGCCCCTTTGGCAATAGGAAACACATAGACTATTATGGAGATTGGTTATGGAATTTAGATGTTATCAATTGTGCCTAGCCGTACATGTTCATATCCTTGAAGATGTATCATGGAACTGTTGCAGCCTAGAAGACACAAATTTAACTAACAAGTTAAAAGTACATGAGTCAAAAATTAAAAAGCAGTAATATTCCAAGTAGAGGCTCTAATAGTGGCACAGATCAAGTTACAGAGGGAAGGTAGTTCTTAAAATAAAAGGCCTATTGACTCGCACTTTGTCTATTATAATATAAAGGTTAGGAACCACAAGATGTAGAGGCTCAACTATGTCATTTACTGTTCTTAAGAACAGAGTCAGAAAATATTCCCAAAGAAAAGGCACATTGGAATTATTTGGTAAGGAATTTTTAAAATTTGTATTTGAACATATACAACAGATTGAGAGGGAAATCAAGGAAAACAAAGGTAAAATCAAAGAAAAGCTGATAAACCTCTATAAAGAGTCTAAAACACAATGTTATTCTTGTTTTTTTGCTGCCAAGTCAGAACCACTCAATAGCTGACCCTCATAGCTGGGTTTTCAGAGGCAGTTAGTCACAGGAGAAGACATTGCCCATCCTTTTCCTGTGGAGAAGCAAGTGGATTCCAATTGCATACCTCTGGTATTGCAGTGCAGCTTCTTACCACTAGGCCACCAGAGCTCCCTCAACAAGAACAAATGGACAAAACAAATAAAAATTAGAAACAAAACACAAAACCGCAAACAGAAAAAATAAGGTTAATATTACTATTTCATACAGAGAAAAAGCATTTGGAAGGGCAAAGGAATAAAACTGAATCAGTACCACCCCTGCCACCTGGAGGATCTGGCCCCACTGCCTGGACGCCTCAGCCTCAGTGATTAGAGGAAGACCTGCTGCTGATCCTCTGAACTGCACCAGAGATAGCAGTATCACAGGGGAACCTATTTCATTTCCTCTTCCCTCCCAAAGCATGAGCTGCTTTTAGCCCAGAGACCTTGGACTAGCCTAGCTACAACAGCTGTCTGACAGAGGAGGCTCCTAATTCACAGGCCTTATCTCTTTCAAACTGAAGCAACTCTTCCCTTGAGTCAAATGTTCAGAGAGAAACTCAGTCAGACTAGCTGCATCACCTTCATTTGGACAAGTGATGACAGAACAAGAACCTGCTATCATCCCAGACATGAAAAATTCTACCACAGCAAGGTAATGTAGGAACTAAGCTACCTCACACCCTACAAAAAAAAAAAAGCAAAATGCCACCTCCAAACTTTCTGACGCAGAATTAAAAAGACTAATCATTGAATATTTTCTATGGGTGAAAAACAAACTTAAAGAAGTATAGAACACTGCAAGCAAAAACCAGGAGTAGCTTTAAAAAAATGCAAAACAATGTGGATAAAAAACCAAGGAATTAGAGGCTCTGGAATAACAAGAAACCACAATCCAAAATATGAGTACCAATGTTTCAGATGCTGTCAATGTGTTGGAGGGAAATATGAACAGAGTTGAAGAGATGGAACATAGAAATGGTGACATATAAGATAGAATTGCCACCACTAATTTGCTAAGACAAAAAAACAGAATTAAAGTCTCTATAATCTTATATTAAAATTTCAATTAAAAAAAGTTATAAAAAACAGAATCAAAAAGGAAGGAAAAAGAAGAAAGCCTAAGAATTAGTGGGACACCATCAAGAAGAATAACAGAATCCCAGAACAGGAAGAAGTAAGTAAAGACACCAAGAAAGTTGTGGAAGAATTACTAGATGAAAACTTTCCAGCCATAATGAAGAATGAGAGAATCCATATTCAAGAAGCTGAATGAACACCATAGATCGCAAAAGAAAAACAACAAAGCATATCAGAGTCAGATTTGCCAGAACCAAAGATAAGGAGAGAATTCTGAAAGCAGTGAGGAAGAAACAAAGAGTAACCAAAAAGAAAGAGCAAATAAGATTAAGTGCTGATTTCTCGGCAGAAACCTTGAGAGTGACATATTGAACACTCAAAGTACATAACTGTCAACCAAGAACACTATAAACAGCAAAACTGCATCAAATATGAAGGAAAAATCAAGATATTCTCAGAAAAGCAGAGTGTATGGGAGTTTGTAAAAACAAGACCAGCATTGCAGGAAAGACTCAGAGATGTCCTTCTCACAGATGTACCACAGAAGGCAACATGGTCCAAAGTAACTAGCAACAACACCAAAAAGAACTCAACACAATGATAGCAATAAAACCTTGCCTCACAATTATCGCACTGAATGTGAATGGTTTAAATGCATCACTGAAGAGAAAAAGAGTAGCAGATGGGATAAAAAACCAAAACCCATCAATATGCTGTCTACAAGAGACACATCTGAGAAGTGAAGATAAAGAAGACTCAAAATAAAAGGGTGGGAGTGGGGGGAAATATACCAAGCAAATGGCAACCATAAAAGAAAACAAGGGTAGCAATATTAATCTCTGAAAAAATATATTTCAATACCAAAATCTTCACAAAGGACAAGGAAGGTGACTACATAATGCTTAAAGGGCCAAAAGAACAAGAAGATATAACAATTATCAATATCTATGTGCCAAATGATATTGGTTGTTGTTGCTATGTGCCGTCGAGTCGCATGCGACTCATAGCAACCCTATGTACAACAGCCCTAAACTCTGCTCTGTCCTGTGCCAATCGCACTGTCTCTGACACTCCCATCCTGATTGTCCCAGTCACTGAATCAATCCACCTCATAGAGGACCTTCCCCTCCTGTGCTGTCTCTCCACCCTCCCAAGCATGATGTCCTTCTCCAAGGACCGG
>NW_006400055.1:2024112-2025403 GCF_000299155.1 Elephantulus edwardii
GTTTCCACATTCTGTTGGGTCACCTTTCTTTGGGATAGGAACAAATATAGATCTCTTCCAGTCAGTTGGCCAAGTGGTTGTTCTCCAGATTTCTTGGCCTGGGGGCTTCTCCCTAGAGAGGGCAGGCAGGCGTGCGGGCGGAAGGAGAGCTTGTGACTGGGGCAGCGAAAATAAACGATTGGCTCTTACCAATCATCTGCACCAACCAACAGCTTGTATTTTCTTTACCGACATTTCCCTCTTGGGATATCTGGTCTGTTGGGCTGGAAGGCAGAAGTGTCCCTATCTCCACTTTGCAGTGCCTTCTGCCCTGTGGCTGAGGCATGGAGCCGGCCTGGTGGGTGGCTCTGTTACATAGAATTCCAGGTGCAAAATATATAAAGCAAACCTTAAAAAAATAGAAATATTAACAAAACTGAAAAAGAGATAACACCACTATACTAGTTGGAGACCTCAATACACCACTCTCAAGGAAAGATAGAACTATCAGAAAGAAACTCAACAAAGACACTGAAGAATTAAACCACACAATAAACCAACACAATAATATATGCTAATGACTCGACAGCACATAACAAAAATGACAACAATGCACGTACACAAAGTGCAGTATACCTTCTTCTCCAATGTGTATATGATACATTCTCCAGAATAGATCACATTTTAGGTCACAAGGCAAATATCAGTAAATTTAAAAACAGAAATAATGCAAAGCATCTTCTCAAACAACACCGTTACACAATTAGAAATTAATAACAAGAGGATAAAAGAGGAAAAGTCGAACACCACCTTGTTTGAACATGAGTGGATAATAGAAGAAACAAAAAATGAAATGAAAATGTTTCCTGAAACAAATGAGAATGAAAATACAACTTACCAAAACCTCTGAGGAACAGCCAAAAGAATAATCAGAGGTCAGTGTATAGCAATAAACAAACACATAAAAAGGGAAGAAAAAAATGATCGTTGACTCTCTAAACCAACAACTCAAACAAGTTGAAAAAGAACAGCAAGAAAACCTGACACTCTCTTAAGAAAACTAAACTACCAGAAATTATAAAAATTAGGGTAGGTCTTTTAACAACTGGGATCTAGAGGGAAGAGAAAAGACCAGAGAATGGCCAAAATTATTGGGGCAGATATTGCTGCCAGTTTAGGGCCTATGTCAGGAAAAGGAAGTCTTACTCATATACAGTGCCACCCAAAGGTAATAAAGGAGGTCAGAATTGCTTCCACTGTGGAAAGCTGGGCCACTTCAGTAGACAGTGTCACAGACGAGAGCCACAGATAG
>NW_006400055.1:2026538-2030421 GCF_000299155.1 Elephantulus edwardii
AAGGAAGGAAGAAAGGAAGGAAGGAAGGAAGGAAGGAAGGAAGGAAAAGAAACAGCACAAATAATCCAAGTAAGAGATGAAATGGGCAATGTCACAACAGAACCAACTAAAATAAAAAGGTTAACAATGGAAAATAATTAAAAATTATACTCAAACAAATATGAAAACCTCAGGAAATGGAAAATAACTTAGAAACTCACAACCTATATAGACTGGCAAAGACTAAACCTGAACACCTGAACAGACCCATTACAAAGTAAGAAATTGAAAAAGTAATAAAACAACTTTCAGCCAAAAAATATCCTAGACCAGATGGTTTTACAAGTGAATTTATCAAAGATTCAGAGAAGATCTGTCACCAATTCTACATAAAGTGTTTCAGAAAATAGAAAAAGATGGAATTCTCCCAGACTCGTTCTATGAAGCAAATATATCCTTGATACCAAAGATAGGTAAAGACACCATCAAAATAGAAAACTATAGGCCAGTATCTCTCATGAACATTGATACAAAAATATTGAATGAAATCTTGGCCAATAGACTCCAACAATACATTAAAAAACCCTAAATAAATAATTCACCATAACCAAGTAAGATGCATAACAGGTATGCAAGGATGGTTCAACATAAGAAAAACAATCAATGTAATTCATTACATTAACAAAGCAAAGAACAAGAACCACATGATAATATAAATACAGAAAAGGCATTTGACAAAATCCAACACCCTTTCCTGATTAAAACACACAGCAAATTAGATTACAGGGGAATTTCTTCAACATAGTAAATGTATATATGCAAATCTGAGAGCCAACATTGTTCTCAATGGAGAGAGATGAAAGGCATTCCCCTTGAGAACAGGAACTAAGCAAGGATGCCCACTATCACCTCTCCTATTTAATATTGTATTAGAAGTCTTAGAGAGAGCAACAAGACAAGAGAAGGGAAAAAAGGTATGCAAATTGGCAAAGAGGAGGCAAAAATCATCTCTCTTTGCAGAAGATATGACAGTATACTTAGGAAACCCTAAAGACACAGCAAGAAAACCACTGGACATAGTTGACCAATTCAGCAAAGTGGCAGGATACAAGATCAACATACAAAAGAAAATTGTATTTCTTTAGTGACAAAGAGAATACAGAACTGGAGCTAAGAAAAACAATACCCATCACAATAGGTAATCCCAAGATTAAATACATAGGAGTAAATCTAACTAGAAACACAAAGGTCCTACTCAAAGAAAATTACAGAACACTACTACAAGAAACAAAAAGAGACCTGTAGAAATGGAAGAATACACATAAGAAAACTGAATAGTGAGAAAATGACAATTCTACCAAAGGCAATCTACAAGTTCAAAGCAATCTCAATACAAATACCAATTCCATTCTTCAATGAGGTGGAAAAGGCAGTTTCCAATTTCATCTGGAATGGAAAAAGACTCCAAGTAAGCAAATCACTTCTGAAAAAGAGAAACAAGGTAAGAGGCATTTCAAATCCTGCTACACTGCTGTGGTGGTCAAGACAGCGTGGAACTGGTAAAATGACAGACACATAGATCAATAGAATAGAATCAAGAATCCAGAAATCAGCCCATCTACCTATGGTCAACTGATTTTTGACAAGGAGATGAAATCAGTTAAGTTAGGAAATTACAGCCATTTTAACAAATGGTGTGGGTAGAATTGGAAAACTATCTGCAGAAAATTCAGGCAAGACCCACATCTCACACTATACACAAAATCCAACTCCAAGTGATTAAGGACCTATAACCAAAGACTATAAACTTCATCAGAGAAAAGTTTGGAAAAAACTCTAGAAGCCCTAATCCATACAACATGAACAGTCTTCCAAGCATCCTGTAAAACCTACAACCTGGAAAGGATAAAATAGACTAATGAAACCTTCTAAGAATCAAATCCCTATGCACATCCAAAAACTTCTCCAACAGGTTAAAAAGGAAAGCCACAGATTGAGAAAGAATATTTGGTAATGACATGTCTGATGAGGGACTTATATCTAGAATTTATAGAATACTGAATCACCATAACAAAATAAAGGTAAACAACCCAACCTCAAAATAGGAATAGGATATGAACAGACACTTCACCAAAGAAGACATTTAGATGGCAAACAAACACATGAAGAAATGTTGAAAATTCCTAGCTCTAAGAGAGATGCAAATTAAAACAACTATGAAATATCATCTCACTGCATTAAGAATAGCAAAATTCACCAGAGCAGCAAACAACAAATGCTGGCAAGGTTGTGGAGAAACTGGAACTTTTATTGACTGTTGGTGGGACTAAAATGGTGCAACTATTCTGGAAAGTAGTATTGCACTTTCTCAAAAAGTTGGAAATAAGAATATAATTTGATCAAAACAAACTATGAGATATCATCTCACCCCAGTAAGAATAGCAAAATTTAACAGAACAGCAAACAACTGATGGTGAGGTTACCGAGAAACCGGAACCCTTATTTATTGTTGGTGGGAGTGTAAAATGATGCAACCCCTATGGAAGGCAGTATGGTGCATACTTAAAAAGTTGCAAATAGAAATACCATTTGAACCTACAACCAGGAAAAGATAAAACAGACAAATGGGACCTTCTAAGAATCAAATCCCTACGCACATCCAAAAACTTAACCAACAGGGTAAAAAGGGAAGCCACAGACTGGGAAAAAGTATTTGGTAATGACATATCAGGTAAGGGTCTTATATCTAGAATTTATAAAATACTTGAACACCACAACAAGATAAAGGTAAATAATCCAATAGTAAAATGGGCACAGGATATGAACAGACACTTCACCAAAGAATGTTGAAAATCCCTAGCTCTAGGAGAGATGTAAATCAAGACAACTGTGGGAGATCATCTCACCCCAGTCAGAATAGCAACATTTAACAGAACAGCAAGCAACAAGTGCTGGCGAGGTTGTGGAGAAACTCGAACCCTTATTCACTGTTGGTGCGAGTGTAAAATGGTGTAGCCACTGTGGATGGCAGTACGGCACTTTCTCAAAAACTTGCAAATAGAGATACCATTTGACTCAGCAATTCCATTACTGGGAATATACCCCAAAGAGACCATACTGACATCCAAGCAGATAAATGCACACCCATGTTTATTGCAGCTTTATTCACAATAGCAAGGAGTTGGAAACAATCTAGGTGCCCATTAACAAACTAATGGATAGAGAAGCTGTGGTATATTCACACAATGGAATACTACACTGCGTTGGAAAACAAGGAACTCATGCAATATTATTCAAAATGGGTTAGCATGGAGGACATTATGCTGAGTGAAGTATCTCAGTCACAAAAGGACAAATACTGCATGATGCCACTGTTGTCAAACAGGACTGATCTCGGGGTTGGGGGGAGATTGAGAAAGATGGGTTTAATAATGTATACTGCATTGAAAACAGATGGGGGACAAAACTGTTTAAAAGGGATATGTTATTAGATTTTTTTGTCATCGCAGGAGTCTCTCTAGAGTGAAGGCTGCATAGTGGAGTGGACCTGGGGGGGAGGGATTATAAAACAATGAAAGAATTTTTCTTTTACTTTTCCAAGAGTGTAGTGTACTGAGGGGGAGGGTTGGGAGGGAAGAAAAGTGCAACAATGAATGAATGGAAACACCAAGTCTCTGTAAATTTTCATGGAAATTAATGTTGTTATTGTTGTTATATGCCATCGAGTCATCTGCGACTCATAGTGACCCTATGTACAAGAGCCCTAAATGCCGTTCTATTCTGTGCCAACCTCGCTGTCTTAAACACATTCATTTCCACCACTCCACTCACAGAATCAATCCATCTCATCGAGGGTCTTCCTCTCCTGCGCCATCTCTCCACTCTTCCAAACATGATGTCCCTC
>NW_006400055.1:2033456-2036915 GCF_000299155.1 Elephantulus edwardii
TGTTAATCTGCGTGTGTTCTGTTGTGCATAGGGTTTTCAGAGGCCTGCTATTTCAGAAGTGGGTGGCAAATCCTTCTTCCTAGTCTGTCTTGATCTGAATGGTCAGATTTAGAGGAGTATCTGACAGACAGCAATTTGTGGAGCAGTTATAAATTTAAAAAAATACCATTTGACCCAGCAATTCCATACCTCAAAGAAACCATTACCGCCACCCAAGCAGATATATGCACACCCGTGTTTATCACAGCTTTGTTCACAACAGCAAAGAGTTGGAAACAACCTAAGTGCCCATCAACAAACGAATGGATAGAGAACTTGTGTTGTATTCACACAAAGGACCACTATGCTGCTTTGAAAAACAAAGAACTCATGAAATAGTATACAAAATGAGTGACGCTGGAGGACATTATGCTGAGTGAAATATCTCAGACACAAAAGGACAAATACTGCATAGTGCCAATGTTGCAAAACAGGACTGAAATCGGGGTTAAGGGGAGACTGAAAAAGATGGGATAAATTATGTATACTGCATTGAAATACATGAGGGAGAGAATTGTTTAAAAGGGATAAATGATTAGGTATTATTGTCATGACAAGAGTCCAGAATGAAGGCTGCATAGTGGAATGGACTTGGGGGGAGGGATCGTACAACAATGAAAGAAATTTTCTTTTACTTTTCAAAGAGAAAACGGGGGGACAGGTGGGCAGGAAGAAACGTATAACAATGAATGAATGGAAATCCAAAGTCTCTGTGAACTTTCATTAGAATTAATAATAATTTTTTAAAAAAGAATACCATTTGATGTGGCAATTTCATTACTGAGAATATACTGTAACGAAATTAGAACTGCCACCCAAACAGGACTGACATGGGGATTGGGCGGAAACTAAGACAAAAGGGGATAAGTAATGTACACTGTACCGAAACAGATGAGGAATAGAACTGCTTAAGAAGGTATAATTGGGTATTTGCATTACAACAGTCCAGAATAAGGGCTGCATAGTAAAGTGGAGTAGGGTAGGGCGGGGAGGTGGGAATTGTATAACAATGAAATAATTTTTTTCAAAGAATAAAGTGAACTGGGAGGTGGCAGGGAGGTAAATGTGCAACAATGAGTGAACGGAAATCCAAGTTCTCTATAGATTTTCATTAAAAAACTCAATAAAAAAAACGAATCAGTGGAAGTCAGAATTATCAAATTTAAAGAAACAATCAGGAAAAAAAACACTAAAAAATGAAAATAGAGTAAGAATTATGCCATCTAGAGACATTTCATTGCAAGGGAAATCCACCCTGTAGCCTATTTTCAATATATAAATGTCAATATGCATATATTTTTCCACATATCTCTGTACTAATATGTTAAAAACTAGAAATTCAGAAGACATTAAAAGTACTTCAGGTACAATGAACTGCACTTATGACTGTCTTCTTTGGAGTACAACTTATTATTAGTAAAATTTATACAATACAATTAGTAAAAACTATGCCAAAAAAGCATACAATATTGAAGCATATAATTTGCTGATGTTATCATTCTCAGATGTTGACTCGTGGTTGTTCATAACACAATGTCATAATACATGGTGATAGTGATAACAAAAAGCAATAATAATTTAAAAATAATTATATGTGCCATCGCAAAGAGAAAAAAAAATTATAAGTGACTGGAAATTTGATCAGAAATAGATAAAAAAGAGGATAGATAAAATTGTAGGTTTGTTGGAAGAAAATTCCTCAGATTTCATGAAATATGAGAAGATATGCATTTCATGAACCTAAAAAACATCAAAAAGTATCAAGATCAAGAGAAAATATCAAGATATGTTATAATCAAACTTTGCAAAACCAAAATCAAGGAAACAAATTCTAAAAGCATTGGGGGTGGGGGACAAAAGAAATTACCTACAAAGGAGGACCAATGAGACAAAGTTGTTCTTTCTCAGCAAAAACCACACAGGTACAGTTGCTGTTATGTGTTGTCAAGTCATCTGTGACTCATAGTGACCCTACGGACAACAGCTCTGAAGTCTGCCCTATCCTAATCCAGTCTCATTGTCTCCAACACACCTATCTCCATTAATCCAGTTATTGTGTCAATCCATCTCCTGCACGATGTCCTTCTCCAAGGACTGGTCCCTCCTAGTCATGTGCCCAAAGTATGTGAGATGGAACTTTAATCCTTGTTTCCAAAGGACATTTCCGTTTCATCATCTCTGAGACAGGCCTGTCTGTCTCTTGGCAGTCCATGGTATGTTCAACAATATTCTCCATCACCGCAACTCAAAATCATAGATTCTTCCCGTCATCCTTAGTTATTTTCCAGCTCTCTGATGCACAGCAAATAATTATGAAGACCATGGCTTGGGACATGTACACCTTGGTCTTTAGACTGACATCACGGCTCTTCAGGACCTCTGGAGAGGTCCCTGACAGCAGATTTTCCTAATGCAATTTGTCTTTTGATTTCTTGACTGCTGGTACAAAGAAGGTTGATTGTAGATCCAAGCAAGATGAAATTGTTAACAATCTAAAACTCTTCTCCATCTATCATGGTGCTGCCAATTGGTGAGAATCTTTGTTTAACTGATATTGAGCTTCAATCCACATTGCAGACTGCAGTCCTTGGCTTTCTGCAGCAAACACTTCAGGTCTTTTTCAGTTTGGGCAAGCAAGCTTAAGTGAGTTTTTAGAGGTTGTAAATTGACAGGAGGAAACTGCCCATCTTTCTCCCAAAGAGCAGCTAGTAAATTTGAATTATCAGAAAGGTGCCACATTTGGGTTAGCAGTGTAACTCCCTAAGGACTGTGCAATTAGTGCTCTCAATAAAATAAATCTATAAGATTGAAAAAAAGGGGGAAAGAGACATTCATTTATAAATGAGGACCACTACAAAGTAAAAAGAGAAAATAAATGGTGTAGTTAGAGAAGTCAAGATAGTATCAAGATAGAAATAAATGTGAAGAGAATTCTAAAACATTTAAATATGGGGGGGAAACTCTAAAAGAAAAAAATTTAAGTAAAATAAAAAATTGGCAAAATTAATGAAAAATTAGATACCACAGAAAACAGCAAGCAGAAATCAAGATAATTTTTTTTTCAGAAATAGAGAACATATTGATAGAGATGAATCAATGGAAGGTGAAATTAGTGAGATTGAAGACAAATCTCTCAATACTAAATTGTTAATGGAACAATTAGAAAACAGAGCAAAAGAAGAAAGCCTAATAATCATATATAACATCATTGGGAGGGAGCACTGGTAGCCTAGTGGCAAGAAGCTGCACTGCAATCCCAAAGGCACACAGTTCAAATCCACTCCATGGAAGAAGGATAGATAATCTCCTCCCATGTCATTAACTGCGTCAGAAAACCCAACTGAGGGTCAGCTATGGGTTGGTTCCAACTTGATGACATAAAACAACAACATCACTGGGGAAAAAACTTGATTGAATATA
>NW_006400055.1:2042002-2048008 GCF_000299155.1 Elephantulus edwardii
TTAATCAGAACTGGCTTTGACAAGCACTGTGGCATTTGGACAAGAACAAACTGGGAGGAGGGTAGAGAGAATAGTGCAACAAGGAATGAATGGAAACCCAAAATATCTGTAAATGTTTATGAAAATTAATAAAATATAGAAAAAAAAGATTTAAGAAATTCTTTTTTAAGATAGGAGAGTCTCCAAAAGAAAAGCATGAAGATATATGCAAACTTTCTAAAACCAAAGGCCAAGAAATAATCTTGAAGAGAGTTTAGAAAAAAAAAACACCAAAAAGTTACCAACAATAGAGAATCAATAAGATTAAAATATAATTTCTTGATAGACCATAAAGCACTCTGGAGGAGAGCAATGGAATGATAAAAAACAAATTACCAACCAAGAATTTTATATACAAGAACTTGTCCATCAGATATGATGGTGAAATTATGATATTCCTAGACAAAATTTAAAAGAATGTGTGACAAAGAGACCATTTTTGCAAGAAGTGCTAAAAGAGGTCCTTCAACCAGAGAACTAACAATACCTGGAGATTAAGACCCATGACATCGTCATTCAGAAATCATTCCAGGTACAGGAATATCAAATAAGTAAGTAAATATACAAGTCTGAAAATAAAGAACTAGAGAAGTTCATTTGTAAATGATAACAACAAAAAGCAAAATCAGAGAATAAATACATAGTCATAAAACTTTCAAATGGAGAAGTCAAAACAGATGAATCTGTAAATAAACCTAGTACATGCGTACAATGGACTACTAAGCAACATTAAGAAATACTGATCATACTGTAAAACACCACATAGCATGGCAAACCTAAAGGGTATCATTCTGAGTGAAATTTGTAAATTACAAAAGGACAAATATCATAAAAAGTCAAGAAAATTATCACACACCAAAAGAGCATCCTTTGGAGGTTGCTAGGGGCAGGAGAGGAATAGAGAATGAATCAGTAAATAGAAAGTAAACATGTATTAATTTGAGTGAAGGAACAGGTAACACAATAAGAGGACTGCAGCACAAATGGCCATCACAAAGGAAGACACTGAGAAGAATGCAAATGTTAAGGATAACAGAGGTAAATGCCATTAAATACACACTGCAACAACAGCAACTATGAAAATTGGCTAACGGATACAGAAATAGAACAATTTCAGAAAATAATATAAGATCAAGAAGCAATAGTACTTAAAGAAATTCTCTTATTGCCATTGATTTTGAGCACTTCTTCATGTTTTTGTTGGCCATTCAAATATCTTCCTCTGTGAAAATTCCATGTCTTCTGCCCTTTTTGTAATTGGGTTATCAGTCTTTTCCTTGTGAAGGCTCAGGAGTATTCTATAAATTTTCATTGCCAAATGTTTGTTCCCAATCAATAGGCTTTCTTTTCACTCTGTGAAAAACAGTTTTTGATGTGTACAGGGGTTTAATCTTTAGAAGGCCCCGTTCATCAATTTTATCCTCTTCAGATTGTGTATTTCTGGCTGTATTTGGCAGTTTCTTTATATCATAAACTAGACCTTCCAAGCTTGATCCCAGATTGTCTCTTATGATCTTTGTCATTTGGGATTTTACTCCCAGGTCTCTGATCCACCTTGAGTTGATTTTTGTGTATGGTGTGAGATGTGGATCCTGTGTCAGCTTTCTGCAGGTTGCTTTCCAGTTTTGCCAGCAACATTTGTTGAAGAGGTTGTCCTTTCCTCATTTTATAGGCTTTATTTCCTTGTTGAATATCAATTGACCATAGATATATGGGTCTATTTCTGGGTTCTCAATTTTGTTACATTGGTCTATGTGACTGTCATTGTACCAGTACCATGCTGTACCATCTTACTCCAGTAGCAGTGGCAAAGTAATAAACGTTGGCGAGGATGTGGTGAGGTAGGAATTTTTATACATTGTTGGTGAGACCGTAAAATGGTATAACCACTCCAAAAGGCAGTTTGGTGCTTCCTCAAAAAGCTGAACATAGAAATTCTATATGAACTAGCTATTCCACTGCTTAGAATATACACTGAGAAAATGAAAACTGAGGCACAGAGACTTTTACACCAATGTTCATAGCAGCATTATTCACTATGGAAACAGCCCAGATGTCCAACCACAATCAAATGGGTTAAGAAGTCATAGTACATTAACACAATGGAATACTATGCAGCACACAGGAACAATAATTTTTAAAATTATTACCTAACGTGGGAAGGACTGGAGAGCATTATGCTGAGTGAACTAACACAGTCCCATAAGGACAAATATTGTAAAAAAACATTATTGTAGAAGAAGCATCAGGATCCAAGGAGGGGGTGAGAACAGAGGGGTGAGGATGTGAAGGGATCACACAATCTGATGGCTGGGGGGTCAGTTAGAGAAATGGGAAGAAATTAGTGTGAAAAACAATGTATTAGAATTTTGTAAATAAACTAGTATAATAAAAAAAGAAACAAAAAGAAAGAAATTTATGTTTCACTGAAGGCATTGTCAAAAAATAAGGGCCCAGGAATTAACAGAATTTCCCAATTGAGGTTTTTTCCAGGAACCAAATTCAGCTCTAATCTTGCTTATCAGTCTCTAACAACAAATTTAAAAGACAACTACCAACTCATTGGAAGAGACTCATATTAGTTCTTATTTCACAAAAAGATAATCCAACAGAATGTCAAAATTACTGAACACTACGGCTCTGGCCTCTTGGTCGGTGGTGAGAGTGGGCCAGGAACCTCTCGTTGGAGCCAATGAGAGATGCAGGTGGAAGCTGAGGGTTTTTTTAAAAAAACAAGTCACCACCACAAGAAGATAAAGGTAAATAGTCCAGTTGAAAAATGGGCACAGGATATGAACAGACGCTTCACCATAGAAGATATTCAGATGGCCAATAAGCACATGAAGAAATGTTCAAAATCCCTAACTCTAAGAGAGATGCAAATCAAAACAACTATGAGATATCATCTCATCCCAGTCAGAATAGCAACATTTAACAGAACAGCAAGCAACAAATGCTGGCAAGGTTGTGGAGAAACTGGAACTCTTATTCACTGTTGATGGGAGTGTAAAATGGTGCAGCTACTGTGGAACATGGTGTGGCGCTTTCTCAAAAAGTTGCAAATAGAGGTACCATTTGACCCAGTAATTCCACTGCTTGGAATATACTCTAAAGAGACCATAACCGACATCCAAGCAGATATATGCACACCCATGTTTATTGAGGCTTTGTTCACAATAGCAAGGAGTTGGAAACAACCTACGTGCCCATCAATGGATAGAGAAGCTGTGGTATATTCACACAGTAGACTACTATGCTGCATTGGAGAAACAAGGAACTCATGCAATATTATTCAAAATGGGTGACTCTAGAGGACATTATGCTGAGTGAAATATTTCAGTCACAAAAGGATAAATACTGCATGGTGGTAAGACTGAGAAAAATTGGATAAATAATGTATACTACATTGAAACAGATGAGGGAGAGAACAATTTAAAAGCGATATATGATAGGGTATTATGGTGATCACAAGAGTACAGAATTAAGGTTGCATAGTGGAGTGTACTTGGGGTGGTGTGGGGGCTAGGAGCTATTGTATACTAAGAAAGACTTTTCTTTTACTTTTCAAAGAGAGGAGCAAACTGGGGGAGGGGGTTGGGAGGGGAGAAAATTGCAACAGTGAATGAATGGAAATAAAAAATATCTGTAAATGTTCGTTAAAATTAATATAATAAGGAGAACGCGCGGGTCGGTGCTGCGGCCGTGGAGCTGCTATGGGCTTGCCGGGCCCCGGGCCCTGAGCCGGGTGAGCAGCAGCCTAGAATCAGGATCAAACTTCAAGATGGCTGACCAAGACCCCGGGGGCATTGGCCTCCTCCAGCAGATGGTGGCTTCAGGCACTGGGGCGACAGTCACCTCTCTCTTTATGACACCCCTGGACGTGGTGAAGGTGCGTCTGCAGTCCCAGTGCCCCTCAGGAGCCAGTGAACCAAAACCTCCCTCTAGACTGTGGAGCATCTCCTACACCAAACTGTCGTCCCCTCTCCAACCTGCTGGGAAGTGCCTCCTGTACGGCAATGGAGTCCTGGAGCCAGTGTACCTATGCCCAAATGGGGCCCGCTGTGCCACATGGTTTCAGGATCCCACCCGCTTCACTGGCACCGTGGAGGCCTTTGTAAAGATTGAGGCATGAAGGCACCAGGACCTTCTGGAGTAGTCTCCCAGCCACCGTGGTGATGACTGTGCTGGCCACCGCCATTTACTTCACCGCCTATGACCAACTCAGGACCTTCCTGGGTGGGCGAAACTTGACCTCTGACCTCTATGCACCCGTGGTGGCTGGCGCTCTGGTCCGATTGGGCGCAGTGATGTGATTAGCCTCCATGAGCTGGTGCAGACGAAGCTGCAGGCTCAGCATGTGTCGTACCAGGAGCTGAGGGCCTCTGTTCAGGCTGCAGTGGCTCAGGGAGGCTGACGCTCTCTGTGGCTGGGCTGGAGGCCCACTGCCCTTCGGGATGTGCCCCTCTCGGCTCTATATTGGTTCAACTACAAGTTGGTGAAGAGCTGGCTAAGTGGGTCCAGGCCAAACGACCAGACATCTGTGGGCATCAGCTTCATAGCTGGCGGCATCTCAGGGATGGTGGTAGCCATCCTGACTGTGCCTTTTGATGTGGTGAAGACTCAGCGCCAGATCCAGCTGGGAGCGATGGAGGCTGTGAGAGTGAGGCCTCCACGTGTGGACTCTACCTGGCTGCTGCTGCGGAGGATCCGAGCCGAGTCAAGGACCAAGGGACTGTTTGCAGGCTTCCTCCCAAGGATCATTAAGGCCGCCCTCTCCTGTGCCATCATGATCAGCGCTTATGAGTTTGGCAAAAGGTTTTTCCAGAAATTCAACCAGGAGCGACTGCAGGGTCCTTAAAAGGGGCCAGGGACTCAAGACCCACCCCCATCTGCTTCATGGATGGATGCAGGCATTAGACTGAGCCAAGTGCCTTTTCCTCAGCACTGAGGGGTGGGGAGCTGCTTCCCTTTCCCCCTCTGGGTCCTCAGGGTCCCCCTCAGTCATGGCTTGCTTTCTGCTGCTGCCCATTCCTGAGGCTCTAGGAGCATCACTTTTCCCAAGTTCAAGACCAAATCTGCTGTCTGCCCACACCTTCATTTCCCTGTTGTTGTTTTTTTTTTTTTGCTGTAACTGGACCTGCCCCCAGGAACCAAACACCCTGGCTGGGCGTGCCTCAGTCTTCCCTACCTCCATTAATTCCTTATGTCTAAAGTTGAAAAAAAAAAAAAATAAAAACAAGTCACTTGGGCCCGAGGGCCCTGATTTAATTGTATTTCAAATGAACATTTCCTGTGTAGTATGGCACCTTTCCATCTGGGAGTTCCACCAAACACTTCTCATGATGAGTAGCCATTATGGTGTTTGGCACACCTGGGGTAATCGGGATGGGTGTGTCAGAGGCGGTGCGGTTGGCGCAGGATAGAGCAGGGTTTAGAGCTGTTGTGCATAGGGTCGCTATGAGTCGGAAACGACTCGATGGCACATAACAACAACAACAACAACATGGCACAGTTGTTTCATTATGGCATTTGAGACTCCCGTGGCAAATGGCTCAGTGTCTCAGCAAACCCTGAATACCTCAGCACAGCAAATAGACCAGAGTTCTGTATTACTTAGAAGAGCTAAATATTTATTTCCTTATAAGAGCCCAAAATAGTATGATCCCTCAGTCTCAACTTTTAAATATAAGGGTCCTCCAGGAGGTTTTGTTGACTCTAATCAAGTGGCTTAAATAAAAATAACCACATAATTCACACAGATCCTCAACCAAGACAAGAGTACAATTGTACAGACATGTGGTTTAGGAAGTGAATGCCACTCCTGCGTAAGCTCTTTGAACCTGGAGTAACGGTGATAGTTATAGAAAGGCCTTAGGCCTTTTGCTCATATATATATAATATATATGTGTGTATATATATGTATATACAATATATATATTATATGTATTTATATCAGGTTATAAGGAT
>NW_006400055.1:2048108-2072307 GCF_000299155.1 Elephantulus edwardii
TATATATTATATATATGAGGTCCATGTATTTAAATATCAATTAGGCCTGAGGGTCTAGTGTTATTTCTGGAGAAACATTCTTAAAAATTTTGCAGCACTCCTCTCCCAATTTGCTGCAACGGGGCAATCTGTGTTTGCTGTGATACTGAGCCTTGTGCCATTGGGGGACAATTGCCATAATGGCTACCCAAGGTGGACAATAATTGGTGGAGATTCCAGTTTAAGACAGGTTTGGAAGTAGGAGTGGCCCCACTTCCTAAACCACATGCCTCTGGAAACTCTTTGAAATGGGAGAAACAATGATAGGTATAGAAAGGCTTCATGACCTTCGTTCATAGGGTTGCTATGAGCTGTGCTCTATTTGACAGCATTGAATAACATCTAAAAAAGCATTTAGTCACCAATTTGGGGCTGGAATCTGGATTGGAAAGTCATCTGGAGCAGCAGGATTCTATAGAGGTTTGTTTTCTAGCTCTGGTGAGGATTAGGGTGGAATGATTACTCGCCATTGGGTGTGACTTGATTGTATCCGGCCTCCAATTGGAAAAGAAATTTGGTCAAACATTGTTCTAAGTGGTAGAGCACTGATCTGTCCATTTGCTCTACAGAGTTAACTCGTGGTGGCTGTGGTGCTAAACACTGTGACACTGATGTGTCAAATGTGATAATGGTTATCCATTATGGGACAGTGTTTGGTGGAGCTCCCCAATTAAAACAAGCGTGGAAGCAGGAGTGGCATCCACTTCTGAAACAGCTTGCCTCCAGAAACCCTATGAACTCAGAGAAATGATAAAAGTTATACAAATGTTGAGGTCTTTCGTTCATAGGGTTACTATGAGTCGCCTATGACTTGAAGGCAATTAACAACAATACAAACATCATTAATATCACATGTGAGTAAAATCTTAGTACTATTTAAAAATGGCTGAAACTGTAAATCAACAGAAAATTGCCAGACATTAATCTGAATTCAGAAGAGGCCTTGACATAACAGATACCATTGCTAATATCAGACGAATCTTGACTGAAAGCAGAGCCAGAGCACCATGCACATCACCCAGCTCAACCACGAATGCCTGCTGCACTTATTCTCCTTCCTGGACAAGGACAGCAGGAAGAGCCCGGCGGGGACCTGCGAGCTGCTACACAACGTGTTCGATGTGTTCGAGGACCCTGCACTCTGGCCGCTGCTGCACTTCCACTCGCTCACAGAGCTCTGGAGAGACAACTTCCGCCTGGGCCCCGCGCTGTGCAGCCTCTCCATCTGCTGGCACTCCAACCGCGTGCAGGTGTGCAGCCAGGGACTGGCTCAAGAGCTCCTTGCAGTGGAGCATCTGCAGCCGCCACGATAGCCTTACTCCTCCAGGTGTGCGTCAGGTGCTCCAACCTGTCCGTTCCACTGTCGAGCTATGGCCACTGACGACTGCCTGGCCCGGCTGCTGAATTGCTGCCCGCGTCATCAAGCCTTGCGCCTGGAGAACAGCTCGCGCGTCACCAACCACACGCTGGCTGTGGTGGTGGCTCACGGGCGCGTGCTGCAGACGCTCCACGTGGACTTCGGCCTCAACGTGGGCGCGGTCGGCCTGCGCCGTCTGCGCGCCTCGTGCCTGAGGCTGGCCCTGGGCTTCGAGCACGGCACCTCCATGATTCCCGACCAGCTCCCACGCTGCACCTCGCTACTCGGCCCAGCCTCCTGCAAGCTGCTGCCATGCTAGGGTCCCATCGGCCCACCTCCAAGCCTTCATCCCTCCATTTCCACATCGTCTGAGCCTCAATTTTCCCATCTGCAATATGGGGCTAATAACGTCTACCTCACATTACGATTTTACATATCGATGAATATTGCGGTATTATACGAACCAATGCGTGGGAAACAAACAAACAAGCCAGTGTTTTCACTGCCTATATAGAGGCATTTGAATGTGGGTATCATAACAAATTATGGCTAACATTGAGAATCCCAGAACACTTAATTGTGCTAATGAAAAGCCAACACATACACCAAGAAGCTGTAGTCCCAACAGAACAAGGAAACACTGAATAATTTAAGATAAGGAAAGACATACATCAGGGTTGTATCCTTTCTCCACAACTATTCAGTCTGTATACTGAAAAAATAATTTAAAAAGCTGGAGTATATGAAGAAGACTGTGGCATCAGGATTGGAGACTCATCAATAACTTGTGTTATGCATGTGACACAACCTTGCCTACAGAAAATGAAGAAGATGTGAAACACTGAAGAAGATCAAAGGTGACAAGCATTAATATGGACCTCATCTCAACATCAAGGGAACAAAAATAGTCATTACTCTATAATAATGGAGAAAAGATTGTATTTATAAATTATTTCATTTTACTTGCACAATCAATACTCATGGTAACAGCAGTCAGGAAATAAAAAGACATGCTGCATTGGAGAAATAATTCTGTCAAAGATCTCTCCAAAGTGTTAAAGAACAAGAATGTCACTTTAAAGACTACAAGCACCCAACACAAACCGTATTTCCAGATACTTCTCATGCATCTCAAAGTTTGACAATGAATAAGAAAGGCGGGGAAAAAATTGATCCCCTTGAATTATACTGCTAGAGAAGAGTGTTCAATACCCCATGGACTGCCAAAAGGACAAATAAATTTGTTTTGGAGGAAGTGCAACCAGAATGTCCCTTAGAGGATGGTGAAACTTCATCTCACACTTTGGGTAAGTTATCAGGAGGCCAGTCCTTTAAAAAAGCATCACTCTGGGAGAGGCAGAGCATTTGCAAAAGAGAAGATGACCCTCAATGAGATTAATTGACACAGTGTCTACAATAATGGGTTTGAACATGGCAGAGATGGTGAGGATGGTGCAGAGTAAAAATGGATTCAGATCTGTGGTTCATAGCATCACTGTGAGTTTGAGCAGGACAGTGAGAAGGAAAATGGAACTATCATCACAAACACATGCATACATACCTCTGTTTGACACAGAATATTTCTAAATATGTATTTATGTATATTGCAAATATATCCATGAATATATGTTATTGTTATGAGTTGTCGAGTCACCTGCAACCCATAGTGATCCTTTGTACAGCTGCCCTGTCCTGAGCCAGTCTCACTAATTCTGACATGAACCCCAATTGCCCCAGTTGCTGTATCTTATCTATCTTTTCTGGGGTCTTCCTTTCCTGCTCTGCCTCTCCACCCTTCTGAGCATGATGTCTTTCTCTAAGGACCAGTCTCTTGACCACGTTCCCAAAGTATGTGAGATGGAACTTCAAAACTCGAGCCTCTAAGGAGAAATTTGGTTTCACCCTCTTCAAGACAGACCTTTTTGTTTTCTTGGCAGTCCATGGTATGTTCAAGACTCTTCTCCAGCACTACTGCTTAAAGGGATCGATTTTTCTTCTGTCATCCTTAGTCATTGTCCGGCTCTCATAATTACTTCACAAGTAATTGCAAAGATGATGGCCTGGATTAGGTGCACCTTAGTATCTAGACTGACATTGTTGCTTTTCAGTACTCTGAAGACTGTAGATTTTCCAGTACAATTTGTCTTTTGGTTTTCTGATTGCTGGTGTTAAGAATGTTGATTGTAAAGCCAAGAAAGCTGAAATTGTTAACAACCTTAATCTCTTCTCCATCTGTCAGGGTGCTGCCAATTGGCCCAGTGGTGAGACTCATTGTTGAGCTTCAATCCATATTGAAGATACAATCCTTGACCTTGTGCAGCAAGTGCTTCAGTTCTTCTTCAGTTTCAGCAAGCAAGGCTGTGTTACCTGCATAACGCAGGTTGTTGAAGAGTCTTCCTCCAATCCTGATGCCACATTCCTCCTCTTAAAGCCCTGCTCCCTGAATGATTTGTTCGGTATACAGATTAAAAACTTATTGAGACAGGATGCATCCCTGATGCCCTCTTTTTCTGATTTTGAACCATGAAGTGTTTTCTGCTTTGTTCTAAGGACTGCTTCCTGGTCCAAGTATAAGCACAATCAAGTGTTCAGGGACTATATACAGGAGACAAAACTAAGAAAACTTCTTAGCTATAACTAATAACCTTGAAGGAATGAGTCAATGTGCCAGAGGACTTCAGAAAAACAGTCTTTGGGGCACATTAATGTCAATTGGTATAGTCCACAAAGAACATTCTACTTTGATGAGTATCAATTGGGGTCTTACAAAATTTTGAACAGTCATGTAAAATGCAAATGTTGGTCTCTCTCCATTAAAAATAAAGTGAAGAAATCAAAGCTGCATGGAAACAATTAATCCAAAGAACTAATTGACCATGTAAACCTCAGCTTCCATAATCCTGAAGCCAAATAACTACATGGTACCTGGTTACCACTATTCAGAAAAGGATCACAATGCAAGATTCTTTTTTGAGTGAGTTTAATTTTGGATCAAAACTCAAAATCAGAAGCAAGAACAGGATCCATGATCAGCTACAGACTGGTGGAACCTCTGAGATATAACCTGTAGACATCCTTTAGGCCTAGGAATGAATGCACCCTGTGATCAATGTTTAGCCCAAGATATGGCTCAAAGATGAACAGAAACACCAGGCAGGTAGGTACTTCTTAAAAACTCAACCATTAGAAAAAATTTTAGTAGGCACAGAGGGAGAGGAAAGAAGGATGAAAGACAGGAGGATGTGAGATGAGTGCTGTTACATCATAGGGTTACAATCAATTGCATAATCTGTTTGAATTCTCAAATGAAAAACTAATCTGCTTTGTAAACTTATATCTAAATCACAATAAAAAGTTTATCTATGTGTGTGTTTGTGCATGTTTACAACAATGTGTGTGTGGCACGTGCCTTACATTACATATTAGGCTGCTAATTCAAGGGTCAGTGACTGAGATCCACTCCATGGGAAGAAAATGGACAGTCTCCTATAAGATTTACAGCTTCAGAAACTTGGTGGAAGTTAGTCATGAGCTAGGATCATTTTGAGGGCAGTTTTTACATATATAGTTGACTAGCACTACTAAAATAGAGATAACATAAGTACATGGCCTTAACAAGCAGGGAATTTCTTTCTCATTATCAAAAGTAATCTATAGTTTGACCAGGAAGCAGTCATCAGAAAACAGCAAGGACACACCACATCGTTCAAAATTTGGAAAAGAGTACATCAGGGATGCATCAGATCATTCAAAAGGCTGGGCTTTAAGAGGAGGAGTGCAGCATCAGAATTGGAGGAAGACTCATCAGCAACTTGCAATGTACAGGTGATATAACTTTGCTTGCCAAAACTAAGGAAGACCTGAAGCATTTGCTGCAGAAAGTCAAGGAATATAGTCTTCAGTATAGATTGAAACTTAACATCAAGAAGATAAAGATTCTCACCACTGGGACAATTAGCAGCACCATGATAGATGGAAAGGAGATTGTTGTTGTTGTTTAATGCCATTGAGTCGTAGACGACTCATAGCGACCCTATGAATGAACAGCCTGAGCACTGTTCGTACATAGAGTTTCCGGAGGCAAGCCATTTTGGAAGTGGATGCTGCTCCTGCTTCCAGGCTTGATTTAGTCAGGAAGCTCCAGCCTACACTGTCCACCATGGGTGCCCATTACCACGACTGGCACATCACTGTCACAGGCTTCAGCATCACGGCAACCACGAGTTACCTCTGTACAGCAATGCACAGACCAGTGCTATACCACCTAGAAGCCAGTTTGACAGGAAAACAATTTGAACTTGGCCTGAGGGCTGCAGGCCCGAGGGACCTTTGGGCTTAAGGCCGCCTCCTGGTTCAAACCCTAGGCCCAGGCTGGCTAGCCTCACTCCAGGGACAGAGCAAACCTGCACGTCAAACACGTTCCCGGAAAAGCAGTCCACTCCAAAAGCTTGCCACGATTCCTGCACTCCCACTACCACGCTCCTGCCTTCTGGCAAGGAGAGCTTCCCACGAGCCTGGGAGGAGTCAGCCAAATCAGGAACAACATGGCCACTTCTTTCCCAGCTGCCTTGGGCTTAAGGCCACCTCCTGGTTCAAACTCTAGGCCCAGGCTGGCTAGCCTCACTCCAGGGACAGAACAAACCTGCTCGTTAAACACATTCCCAGAAAAGCAGTCCACTCCAAAAGCTTGCCACGATTCCTGCACTCCTACCACCACGCTCCTGCCTTCTGGCAAGGAGAGCTTCCCACGAGCCTGGGAGGAGCCAGCCAAACCAGGAACAACATGGCCACTTCTTTCCCAGCTGCCTTGGGCTTAAGGCCGCCTCCTGGTTCAAACTCTAGGCCCAGGCTGGCTAGCCTCACTCCAGGGACAGAGCAAACCTGCACGTCAAACACATTCCTGGAAAAGCAGTCCACTCCAAAAACATGCCACTTCGGAAAGGAGATTGAGATTGTTAATAATTTCTTCTTGTTTTGTTCCACAATCAACAATCAACAATCTTAGAACCAGCACTCAGGAAATCAAAAGACAAATTCCATTGTAAAATCTACTGTCAGAGACCTCTCCAGAGTGCTAAAGAAAAACAGTCAGTCTGGAGAACAAGGTGCACCTGATCCAGGCCATGGTCTTTGCAATTTCTTGCTATACATCAAAGAGCTAAACAATGACTAAGGATGACAGGAGAAGAATTGATGCCTTTGAGTGGTGGTGCTAGAGAAGAGTATTAAGAGTATTAAACATTTCATCAAACAAGTTAGTCCTTTAGAAAGTGTTAAATCAAGTTTCTCCTTGGAGGCAAGGATTTTGAAGCTCCATCTCACATTTCACATACATCATATGGTATGTTGCCAGGAGGGACCAGTCCTTTGAGAAAGACATCATGCTTGGAAAAATGGATGGACACTGCAAGAGGGGAAGACCCTGGATTTGTTAACACAGTAACTGAGATAATGGCCTGTTGTGTTGAACACAATGAAATTGGCTCAGGAGAGAGCAGGATGCAGAACTATTGTGCATAGTGTCTATGAATTGCAGGCAACTCGATGGCATACAACAATATCTGGAAGACTAGAAATCCAGAATAAATGTGCTGGTTTTATAAGGGAAGGTTTTCTCTCTAGATGTCTCCTGATTGTAGGCATTTCCCAGCTCAGGAACCTGGGTCCTAAGGTCAAGTTCCACTTCTGCCTTTTCTTTCATGGTGATGCTAAGGTCCCCAATCCTCTATTCATTCCTCTCTACTTGTATATCTTTTAAGACAAAGGATATTGGGAAGCTTCCTGTAAACAGAGCTGAGGTGATTAGCAGTATTATATCCCACACTAATCTCCTTAACTGCTTAGTGATCACATCAAGTCACATCATGGGTGATGACAACATTGCAGTACTTCCATCCTGCCTAAGCAACACTTTAGGAATTAACATTTGCAGCACATTACTTAATCACATAACATTGAGGATCATGGCCTGGGCAAGTTAACACACACTGGGGAATAAGATTAAATCCATCATGATCTGTAAAGCAAAACTTGTGCAGACTCTCTATGAAGAAAGCTCTAGAACTTTAATGATCAGTAGTGCACTGGTGTGCTAAGCCAAAGACCAGACACTCTACAGGAGAAAGACAAGCTCATTCTGTCTGTGTCACTGCAGCCTCTTTAAAACTGCAGGAAACTCAGTTAGTTCTGACTGGGATGGTAATGAGTTTAATGTTTTATATACATGAAGATACAAACTGTATATAAATATTGTTGTTGTTAGGTGTCATCGAGTCATAGACGACTCATAGCAACCCTATGAAGGAAAGAACTGAGCACCGTTCATAGAATTTCCGGAGGCAAGCCATTTTGGAAGTGGATGCCATTCCTGCTTCCAAGCTTGTTTTAATCAGGGAGCTCCACCAGACACTTTCCACCGTGGGTAGCCATTATCGCATTTGGCACATCAGTGTCACAGTGTTTAGAATCACAGCAACCATGAGTTACCTCTGTACAGCAATGCACAGACCAGTGCTATTCCACTTAGAGGAATGTTTGACAAAAAACAATTTAAACCAGGCCTGAGGGCCACAGATTAAAATCACCCACCTTGGGTTTGGTATCATAACATTCCGTCCACTAGGCAAACTTGGTTCTCTCTATGTTGTCGTTGCTGTTCAAAATGGAATCCCATATAAATATTAGTTGAACAAATATGGCATAGATGTAAATTCTTCTCAAAACAGTGATAGAAGGGGTCCAGCAGCTGAGAGAGATGGCTCTTTGTCTCTTCCTGTCTCTGATAACCCACTTTGCAGACTAGCAGACTGAGCCTGCAGTCATGACCAGACAGAGCCCATCAGTGCCAGGAGAGACTTCACCTGCCTTCCCTGTTCCAGGGGGCCACCATTGCACTTCAATACGACACTCACCCCACCCACAACCCAAGCTGGTGACACTGACTAATCTGGACCATGTGCCACCCTTGATTTGTTCTGTACAACTTAGCAACCAGAGCAGACGCAGCCTAGTGCTGGTACTGGAATCGAAGCACACCAATGTCATGTTCCCAGCAGTTCAAGATCAGTAAGCTCCACCACAGCAACGAATGGATGGTTAATGGACCTCTATCCTCAAGTCTCTTCTACTGTTTCCAAGGATTCTCTCCACTCCCAGATGGTGACCACCAACCACCTCTGGCCAATTTCCAAACCTCTGAGCCCACCATCACCAATCAACCTTCTCCTTGGAGTCCAGCAAGATCTTGGAGGCTGGGGACAAGGGAAAAAAGGAGTCTTTATTCTGTGTGGACACAACAGAAGGTGGAACACACATCTATTTGTTACAATTTAGCTGGTGACGAGTGCAGGAGACCATACCAGTCAGTATTAGGTGGGTGTCTTTGTGGATGGAGACAGTCTGCAGAATGACATTTGTCCATCCATATGTTTTGAATGCTTGGTAAAGCAGAGGGTGAACAGAAACAAGGAAGCATTTCTCCATTATTAATTCATTCCTGGATGAATTGCCAACAGGGCACTCAAAAGTGCTACTTGTGAGGATGAAGCAGAGCTCTGCTATGCGTAAAGTGGTCATAGGTCAGCAGATGGAGGTGGAAATATGGGGGTTGGGTAATGGATAATGGGCTTAGCAACATTATAGGGCCTAGTGGGCGCAGCAGTAGGAATGACCTTGTAGGCAGAAATGAAGCAGGGCCAGTGTCATGGGAACAGAGATGGGATTTGGGAACCACTGAGATCTCTCTCTGTGTGTCTGGGGCCCACTCTTCTTTTTTTGTAACTACATAGTGCTCCAACGCTCATGCCCCCATTGCTTCATTCTAACGAAGACCTGAGTTGCCATGTCACCAACTCTCTGGAGCCCGAAAGCTGCAAGCTCAGTCAGATTTCAGTTTTAGGATTTGGGCATTGGAATAATCCTGGCAAGTACAGTAAGAGAGAAAAGGAAATTGAATGAATGAAAGATGGAAAGGCAGAAACAAAAGGGTCATGCAGGTATAGCACTTTCTAAAGGGAGCTCCAGTGGCTTAGTACACATTGAGTTGCCCGGATAATACAAAGGCAGGTAGAGAGTATGGCTAGTCAGAACCAATCTGACAGCAGTGAATATTGGGACATTTTTAATAGAAAACCCAATTCTCTAGACAATTTTTTTATTAATACATGAACTTCTGTAAAAATCAGTCATGTTTCTTCACAACAAAAGTTAGAAAACATTATTTTAAAATAAACTATTCCCATTAGTCAGGAATTCAGGAGATGTACAGCATTGGAAAAATCTGCAATTAGGAATCTCTACAGTGTCCTGAAAAGCAATTATGTCAGTTTTAAGACTAAGATGTGTCTGATTAAAGCCATCCTCTTTTTAAGTACCAGCTATGCATCTGAGAACTGGACAATGAATAACGATAGTAGAAGAAAAATCAATGCCTTTGAGTTGTCTTGGAGAATAGTACTGAATATCCAATGGAGTGTCAGAAGAACAAAAAGACATGTCTTGAAGAAGGAGCAGCCAGAGTTCCTTGGGGGTAAGAATGGCAAAGCTTCATCTCATATGCTGCTAGGAGAGACTGTTCCTAGGAAAGAGATAGTATGCTTGTAAAGGTCAGTGAAGGAGATGAAGATCTTCAACCAGGTGGATTGATACAGTGACTGCAGCAACGGTCTCAAGTGTGTTGAAAATGATTCAGGATAGAACAAGGTTGAGATCAGTTTTCATAGAGTTGCTAAGAGTTGTATGCAATTCAATGGCACCTAACAACAAATTCCCATGAGAAACAAAAAACACAAGTTATCAATGAAAAATACTTTTTACAAAAGATGGAGAGTATTGAAAAATTCCATTTTAAGACACAATTAAATAAATAGAACATTCTGATAGGAAAATACAATTTTGAAAGGGATAAATTTTTCTCAAATTGATTCATAGAGTAAATATTTGTAAACACCAACAAGGTCTTTTGAGGAATTTGATACATTGTTATTGTTAAATGTGATCAAGCTTAATAAGTGGATGATAAAACTTCTCTGCAAAAGCCTAAGAGACAAGCTGTCAAAACACAGGATAGGTCAAACGTTACCAGGTCCCAACATTAATTACAAAGCTGTTATAATTAAGATGTATGATGTGGATAGAAAATATATTGTAAATTATTAATTACACCTCAACATAAAGCAAACAAAAACTTTCACAATTAGAAATAGAAACACCTTTTACTAGTTATCTTTTTCTACAATAATGGTCTTATATAGAATTTGTCCTTATGGGGCTAAGTTCACTTAGCATAGTGCTCTCCAGTCCCTCCCAAGTTAGGTAGTGATTTACAAAATTATTGCTCCTACATACTATGTAGTATTCCATCATGTGAATGTTCATAATTTCTCAATCCATTCGATTGTGATTGAACATTTGAGCTATTTCCATGTTCTTGTGATAGTGAATAATGCTGCATGAATATTAGTGTACAAGTTTCTCTTTGTGCCTCAGTTCTCATTTTCTCAGGATATATTCCAAGCTGGGTCATACGGAATTTCTATGTTCAGGTTTTGAGAGAACTCTAAACTGCCTTCCAGAGTGGTTGTACCATTTTACAATCATACCAACAGTGTAAAAGAATTTCTATCTCTTCACATTCTCTCCAACATTTATTACTTGCTGTCCTGTTAAACTTTGCCACTGCTACTGGGGTGAGAGAGTATCTCATTGTGGTTGTTATTTACATCTCTCTTATTACCAGTGATTTTAAACATTTCTTCATGTTTCTGCTTGGCATTCAACTTCCTCTGTGAAAATTCTTTCCATGTCTTTTGCTCATTTTGTAATTGTGTGATTTAAGCAGGGAGGGAAGAAGCACAGGAGTGAGGATGGGTGGGGGATGTAATCATAGGATCTCACAATTGGATGGGGAGGAGAGGTGGGTTAAGGAAATGGGAAAGATTCAGTATGAAAAACAACGTATCTGGAACTTGTAAGTAAACCAGTTTAAAATAAACAAACACACAATAACTTTGTACTAATACATGTTTGGAAGCACACATGGTAGCAACAAGTACAATCCTAAAATTGTATACTCAAATTAGAGTTGTCTCAGAAAATATTGCTGAAGATCAATATACCAAAAAAGGAAATACCAAAAGAGGAGCTGAAACCATCATGTAACAAAATGCAGGCGAGAATATATTAATGTTGTTGTTGTTGTTATGTGCCATCGAGTTGCTTGTGACTCATAGCGACCCTATGTACAAGAGCCCTAAATGCCGTTCTATCCTGTGCCAATCTTGCCATTTCAAACACACTCATTCCCACCACTCCACTCGCAGAATCGATCCATCTCATCAAGGGTCTTCCTCTTCTGCGCCGTTCCTCCACTCTCCCAAACATGATGTCCTTCTCCAAGGACCAGTCCCTCTTTTCAATATGCCTAAAGTATGTCAGATGAAGCTTCAGAATCCTTGACTCCAAGGAGCATTCTGGCTTCACCCTCTCCAGGACAAACCTGTTTGTTTTCCTAGCAGTCCATGGTATATTCAACACTCTTCTTCAGCACCACAGCTAAAAGGCATCAATTCCCTTTCTGTCATCTCTATTCACTGTCCAACTCTCCTATGCATAGCACGTAATTGCAAAGACTATAGCCTGGATCAGGCTCTCCTTAGTCTCCAGCCTGACATTGTTGCTCTTCAGTACTCTTGATAGGTCCCTCACAGCTGACTTTCCCAATGCAATTCATCTCCTGATTTCCTGGTTGCTGTTACCAAGAGTGTTGACTGTGGAACCAAGAAAACTAAAACTGTTAACTATCTCAATCTCTTCACCATCCATACTGATGCTGCCAATTGGCCCAGTGATGAGAATCTTTGTTTTCTTGATGTTGAGCTCCAATCCATACTGAAGACCTTCTGCAGCAAGTGCTTCAGGTCCTCCACAGTTTCAGCAAGCAGGGTTGTGTCATCCGCATAACACAGGTTGTTGATGATTCTTCCACCAATTCTGATGCCACATTCTTCCTTGTACAGCCTGGTGTCTCGGATGATCTGTTCTGCATACATACTGAAAAGGTATGGAGACAAAATAGATCCTTGATAGACCCCTTTCTTGATTTTGAACCACCCATTGTCCCCTTGCTCTGTTTGAGGCTTTGAGCACCAATGAGCATAGACCAAATGAGCTCTGGGAGGATATCAAGAAAATTGTTCATGAAAAATGCAGAAGATCATTACAAAGGCTGAAGATGAAGAAAAGACCAAGACGGATGTCAGATGAGACACTGAGTATTGCATTAGAGTGCCGAGAAGCCAAAGCTAAAGGAAGAAACCAAGAAATCAAAGAGCTAAACATAAAATTTCAAAAGGCAGCTCAGGACGACAAAGTATCAAAAGAAGATGGAAGAAGTACACAGAGTCACTGTATCAGAAAGAATTGGCTGACACAGAGGAATTTCATGAAATAACATATGAGCAAGAGTCTATGGTGATGAAGGAGAAGTTGAAGTAGCTCTGAAGGAATTGGCAAAAACAAGGCTCCAGGAGTTGACAGCATACCAATTGATTTATTTCAATAAATATACTCTGCCCTGGATGTGCTCACTAAGTTGTGCCAAGAAATCTGGAGGACAGCCAGCTGGCCAAATGACTGGACGAGATCGATATTTGTTCCCACTCCAAAGAAAGGTGACCCAACAAAGTGTGAAAATTATCTAACAATATAATTGGTATCACATGCAAGCAAGATTCTGCTGAAAATTATCCAAAAACGTTTGGAACAATATGTCAACACAGAACCGCCAGATGTGCAGGCTGGATTTACAAGAGGTCGTGGTAATAAGGATATTATAGCTAATGTAAGATGGACCTTGGCAAAAAGCAGAGAATACCAGAAGAATGTCTATCTGTGCTTCATTGACTATGCAAAGGCTTTTGACTGTGTGGATCACAACAAGCTATGGCTGACTCTGAGAAGAATGGGAATCCCATGTCGATGACACAACCCTGTTTGCTGAAACTGAAGAGGACCTGAAGTGCCTGCTGCAGAATGTCAAGGACTGCAGCCTACAATATGGATTGAGGCTCAATGTCAAGAAGACAAAGATTCTCACCACTGGACCAATTGGCAGCATCAGGATGGATGAAGAGATTGAGATTGTACACAGCTTTAGTTTGCTTGGCTCCACAGTCAACAGTCTTGGCACCAGCAGCCAGGAAATTAAAAGGCGCATTGCCATGGGAAAGTCTGCTGTTAGGGACCTCTCCAAAGTACTGAAGAGCAATGGTGTCTCTCTGGAGACTAAGGTGCGTCTGATACAGGCTATGGTCTTCGCAATCACTTGTTATGCATCAGACAGTTGGACAATGAACAAGGAGGATAGAAGGAGAATTGATGCCTTTGAGCTGTGGTGTGGAGAAGAGTATTGAGAATACCATGGACTGCTAGGAAAACAAACAGATTTGTCCTGGAAAGGGTTAAACCGGGTGGCTCCTTGGAGGCAAGGATTCTGAGGCTCCGTCTAACATACTTTGGACATGTTGTGAGGAGAGACCAGTCCTTGGAGAGGGACATCATGCTTGGGAGGGTGGAGGGACAGCACAGGAGGGGAAGGTCCTGTATGAGGTGGATTTATTCAGTGACTGGGATAATTGGGATGGGAGTGCCAGAGACAGTGCGATTGGCACAGGACAGAGCAGAGTTTAGGGCTGTTGTACATAGGGTCGCTATAAGTCGCAAGCGACTCGACGGCACATAACAACAACAACAACAATGTGAAACCTATTCATGTTGGTTATGTAAAATAATGTACTGAAGCACTCTCAACAGATGAGTCAATCTCTCTAAAATTCAGACGTGAATTTAAAGACAAGGACAGATGACTATCTGTCATTAACAGTCTATTTATGTAATTTAAGAGAAAATTTTGAAAACAAGTACTGCCAAATCCTGTCAACAACAAGTTCATCCTGGTAAAAGCATTAGGGGGAAAAATCAAGTGAATGACTGATGCACTCCAAGAGTATTGAGTGAAAGAGGGGGGGGGGAAGAAATAGCATTATTTTACACAGAAAAGACTGCAATTGTAAAATATTTCATTTTCCTAGGATCACTATGCCCATGGGAGAAGCAGTCAAGAATGAAATGATATAGTATGCTGGGTATATTAACTGTAAAAGACTTCTTTAAAGTGTTAAAAAGCAAAGATGGGTCTTTAAGGACTACAGGGGGCAGAATATTTTCATCATCTCATCTGCATATAAATTGACAATGGAAGATCAAAGAAAATTTTTGTTCGACAGCTCAGATGTCCAACTACAATTGAATGGATTGAGAATTTATGGTACATTCACACAATGGAATACTACGCAGCATGCAGGAGCCATGCTTTTGTAAATTGCTACCTAAATTGGGAGGGACTGGAGAGCATTATGCTGAGTGAACTAACTCAGTCCCATAAGGACAAAAACTGTGTAATACCATTATTGTAGAATGAGTATGAAAATCCAAGGGAGGGGGGAGGGTGGAAGCAGAAGGGTGAGAATTGGAGAAGCGGCATTAATCATAGGGTCACACAATTTGATGGTGAAGGGGTGAAAGAAATGGGAAAGATCAATGTGGAAAAACAATGTATTCAAACTTTGTAAAGAGATCAGTATATTTTTTTTAATTTACATGTTTGAATTATTATTTTTGCAAAGAATAGACTACAAACTTCCAGAAGGAAGATCAAGTCTGTTGTGAGAAAGTAGAGAGTATTCCTTAGAGGTCAGGAAGGAAACACTCTATCTGATCTGCTTTGAAGATGCTATCAAGAGAGGCCAGTCTCTGGTAAAGGATATTACGTTTTGCACAGTATTAGTGAAAATGAATATTCTCAACAAGGTGTGTCATCTACATAACGCAGGTTGTTGATGAGTCTTCCTCTGATCCCTATGCTACATTTTTCTTCATAAAGTCTTATATCTCATATGATTTGTCCTGCATACAGATTGAATAAGTATGGAGAAAAGATACAGCCCTAACACACATTTTTCTTAGTTTTAAACCATCCCAGAACACTTCATTGTGCTCATGAGATATTTTTACCTAGTCCAAGGAATTGTTATCCAAACAGAACAAGGAAACAATGCATGGAAGTGCATGGAAGTGCACTGCAGGAAGCATGTGCATTAGAGGTATATCCTTTCTCCATACCTATTCAATCTGTATGCTGAGCAAATAATTCTTGAAGCCAGACTCTAAAAGAAGAATGTGACATCAGGATTGGAGGAAGACTCGTAAACAATCCGCACTATGTAAGTGACAAAACCATGCTTGTTGAAAATGAAGGAGACCTGACATGCTTGTTACAAGAAGCTCATAGACTACAGCCTGCAATATGGATTGTATCTTAACATCAAGAAGACAAAGATCCATCCACTGGGTTAGTGGGAAATATCATGATAGATGGAGAAAGAATTGAAATGGTTCATTATTTTGTCTTGCTTGGATCTACAATCAACACCACTAGTACCAGCAATCAGGGGATAAGGAGATGTAATGCTGTAGATAAATATGTTGTCAGGGATCTCCCCAAAATACTGAAGAGCAGTGATGTTAGTTTGAAGACCAAGGTGAGCCTGATTCAGGCTATGGTCTTTTCAATTACTTGCTATACATCAGAGAGCTGGATGATGAATAAGAATGACAGAAGAATGGATGCCTTTGAGTTGGACTACCAAAAGAATGTTGGAGTGCTCCTGGGAGGCAGGATGACAAGGCTTTGGCACACTTCGGATATGTTGCTGGTAGAGGTTATTCCTGGGAAAAGAATACCATGCTTGGAAAGTTAGAGGTTCAGCAAAAGAGAGGAAGACCTCCATTGAGGTGGATTGATCCAGTGACTGCAGCAATGAGATCAAGCATATTACAATAGTGAAGATGGCACAGGATTGGGCAGAATTCAAGTGTGTAATGCATAGGGTCTTTATGAGTCATACATGACTCAAAAGCACCTAACAACATCAACTGTTCTTTGCTCAAGAGGCAGACAACAGCTTCCTGGTCTAAGTATAGGCTTTACATGAGCACAATTAAGTATTCTGGGATTCCCATTCTTCTCAACGTTAATGATAATGTGTTGTGATTCACACAGTCTAATGCCTTGGCAGTCAATAAAGCATAAATAGACATTACTCTGGTACTTTCTGCTTTCAATCAAGATTCATCTGACATGAGCAATGATATTCCCAGTTGCCACAGTCTCTTCTAAATCTAGCTTGCATTTCTGGCAGTTCTCTGTCGATGTACTGTTCTAGGTGTTTTTTTGTTTTAATAATTTTCAGCTGCTAAAAGCCTTCTGAGGTCCAACTCTTCTATTTCTTAGTTGTTGGAATTGACGGAAAACCTCATAAGCAGTTCCTTACTTCACCTCTGCCTGCGGACTTCCAAGCTGTAAAACAACCCAGTGGTAGATGGAATTTGGTCCAGGACTTAAGAACAATAAATGACATAGTTGAGCCTCTACATCTTGTGGTTCCTAACCTTTATACTATAATAAACAAAGTGCTAGTCAATAAGCCTTTTATTTTAAGAACTACCTGCCCACTGTAACTTGATTTGTGCCACTGTTAAAACCTCTACTTGGAATATTATTGCTTTTAATTTTTTACTCATGTACTTTTAACTTGTTAGTTAAATTTGTGTCTTCTAGGCTGCAACACTTCCATGATACATCTTCAAGGATATGAACATGTATGGCTAAGCACAATTTATAAGAGTGCATCTAAATTCTAAAATCAATCTCCACAATAGTCTACGTGTTTCCTATTGACAAAGGGGCCCTTTAGAGTAGTGAGAGGAGATCTTCACCCTGAAACCTACAGCATCCCTTTTCAGCAGGAAGTAGCTAAGAGAATACACCGTCCTCTTTTCCTTATGAATTAGGGTGAAATCTCTCTCAGGGTGGAGTGATAGGGAATGGCAAAGGACACACTGACAAAGGAGACTAATCAGAACTGGTTTTGACAAGCACTGTGGCAATGGGACAATTAAAACAGACTTTCAAGGAAAAAAGAAGAGAGGAACGAACTGGGGTGGGGGTAGAGAAAATAGTGAAACAATAAATGAATGGAAATCCAAAATCTCTGGAAATGTTCATTAAAATTAATAAAATAAAATTTAAAAAAATAATTTTCAGCAAGATTTGGTTTGCATGTAATGTTAATGTTATTGTTCAATAATTTCCACAGTCTGTTAAATCAACTTTTTTTCTTTTGATTTCCTGACTGCTAGTGCCAAGAGTGTTGATTGTGGAGCCAAGCAAGCTGAAATTGTTAACCTCAATCTCTACTCCATCAATCTGCAGCAAATTGGCCCAATGATGAGAATTTTTGTTTCCTTGCTGTTGACCTTCAATCCATATTGAATGTCACATTCCTTGACCTTCTTCAGCAAACACTTCAGGTCCTCCTCAATTTTGGCAAGTTTGTGTCATTTGCATAACGCAGGTTGTTAATAAGCGTTACTCTAATCCTGATGCACATTCCTCCTCATAAAGACCAGCTTCCCAAATGATCTGTTCCACACATAGATTGAAAAGGTATGAAACCAGGATACACTCCTGATGTATTCTTTACCTGATTCTAAACCGAGCATTGTTTCCTTTCTCTGTTCTGATAACTTCTTCCTGGTCCAAACAGAAGTTTCACATGAGTACAATCAGGTGTCCTGAGATTCACATTTTTCTCAAGATTGTTGTTGTTATGTGCCATCGAGTCATTTGCGACTCATAGCGACCCTATGTACAACAGCCCTAAACCCTGCTCTATCCTGTACCAATCTCATTGCCTCCGACACACCCATCCCGATTACCCCAGTCACTGAATCAATCCACCTCATAGAGGGTTTTCCCCTCCTGCGCTGTCCCTCCACTCTGCCCAGCATGATGTCCCTCTCCAAAGACCTGCCTCTCCTTACAACATGTCCAAAGTATGTCAGGCGAAGCCCCAGAATCCTTGCCTCCAAGGAGCAGCCTGGTTTAATCCTCTCTACGATGAATCTGTTTGTTTTCTTGGCAGTTCATGGTACATTCAGTACTCTTCTCCAGGACCACAACTCAAAGGCATCAATTCTCCTTCTATCCTCCCTAGTCATTGTCCAACTCTCTGATGCATAACAAGTGATTGCAAAAACCATGGCCTGTATCAGGCGCACCTTAGTCTCCAGAGAGACACCGTTGCTCTTGAGTACTTTAGAGAGGTCCCTAACCGCAGACTTTCCCATCACAATACGGTTTTTTATTTCCTGGCTACTGGTGCCAAGAGTGTTGACCATGGAGCCGAGCAAACTGGAGCTGTGAACAATCTAGCCAGAATTTATTTTGATTCACACAATCAAATGCCTTTTCTTAGTCAGTGAAACACAGATATGGTACTCTCTACTAAACCGGCTATTATGTCCTTAGTACCACAGCCTCTTCTAAACCCAGCTTGTATTTCTGGTCAATGTACTATTTCAATAATGTATGCGAAAACTTCAGGAGGATTTTGCTTGCATGTGATATTGTTCAATAATTTTCACAGTCTATTGGGTCACCTGGTTTTGGAATGGGGGAAAAAAAGTATCTCTTCAGTCAGTTGGCCAGGTGGTTGTCCTCCAGATTTCTTGGTACAACTTGGTGAGCATCTGTTTGCTGAAATATGTCAATTGGTATGCCATCAATTCCTAGGACTTGTTTATTGCCAATTCCTTCAGAGAAGCTTGAACTTCCTCCATCACCATTGCATCGTGATCATATATTGTTTCATTAAATTCTTCTGTCAGCCAATTCTTTTTTTGGTACAATGACTCCGTTACTCCTTCCATCTCCTATTGATGCTTCCTGGATAATTTAATACTCCCATGTTATTGCTGTTGTTGTATACTGTCAAGTCTGAATTAACTCATAGCTGACCCTCTGATGGGTTTTCAAAGGCAGTTAATTGCACAGGTGGAGATTGTCCATCTTTGTTCTGTGTAGCAGCTGGTAGATTCGAACCATGCACCTTCAGGAATGCAATGCAGCTTCTTGTCATTAGGCCACCAGAATTCTCTGCTTATAGCATCTTTAAATATTACAACTTGAGACTCGAATTCTTTCTTCCTTTCCTTCAGCTTAAGAAATGCCTAACAGTGGGATCCAAGATGGCAGTGGAGGCAGAGACAGTGGTGGTGAGCTGTGGGAGCAGCGAACCACTTAAATCAGGGCCACTATGGCCTTCCACAGACTTCGGCTTATTGATAATTGAACACTTTAAACAGTTGATGACTGGCCCTCAGTGAAGATCGAGGCTCAACAACAGGATTTCAGGGATTCCCAAGGAGAAATGGGTGAGTCTCGTGGCTCCCAAACACCCCTCCCCCCGCAGAGCCCGTGCCACACTGAGCAGCCGCTGCAGCTCCATGAGACTTCCACAGCCTGAACGAATGGATTCCCTCACCCAGGATGGATGCTGGGCACAGGCCTTCCTCAAGACTGGTACAGTGAAGCCACCACACTGCCGCACAGTGGTCTTGGTCTGGAGAGAATTCTTGGAGCCAAGATGGCAGCTGTGGGGAAGGCGGCCGCCTGCACAGGAGGGGCCACGCACCCGCCGAGGGCCCATGCGGCAGGGTGTGGAGGCGCGCCCCCAACGGCTGCCCGCACTGGGGGAGCCGCACACCTCCTGCAGGCCTCCTGCGCTCGGGGGTGGCGCACACCCCTGCTGGCTGCCTGCGTAGGAGGTGGTGGATGGGATGCATGTCCGCCATCTGCAGGTTTGGGTTTCCTTGGACAGGCATTGGAAAGGCCAAAGAGGATGATTACCTATGCATTGGAAAGGCCAAAGAGGACGATTACCTATTCATTGGACAGGCCAAAGAGGATGATTACCTATGCAATGGATTGCTGAAAGTCACTGTGAGTCTGATGACCTTAACAGTGGCAGCATGCACAAGAGGACTGACACCCTAAATGAACCACATATTTTGTTCTGTTGAATGCTTCTGCCAAAATATGGTTAGACCTGGGGGGAGTCTATTCACAATTCTCAGGTTCCCTTTATCATATATAAAGGGGGAGGGAAGTGACACCTACTTCAAAATATAGTATTTATATTATGGGGTGGGGGGGTAAAAGTGGCAGTGCTGGAATTGGAAACACTATCCCTGACCACAGAGTCCTCAGTCAGGCGAGTGGACCAGACTGGGGTAGGGGCAATTGGAGAGAGAGTATACCAGCCAGATCCTGGGGGTGTTGCCCTGCTCGGGATGGGTTGCCCTTGGCCCCCGGCTCAGGGCGAGCCATCGCGGCCCTCTGCCCGGGGTGGGCTGCCCTCAGCCCTCTACCTGGGGTGGGCTGCCCTCGGTCCCCGGCTCGGGGCGAGCCGTCACGGCCCTCTGCCCGGGGTGGGCTGCCCTCGGCCCCCAGCTCGGGGTGAGCCATTAAAGCCCTCAGGGTGAGCTCCTCAGTTACCAGATTGTGCCATCTGACCCCTGGGTGGGGAAGGAGAAGGAAAAAAAAAAAGAATGCCTAGGGTATCCAGAGAATGTTGCCTAGGCCACCTTCTGCCACCCTCCCCCCCCCCAGTAAACCTGAAAGCAACACCCTCAAAGTCCTTCTATTTGTAACTCACAAGTTTGTTCTCTCTAGGTTTGCTCCCTTTCCTATAGGTAACCTTAAATATGAGTTTTACTCCAGAATTGACCCTGAACCCAGTACCAGTGACAAAAAGGAAATACAACTGACAGCTAAGGAAGCAAAGGAGGATGGAGCCTCTGGGTTCAACCAGCCATCCCCACTGGACCCACCTGGGAAAACACTTTGCAGTCCAGAGGGGAGCAAATGACAGGAAAATATCTTCCAAAAGAGCAAGAAGGCAAGCAGCTTTAACCCAAGACCACCAGTAAGGTGATAAAGCATCCTCCCTTCCCCCCTTTACATCTACGCCTCTGTTCAGCATGAAGAAGCCAGAGAGTCGGCATCCAATTCCCAAATCAATAAGACAGTTGGTTTAATTACTATTGGAAAATGCTTGTCATTCCTCTGTAGCATTTGGTCCCCACTGGACCCTCATCATTTCCTTCACCTGCTCCCCCCACTGACCAAACTGTGCAGCTCTGCAACTGCATCCTGGCCCATCCTCACCCTTCTGCCCCCAACCCTCACCTCCTTGTACCCCCAATATGTTTTTCCCAATTAAAAAAAAATAAAAACAAAAACAAAAAACAAAACAGATTTCAAAGGGGGTGGGGAAAGGAATGAACTGGGGGGAAGGGTAGAGAAAATAGTGCAACAATGAATAAATGGAAACCCAAAATCTCTGTAAATGTTCATTAAGATTAATAAAATTTAATTAAAAAATTAAAGAAAAAAAAAGAAATGCCTAACAAGTTTATCCCCTTCCCCGCCCCCTTTTTGTTTCTCTGACTCCAGGTCTTTGCACATTTCATTATAATACTTTTTGCTTTATATTCCTGAGCTACCCTTTAAAATTTTCTGGTTAGCTCCTTAAACGTCCTGATTTCTTTGCTTTGGCTTCTCATAGTTCTAGAGCAAAATTCAGAGTCTGTTATGACATCCATCTCTGTCTTTTCTTCCTCCTTTGTCTTTTTAATGTTTTGCACACTTCATGAATGATATTCTGTATATCCTCATCTGATTGTCACTCATTTGTGTTCAAGGCCTCAAACCTGTTCTTGAAGTGGTTTTTAAATTCAAGTGGGTTAGAATCAAGGTTAAATTTTGGTTCTTGTGGATTTGTTTTAATTTTCTTTAGCTTTAGTTTGAATTTGCATATAAGTAATTGATAGTTTGTTCCAAATTCAGCACCTTGCTTTGTTTCCACAGCCTATATTGAGCTTCTCCAACAATTCTTTCCACAGATGTAATCAGTCTGATTCCTGTCTAGACATACCATCAGGTCAGGTCTATGTGTGTAGTCACCATTTTTATTTCTTATAAAACTTATTTGCAATGAATAAATTATTGATTGTACAAAATTCTATCATTCTTTCTCCAGTATCATTTCTGTCATCAAGCTCATTTTTTTACTATTAATCTGTCTTCCTTGTTCCCAACTTTTGCATTCCAGTTTGTTATTTGTTGTTGTTGTTATGTGCCATAGAGTCGCTTGCAACTCATAGCAACCCTATGTACAACAGCTCTAAACTCTGCTCTGTCCTGTGCCAATCTCATTGCCTCTGACACACTCATCCCGATTGCCCCAGTCACCAAATCAATCCATCTCCCAGGGCCTTCCCCTCCTGCGCCTGCCCTCCACCCTCCCAAGCATGATGTCCCTCTCCAAAGACCGGTCTCTCCTTACAACATGACCAAAGTATGTCAGGCGAAACCTCAGAATCCTAACCTCCAAGTAGCAGCCCGGATTAATCCTCTCCAGGATGAATCTATTTGTTCTCTTAGCAGTCCATGTCACCTTCAGCACTCTTCTCCGACACGAAAGCTCAAAAGCATCAATTCTCCTTCTATCCTCCTTGGTCATTGTCCAGCTCTCTGATGCATAACAAGTGATTGCAAAGACCACCAGAGACACACCGTTGCTCTTGAGTACTTTAGAGAGGTCCCTCTCAAAAACATCTTTTTCACTATGAACACATCATTCATACTTTATCTTTCATATCTGGCATAATAGTTGTATAATTATTAAAGGCAAAATATAATAACATATCCTTAGTTAACATCTATGCATCTAAGATAGACCTGCAAAATACATAAAACAACAGCAAACAAACTTGAAGAAAGAAATAGAAAACACTATATAGAGACTTCAACACACCACTCTCACCAAGGGATAAGTCAACTCAAAAGAAACTCAGCAAAGACACTAAATAACTTTTTTTTAAAAAATCACAAAAAAGTGGGATTAATAACAGGAATGCAGAAACTCATAACAGAATTGTAGAAAACATTCTTATGTTCTTTTAACACAAGAAAAACAATGTAATTCATCATAACAATAAGGCAAAGAACAAGAACCACATGATCCTATAAACTGATGCTGAAAAAGCTTACAACAAAATTTAACACCCTTTACTGATTAAAACACTCAGCAAAACAGTATTAGAGAAGAATATGCTCAACATAGTAAAAAGTATATGTGCAAACCCAAGAGCCAACATCATTCTCGACAGAAAGAGACTAAAGGCATTTCCTTTGCAAGTAGGGACCAGGTAAGGCTACCCACTATTACCATTCCTAGTCAATACTGTATTGGTAGTTCTAGCTAGGGTAATAAGACAAGAGACGGTAATAGAGGCATCCAAATTTTCAAAGAGGTGGTGACACTGTCACTACAATGCAGATGGCATGATAGTGTAAACAGTTGTTGTTGTTGTTGTTGTTGTTGCTGTTGTTATGTGCCGTCGAGTAGCCTGCGACTCATAGCGACCCTATGTATAACAGCCCTAAACTCTGCCCTACCCTGTGGCAATCTCACTATCTCTGATACACTTACCACCATTACCCCAGTCACTGAATCAAGCCATCTCATGGAGGCTCTTCCTCTCCTACACTTGTCCCTCCACCCTCCCAAGCATGATGTCCCTCTCCAAGGAATGGTCCCTCCTTGTAACATGTCCAAAGTATGTTAGATGAAGCTTCAGAATCCTTGCCTCTAAGGAGCAGCTTGGCTTCACCCTCTCCAGGACAAACCTGTTCGTTTTCTTAGCAGCCCATTCAATACTCTTCTCCAACAAACACCACAGCTCAAAGGCATCAATTCTCCTCCTATCATCCCTAGTCATTAGCCAGCTCTTTGATGCTTAGCAAGTGATTGCAAAGACCATGGCATGTATCAGGTG
>NW_006400055.1:2072512-2088232 GCF_000299155.1 Elephantulus edwardii
CCCCCCAGCTATATATCTTTTAATTTCCTGGCTGCTGGTGTCAAGAGTGTTGACTGTGGAGCCAAGCAAACTAAAACAAAACAGGGTACTTGTTTTGATGGGGCGGGGGGGAGACTGAGTCCCTCCAGCTCCAGTGTACACAGAGAACAAAAAAAAAAACTTTTAAAAAAGTTGTTAGACCTAGTAGATCAATTTAGTAGTGCTTGTTCTTAGATGACATTGAATCAAATGTGCCTCATTGTGACCCTATGAACAACAGATCTGAACCGTGTCTTACCCTTTGCTAACTACACAATCTCTGACATACTTAAGCCCATTGCTGCAGTCACTGCATCAATGCACCTGGCTGAGGGTCTTCCTTTCTTTTGCTGTCCCTCCACCTTACCAAGTATTCCTTCTCTGAGGAATAGCCTCTCCTAGCAATATGACCAAAGTATGTGAGATAAAGCATCATTAACCTTGCCTCCAAAGAGCACTTTAACTTCACTTTCTCCAAGATATATGGTGGGTTTTTTCCTTTTGTCAGTATAGTGATGAAGGAGGCAGTTCAAGTTGCTCTGAAGGAATTGGCAAAAAGCAAGGTTCCAGGAGTTGACAGCATACCAATTGATTTATTTCAAAAAATAGACACTGCCCTGGATGTGCTCACTAAGTTGTGCCAGGAAATCTGGATGATAGCCAACTGGCCAACTGACTGGAAGAGATCGATATTTGTTCGCCTTCCAAAGAAAGGTGATCCCACAGAGAGTGGAAATTATCAAACAATATCATTAATATCACATGCAAGCAAGACTCTGCCGAGAATTATCCAGAAACGTTTGGAACAATATGTCAACAGAGAACTACCAGATGTGCAGGCTGCATTTAGAAGAGGTGGTACTAGGGATATTATAGCTAACGTTAGATGGATCTTGGCAGAAAGCAGAGAATACCAGAAGAATGTCTATCTGTGCTTCATTAACTCTGCAAAGGCTTTTGACTGTGTGGTTCACAACAAGCTATGGCTGACTCTGAGAAGAATGGGAATCCCAGAACATTTGATTGTGCCTATGTGAAACCTTTACTTGGGCCAAGAGGCAGTCGTCAGAACAGAGCAGGGAGACACTGGATTGCTCAAAATGAAGAAGGGGGTCCATCAGGGATGAATTTTGTCTCCATACCTTTTCAATATGTATGCAGAACATATCATCTGAGACACTGGGCTGTACGAGGAGGAATGTGGCATCAGGATCGGTGGAAGAATCATCAGCAACCTGCATTATATGGATGACACAACCCTTCTTGCTGAAACTGAGGAGGACCTGAAGCGCTTGCTGCAGAAGGTCAAGGACTTCAGTATGGATTGGAACTCAACATCAAGAAAACAAAGAATCTCACCACTGGGCCAATTGGCAGCATCAGTATGGATGGTGAAAAGATTGAGATAGTTAACAGTTTTAGTTTACTTGGCTCCACAGTTAACACTCTTGGTAACAGCAGCCAGGAAATCAGGAGACGAATTGCATTGGGAAAGTCAGCTGTGAGGGACCTCTCAAGAGTACTGAAGAGCAATGACGTCAGGCTGGAGACTAAGGTGCGCCTGATCCAGGCTATAGTCTTTGCAATTACGTGTTATGCATTGGAGAGCTGGACAGTGAATAGGTGCTATGCATCGGAAAGTTGCACAGTGAATAGGGATGATAGAAAGAAAATTGATGCCTTTGAGCTGTGGTGCTAGGGAAGAGTGTTGAATATACCATGGACTGCTAGAACAAACAGGTTTGTCCCGGAGAGCATGAAGCCAGAATGCTCCTTGGAGTTAAGGATTCTGAAGCTTCGTCTGACATACTTTGGGTATGTTGCAAGGAGGAACTGGTCTTTGGAGAGGGACATCATGTTTGGGAGAGTAGAGGGACAGCACAGGATAGGAAGACCCTCGATGAGATGGATCGATTCTGTTAGTGGAGTGGTGAGTGTGTTTGAGACGGCGAGGTTGGCACAGGATAGAACGGCGTTCAGGGCTCTTGTACATAGGGTCGCTATGAGTTGCAAGTGACTCGATGGCACATAACAACAACAACAACAATGGGATATTCAGTACTCTCATCCAACACCACAACTTAAAGGCATGCATTTTTATTCTGTCATATTTATTCATTGTCCAGCTCTCAGATACATAGCAAGTAAATGAAAATACCAAGGTCTGAATCAGGATCACCTTAGTCCTCAAACTAACATAATTGCTCCTCAGCAATTTGGAGAACTCTACTGCTGGTACCAGGTATATTTGTTGCAGATACAGGCAAAATGAACTTACTGACAGTTTCACTCTGTTCTCAATCTATCTTGATGTTGCCTATCAGTCCAGTGGTGAGAACTAAGATGCAAGCCATATTGAAGACTGTAGTGTTTGACCTTCTGCAGCAAGTTTCATTTTCTCCTCACTTTCAGCATGCAAAGTTCTGTCATCTGCATACCAAAGGCTACTGACGATTCTTCCTTCAATCTTGATGTCACAGTCTTCTTCATAAAGTCCAAATTCTCGAATAATTTGCTCAGTGTATAGATTCAACAGGTATGGAGAAAGTGCTGAATGGAGAGTAATTTGACAGAGTGTCAGGTATAAGATCAACATGCAAAAATCAGTTGGATTTCTCTACAGCAATAAAGAAAGCACAGAAAAGGAAAATAGAAAAGCATTATCATTAACAATCACCAATAATCACGTGATGAAATAATTAGGAGTAAATCTAAATAGAGAAATAAAAGACTTTTAGATAGAAAACTACAAAACACTACCACAGAAACCAATAAGGGACCTTAGTTGGTGCCATTTAGTTTGTGGGCAAATATTCCTTGTTCATGGATAAAAAGAATGTATACAAACTTTGTAAGTAAAACAGTTGCTGTTGTTGTTGTTAGGTGTCATTGAGTCCTAGACAACTCATAGAATCCCTATGAATGAAAGACCTGAACACTTGTATAACTTTCATCATTTCTCCATGTTCATGGAGTTTTCAGAGGCAAGTTATTTTGAAAGTGGATGCCACTCCTGCTTCCAAGCTTGGTTTTTTTTTCTTGTGTTTTTTTCAAGTTTGTTTTAATAGGGGACTTCCACTAAACACTGTTCACCATGGGTAACCATTATCACATTTACCACATCAGTGTCACAGTGTTTGGCATCACAGCAATCACGAGTTATCTCTGTACAGCAAATGGACACTCCAATGCTATACCACTTAGAAGAATGTAATGATCAAAACCAAAAAACAGTACAAAAGGGAAAAAAGTTGAGTATTATGAAAGTGGCAATCCTACCAAAAGAAATTTATAGATTCAGCACAATCCTAGTAGAGATACCAACTTCATTCTTCATGGAGATAGAAAGGATAATTTTTAATTTCATCTGAAAAGGAAAGAGACTCACAATAAGTAAAATTCTTCAAAAAATACAAAAAAGGAAGGATCATCTTTGTCCCTGATCTCAAAATCGACTACAGAACCATAGTAATCAAAACAGCATAGTATTCGTACAATGACAAACACAGATATTAATAGAATAGAATTGAGAAACCAGAAATTAACCCATCTTCTTTTGGCCAACTGATATTTAACAAGGAAATAAAACCTCATTAATTGGGGAAATGACAGCCTCTTTAATAAATGGTGTTGACAAAACTAGACATTTACATGCAGAAAAGAGAAACAGGAATGATCTCTCACATCATACACAAAAACCAAGGTGAAAACCAAGGTGAAACAGAAACCTAGGGGTAAAACAGAAAACTATAAAGAACATAAGAAACAAAATGGGAACAAAGTTAGACGCCATGGCCTACAGCATAAATTGGCTTGCAAGCACAGCTAAAAATGAGATTTCTTTTTTATTATTTTCTTTTAAAATTTATTCATTGTTGTACATTTCCTCCTCCCTACACATCCCCTCCTCTAGCCCACTCTGCAATACCCTCCTTGTTCCAAACTGTTCTTTTACATATAATGCATAATCATATATTCCTTTTAAACAGTTCTACCCTTCATCTGTCCCAATGCAGTATTCATTATCTATCCACCCCTTCCCCATTCTTTCTCCAACTCCCCCATGTCTGTCCTATTTTAGAACAGTGGTGCCATGCAGTATTTATCCTTTTGTGACTGAAATATTTCACTTAGCATAATGTCTTCAAGGCTCCCCCATGTTGTGTAATATTTTAAAATCTCATTGTTTTTATATGCTGTTTAGCATTCCATTGTATGGATGTACCATAGGGGTTTTTTTTAATCCATTCATTTATTAATGTGCACTTGGCTTGCTTCTATCTCTTTGCTTTTGTGAATAATGCTGCAAAAAATGATTGTGCATACATCTATTTGAGTTGTGGCTCTGATTTCTTGAAGGTATATTCCTAGCAGTGGAATTGCTGTATTTCTATTTCCAACTTTCTGAGAAGGCATCAGACTGTCAAAATCAAATCTCTCTGTGCATAAAAAAACTTTCTCAAAAGAGTGGAAAGAAAGACTATAGAACTGGTGGGGGAAGTGATGGCAATGGTACATCAGACAAGGGTGTCATCAATAAAGTTATAGAATACCACAGGGTCTCTACAAAAAAAGATTGATAATTCAACTGTAAAACTGAAAAGAGTCTCACAAAAAAGGACTAAAAACCCATTAAAATTTTCTCAAAATCACTGGCAATGAGAGAGATGCAAATCAAAACAATATTAAAATACCACTTCATCCTAGTTGCAGTAGCAAAGTTTAACAACACAGCAATCAATCAATGTTAAAGAAAATGCAGAGTTACTGGAACTCATATGCAGTGCTGGTGGGATTGTAAAAGGGTATAATCACGATGGAGGACAGTTTGGCATTTCCTCAAAAAGCTGGATATAGAGATCCCATATGACCCACATTCCACTGCTAGGAATATATCCCAAGTAATTCAGAATAGAGGCACCAATGAAGATAGGTACATCTATGCTCATAACAGCATTACAGTAGCAAGAAAATGGAAACAGCTCAAATGCCCATCAACAAACTGATAAACTGAGAAATTGCAGTACATCTACCCAGTGGAATACTATACAGCAGCTAAGTGCTTAATAATGATTTCATAAAATACTGTATAACATAGGAGAGTCTAGAGAGCATTATGCTAAGAAAGATAACTCAGTGCATAAGGACAAATACTGTATAATACCACTATTGTATTCCAGTGAATACCACTATCATTCAAATATATGCACCAACAACTAGAACCAAAGAGGAGAAAATGGAAGATTTCTACCAACTTTTGCAGTCAGAAATCGATCAAACATGCAATCAAGACACATTGATAATAAAGGGCGACTGGAACACAAAACTGGGGACAGGGAAGAAGGATCAGTAGCTGGAAAACATGGACTTGGTGACAAAAATGAGGCTGGAGATAGAATGATAGAATTCTGCACATTCAATTCACTGCAAATACCTTTTATAATAAACACAAATGCACTATGCACATGGATTTCACCTGATGGTATGCATAGGAATCAAATAGAATACATTTGTGGAAAGAATCACTGGAGAAGCCCAATATCAGCTGTGAAGGCCAGGCCAGGTGCTGTTTGTGGAACAGACCACCAACTACTCATATGCAAGTTCAAGCTGAAATTGAAGAAAATTAAGTCAAATCCAGGGGACCAAAATTTGACCTTAAGTCTATTCCACTCAAATTTCAAAACCATATCAGAAACAGGTTTGAGGCCTTGAGCACCAGTGAGGGTAGACCAAATGAGCAGTGGGAAAATATCGAGAATATCATCTATGAAGAATGCAAAAGATCATTACAAAGGTTGAAGAGAAAGAAAAGACCAATATGTCAGATGAGACTCTGAATATTGCATTAGAGCTCTAAGAAGCCAAAGTTAAAGGAAGAAATCAAGAAATTAAAGAGCTGAACAGAAAATTTCAAAGGACAGCTCAGGATGACAAAGCAAGATACAATAATAAAATGTGCAAATAGCTAGAGTCAGAAAATCAGAAGGTCCAAACTCGCTCAGCATTTCTTAAGCTGAAGGAGTTGAAAAACAAATTCAAGCCAAGAGTGGCAATACTTAAGGATGCTTTGGGTAGAGTGTTAAATGATCCAGGATGTATTAAAAGAAGATGGAAAGACTATACAGAGTCACTGTACCAGAAGGAATTGGCTGACACAGAAGAATTTCAAGAAATAACGTATGAACAAGAGCCTGTGGTGATGAAGGAGGAAGCCCAAGGGGTTCTGAAAGAATTGGCAAAAAAACAAGGCCAGGAATTGATGGCCTACAAATGGACATATTTCAACAAACAGACGCTGTCCTTTAAACTTTTTAAAAAGGAAATCAGCATATTTCAAGCAGATTAGATCCCAAGATAAAACCACCAAACTCAAACTCAACTTGCTGTGGTTGAATGAATTCCACACCCTCACAAGTTTCCATGGGATTTCCACAGCCATACACTGTGACAGGGGGAGACAGCCATCTTTCTCCCATGGAGCAGCTCATGGATTCAAATCATTGGAGACACTCAGCCTTTGTGGTAACAGTGAAACTTGCACTGGACTATGTCACCAGAGCTTCCAATCTTGCCCCTTCTTGAGGAGCATCAACATCTGCTATTTTTAGAATTCTGCATAGATTTCTTCTAAATTGGCATTCTTGCCTAATGATGGTATCTAGGCACCAATAGAAACAGAAAAAATAAAAACCCACAAAATAATGTCAGTGTAAATAAAAAAAAAAATAAAAACCTATCATAATCGAACTTTCACAAAACAAAGGAAAAAAAAAACCCAACCCACAAATAATACTGTTTTAATTAGTAGTAATAAAATTTGGGGGGAAATGAGAAGTTACCTACAAAGAAGTAACAAACCTAAGTTACAGTTTTTCAACAAAAATTATGTAGGGTAAAAGATAATCTGATAATATAAAAAATAAATGTATTGAAAGAAAAATAATTTCCAACCAAGAATTATATACAGACTGAAATTGTTTCCCAAATATTATGTGAAATCAGGACGGTTTCAGATAAAAATAAATTAAAGGAATCTAGAAAAACCAGACCAAGACGGAGAACCACCAACTCTGGGCAAAACTCTTGAGATTAACACATATGTTAAAATCATTCAGAAACCAACTCTACATGGCAATACACTAAGTAAAATCAACTTCAAAAATGAGATGAGTCATTTCATAAATGAGGATGACTAAGTTGTGGTGCTGGAGAAGAGTTTTGAATATATCATGGACTGCCAAGAAAACAAATCAATCTGTTTGGAGAGTGTGAAACTAAATCTCTCCTTGGAGGCCAAGATTTTAAAGCTTCGTCTCACATACTTTGTCACGTGGTCAGGAAAGACCAGTCCTTGGTCAGAAGGGTGGAGGGACAGTGCAGGAGAGGAAGCCCCTGGATGATATGGATTGATACAGTAACTGGAGCAATGGGGGTCGGTGTGTTGGAATTAGTGAGACTGGCTCAGGACAGGGAAGGGTTTCAGAGCTGCTGTACATAGGGTCGCTATTTATATACTGTAGGCACATAACAACAAAAACATACTATATTGGTTGTTTTTTATTTAAACCTCTTTAAATTTAGAGTCAACAAGACCTTGGGGAGGGCCTTTGTATTTAAAAGTTGGTTGTTATTATATTTATATTCTTCTAAGTGGTACAGCACTCTTCTGTCAATATGCTGTGCTGAGGAAATCTGGGGTTGCTTTGATGCTGAACCTTGTGTCACTGGGGTGTCACATGCCATAATGGTTACCTATGGTGGACAGTGTTTGGAGAAGCTCCCAGTTTAAGACAAGTTTGGAAGCAGGAGTGGCATCCACTTCCTAAACAACATGCCTCTGGATACTCTATGAACTTTGATAAATAACAATAGTTACAGAAAGTCTTTAGGCCTTTTGTTCATAGGGTAGCTGAGTCGTGCCCGACTTGACAGCAATCAGCAACAACCTATGGTGACCTAGTGGCAAACCCAAAGGCACACGGTTCCTCTGAAAATCTGCCCGAGGGTCAGCTATTGGTTGGCTCTGACTGTGGTACAAAACATCATAAAGCAAAAAGAAGAAATAGTGCAGTTACAGAACTTCCAAATAGAGAGTAAGTCAAGGTAATTTCAGGACAAAGTGAACAGGTCACCAGGGAGCTTTCCCCCAGAGAGGGGGGAATACTACAGGCAGGCAAGCATTCCCCCAAGTCCAGCCTCTTCAGACCAGAAGACACTTCTTCCACAGGGAGAGTTGTCCTCCCATTCCCTGGAGAAGAGAGCAGCACAGCCAGGGAGCTTTCCCACAGCTATGTGGGACCAGAGGGGACTTCTTTAGGTAGGGAAAGTTACCCTTCCATCTCCCAGAAAAGGGACATTCACAGCCAGGTGAGCATTCCCTCCAGGCCAGCCTCAAAGGACCAGAAGGGACTTCTTCCTTAGGTGAGTTTCTCTCCCATTCCCTGGTGAGCGAAGTACTACAGCCAGGAAGATTTCTGTCCAGCAGTGCAAGACCAGAGGGGACTTCAGGTGGTAGAATTCAGACCAACAAGGCTCACGAAAGCAGATGGGGGTCTGAGCAGAAGAAGGAAGGTGGGAGGAGAGCAGTGTCTTCCTGAACAGCCACAGAAGAAAAGAGAGTTGTGCAGGACAGTCATTACAACCAACTGAAACGTGGGGACTGCACTGTTTGAACCTTGCCACTTCCCTGGGCCTTTGTCCCCCCAAGTCAGAGAGGTTCCCCTTTGACAAGTCACTGGAGAGAAGGGTGCATGAGTTGGCCATTAGCACCAACTGAGACTTAGGGGCTGCACCACTTCCCTGGGCTGTTTACCTGAGCAAAATATTCCAAGGAGCATTCCCAGGACTTTGCCTATCTCTGAGGGATATCACACCTTCTCATAAAGCAAAGAAGCAAGTCCACTGCAGTTCAAAAAAGGGAGAGATCCTGCTCTTCAAAGGACAATCAGATGAGAAACTTGCCACAGGAGATGAGGAACAGAGCTGTCCATAGATGACCTGAGGGCATGACTGCCACTGGGAAACAGAATCAGAGGCAACACTTAAAGTATGCAACTTATCAATAGCATCATGAAGACAAGGAAAGAACTGACAACAACATATGCAGACACAACAGAAACTTCTTCACACATACCAAGAAGAACTTGACACAATGTCAAGGAAGCAGCAGGAAGCTTCAAACACATTATGGAGTGGGGGAAACCCACCAAAAACCTTTCTCCTAAAAAAGCAGATTTGTTAGTATCTTTCCTTGAGGCACAATCAAGTGTTTTAGCAAACATAATGAAGATCTAAATGCTACTTAGGTTAAAATTTCCAGATTTGCTGAGTCAGTGATTTCACCCCTTCATTGGCCCTTTCTCCAAGTACATCATTCCCCGGAGATCCAAGTTCCTCTAGTTGTTTTCTTTGTGTTTGTATTTTTTCTAATCTTTTATTCAATAGAGAGCTCCCTTCTGAAGATGAATAGGAAAGGATAGTTCCATGCCTAGAACCATGTTTGGTGACGGAAAGCTAACAGGACTGATAGATGCTATGGGAGACACATTAGGAACCAAAATTAAACTTTGAAATTCATTATGCTTTCTCTGTATATACTTCAGTCTTTTTTTAATCCTTGTATATTCTTCAAATGGAACATTTTGTCTATTTAACACCTGATTTTCTGTTTCCAATTTCTGTCTCTTTTCCTCCAAAATTTCCACATTCTCCTGAAATCTTCTCAATTTGTTTTTATAAAGTGTGAACTGTGTACTCTATTTCATGAGTCAGGGAGTTCTAGTGGCTTAGTGGCAAGAAGCTGCACTGCAATCCTGAAGGCATGTTGTTAGAGGCCACCAGCTGCTCTGCAGGATAGGCAAACTCACTCTCTCTCATCTTCTCTTTAACCAAACCCTTAAAGATGGGCTTCCTCAGGCCCAAGAATAGGCGAGGATACATGCATGGACCAGGTTTGAGCAGGTCTTAGCTTGAACATCCTCTCAAGTGTTTCCAGCATGAGCCTGGACAATCTTCAGATGAGCACATGAGAGTCTGTGGCCCTTAATCATCAATATACTCGAATGGCTCCAGGAGTTCTGGCTCTTGTCTCTTTCTTTCAGGCCATGAGCTGCCACAGTTTCCACGAGCTATTCTGTCTTCACTGGTGTCCTTCAGAATGAAGATGCCTCTAGTGGAGAGTGGTTTAAAAGGCCGATATAATTCTCTGTCATTATCTATAATTTTCTGACTTTAAGCTGGCAGGCATAGCTCTGACTGGGTTATACAAGGGGAAAGTTTGGTTTGGGTTCTTTTTTCTTTTTCTGCCTTTTTCTCTGTCTCATCTATTTCTATCTTCTTCCTTTTTCTTTTCCCTTCTTTTTAGTCTTGGTAGTAATAGATAACACAGCAGTAGAAACTTTTTTTTTCTTTCTCTTTTGGTACTTCCAGAGGGGCAGGATAAGCAAAACTTGATGATTTAGAGTTTGATTTATCAGAACTTTTGGCATCTTTAAGTCCTTGTTTAGACACAAGTAGGAGTATAAGCCAATGACAAGAAGTGTGACAGAGAGAACCAGAACTGAGTGAAGACAAGAATGCCAAGTACAGAAGGCACAATGCTGTGCCCAGTCATGGATTGTTAGGAGATGGTGGCAGTATGATCACCTGCATCCAGTATACCCTGAGCCAAAATAGCACCAAACTTGGCCATGACATCATCATACTTATCAGTGATGATTTTGGAATACAGCTGTCGGAACTAATTCACCTTTGGACAAGTAATTTGTCTGCTGGATCATGATGAGAGCTGAAGCTATGAGCACTCCTTGCCTTACATAGTTCATAGGGTCATTTGTCATCAGTTCTAGCAAATTGCTTCCTTGTTTCCTGTGCCAGTACAGCATACATACATACCACAGTGCCATTGCATACCACACATGAGGACTGTAACTCTGACAATATAATACTTGGGCATTATTCAGGGGTCCAGAACAGAATGAACCCAAATGAATCTGCTGAAGCCCTTTTGACATCATTAACTTCATTTACAGCAATATGGAGCAGACAGCAAACAGCTTTGCTGTTACCCAAGCCATAAGCCATGGCTACAGTATACATTCCATATCATCCAACAAGTGGGTCCTTATCTTGACCAAGAGATTCAATGAGAGCATCAGTCTCTTCCATCCTCCCATACATTAATCTCTTAATGTGTGATTAACTGTCTCTGAAAACTCCCTAGAGGGTCAGCCATGAAGGGTCAGCAGCCATGGTTCAATTCTGACTCTATAGTACACAACAATGGGGCATTATGTTTATCATAAGAGTACGGAATGAGGGTTGCAGAGTGGATTATATCTGGGTTGGGGGATGTGCGGGGAGGATTGTGTACCAATGAGGGAGTTTTTCTTTTGCTTTTCAAGGAGAGGAGCAAACGGGGGGGGGGGGGGGGGGGGGGGGGGGGGGGGGGGGGGAGAATGGTGTAACAATGAACAAATGGAATTCCAAAAATCTCTGTAGATGTTCATTGAAATAAAAAATTAATTAACTAATTAATTTAAAAAAACAAAAATTAAAAAATAATTATTCCGTTTACTTGTTGAATTTTGGGGACCATTTTGTTTAAAATATGCTCATGTTAAATTCTGTCTTCCTTATGAGATGGTTGGAACAGCACAGTCAGCAAACACTTTCTGGTTTATGTATAAAAGTTGAAAAAAAAAGATGGCAACTTAAAAGTAATCTAAATATGCATTTACTACAAAAGACTAACTTTTCTAAAACCTGTGTGCACACCATTTATTACAGAGCGTAATAAAATATTTTTCTATAAAAAAAAAACCCTAAAACACAAATCAAATTGTAAACCAAATAATACCCTAGAGATAGGAAGGCAGAAGAAATATAATGATGTGGAGTTACATGAGTAACTACTAAGGAAGTTATAAATGATGGAAGAAAGAATTGAAACCATAAAAATAGAGGTACAAGAATTTTTAAAAAATCATCACAATGCACACCCATGTTTATCGCGGCTTTGTTCACAATAGCAAGGAGTTGGAAACAACCTAAGTGCCCATCAACAAACAAATGGATAGAGAAGCTGTGGTATATTCACACAATGGAATACTACACTGCATTGAAAAACAAGGAACTCATGCAATATTATTCAAAATGGGTGACCCTGGAGGACATTATGCTGAGTGAAGTATCTCAGTCAGAAAAGGACAAATACTGCATGGTGCCACTGTTGTAAAACAGGACTGAAATCGGGGTTGGGGAGAGACTGAGAAAGATGCATTTAATAATGTATACCGCATTGAAACAGATGAGGGAGAAAACTGTTTAAAAGGTATATGTTATTAGGTATTTTTGTCATGATAGGAGTCCAGAGTGAAGGCTGCATAGTGGAATGGACCCTGGGGGGAGGGATTGTAAAACAATGAAATTCGAGGGTAGTGTACTTGGGGGGAGGGTTGGGAGGGGAGAAAAGTTCAATAATGAATGAATGGAAATCCAAAGTCTCTGTAAATTTTCATTGAAATTAATAATAAATTTTTAAAAATCATCACAAGACAGAGAAGATACAACCAACACAGTAATAGGGGAAAACCAAAATGTATTAAACTGCAGTCCAATGATGATTGAAATGGCAGAATTTTTCAACATCATGGAAAGACAAAACAGCAGAATAGAAGAGATAAAACAGAAAGGTAGTGAGGTAGAAGACAATAACTTCAATGAGAACCTACACGAAGAAAAAAATGAAGAGACAATGGAAGAAAAATTAAGAAAGTATTAGAAACATGTGAGAAGACATCAAACAGAAAAAGCATATGTGTGATTGAAATTCCAGAACGTGAGGAGAAGGGGAAAAACATTGAAAAAAATTTAGACTAGATACTAGCAGAAAACTTCCCAGAGAAAATCATGATTCAAGGAGCCCATCAGACTCTAAAAAGGCTAGACTCCCACCCCCCAAAAATTAAGATATAGCATAGTCAAATTCTTCAAATTCAAAGATAAGGAGAGAAAAGCAAAAGCAATATGAGTAAATATGTGAGCTGTTTCCATTTTCTTGCTATTGTAAATGACGCTGATATGAACATCGGTGTACAAATCTCCATTTGTGTCTCAGTTCTGTTTTTCTCAGGGTAGATTCCTAGCAGTGGATAGCCGGATCATATAGAATGTCTATCTTCACCTTTTTGAGGAAACACCAAAGTGCCCTCCCAAGTGGTAGTACCATTTTACAATCCTACCAACAGTGTACTAGCATTCCTCTCTCTCTCCACATCTTCTCCAACATTTATTGTTTGCTGTCTTGTTAAAATGTGCTACTGCTTCTGCGGTCAGATAGCATCAGATAGTTTTGATTTTCATTTCTCTGATTGCTACTGATTTTGAGCATTTCTTCTTGGTTCTGTTGGTCACCCAAATGTCTTCCTCTGAGAAGACTCTTTCCACTTGTTTTGCCCATTTTGTGATTATTATGTTATCAGACTTTCTCTTGTGGAGGTTCTGTAGCAGTGTGTAAACTTTCGTTATGATACTCTTGTCTGACATCTCATTGTCAAATGTTTTCTCCAGGCTACAGGTTTTCTTTTCACATTATTGGAAAAAGGTTTTGATGCCCCCTGGGACTCAATTTTTAGACGGTCTCATTTCTTTGATTTTATTCTTTCCTGGTTGTGTATTTCTGGCTATATTTGCAATCCTATTCATGCCATAGACCAGGGTCTCTAAGTTCAGTTCCATTTTGTCTCTTATGAGCTTTATGGTTTGGGGCTTTACCCCTAGGTCTCACCTTGAGTTGATTTTTGTGTATTGTGTGAGATGTTAATCCTGTTTCAGCTTTCTGCAGGTAGATGTCCAGTTTTGCCAGCACCATTTGTTGAAGATACTTTCATTTTCTCATTTAATATGTTTTGAATTCTTGTCAAATACCAAATGACCATAAGTAGATGGGTTAATTTCTGGGTTCTTAATTCTGTTCTATTGGTCTATATGTCTGCAATTGTATCAGTTGTTGTTGTTGTTAGATACTGTTCATAGTGACACTATGAACGAAAGACCTGAACCCTGCTCTATCCTGTGGCATCTTCACACTTCCTGACACACAAGAGCCCATTGCAGCAATCACCACGTCAATCCACCTGGTCAAGGCTCTTCCTCTCCTTTGCCGATTCCTCCACCGTTCCCACCATGTACCTTCTCCAAGGAATAGACTCTCCTAGCAACATGCCCAAATTATCATCATTCTTGCCTCCCAAGAGCTCTTCACTGCACCCTCTCGAAGACATATGTGTTTGTTCTCTTGGCCATCCACGGGATGTTAAGTGCCCTTCTCCAACACCACAGCTCAAAGCTCAGTTCTCTTTCTGCTGTCCATATTCATTGTCCAGCTTTCAGATGCATGGCAAGTGATTGGAAAGACTATGAATCAGATACACCTGAGTCCTCAAACTGACATCATTACTCCTCAATAATTTAGGGAGGTCCCTAATGCCAGATTTTCCCAGTGCAATGCATCTCCTTATCTCCTGACTGCTGGTACCAAGCATATTAATAGTGGGTCCAAACAAGATGAAGCTGTTGACAGTTTCAATCTCCTCTCCATCCATCAGTCCAGTGGTAAGAATTTTTGGTTTTGGTTTATTTATTTATTTTTTGCATTGAGATGTGATCCATATTAAAGACTGCATTCCTTGATCTTCTGCAACAATTGCTTCAAGTTTTTCTCACTTTTACCAATTACATTTGTACCAGCACCATTCTGATCAGAGAGTGCCTCTGACTTAATATTTTTCAGAAGAGCTTTGATTATCCAAAAATCTCTTTCGTTCCAATAAACTTGTCAATTTCCTTTTCTATCTTTTGGAAAAATTAGTTTGGTTTCTGAATTAATATTGCATTAAACGTGTAGATTATGTTTGGTAGAATTGTCATTTTAACTATGTTGAGACTTCCTATCCAAAAACAGATCTTTTTTTTTTCTCTCTCGCAGAAGTGTTTTATCATCTTCCTTATGCAAGTCTCTTGTTTCTCTAGTTAGGTTCATTCCCAAGTATTTAATTTGTGATTGGCTATTGTAAATTACATTCTCAGATTCTTTTCCTTTTTTCAATTTATGATTGGCTAGTGTAAATGGCTTTCTTAGATTCCTTTTCTGTGTCTTTGTTTCTGTAGAGAAATCCAACAGATTTTTATATATTGGTCTTATATTCTGCCACTATACTAAATTGGTCTACTAGGTCTAACAGATTTTTTTGTTGTTGTTGAGTTTTTGAGGGTTCTCTGTTCTACCATATCATCTGCATAATCTACAGTTTTATATTTTGTAACATCTTTGCCTCGTTTTAGAGTTAAGGTTAAATTTGCTTCATAGAATGACATTGGGAGTGTTCCTTCTTTTTCTATTTTTAAAAAGAATTCAAGTAGAGTTGCTCTGCAGAAACCACACTTGTTCCCCTTGGGCTTAAGAAATTCTAAGGCTTCTCAATGTGTTGCAGTCAGGTTTAGCTAATACTTCTGTTTCTTCAGTTTCATGCATTTATTGTACTTTGTGTATTCCTATGTCTTGATCAATTTATGAACAATGCTGTCATGGATGTTAATTTCAATTCCTGGTCTGTCATTGATTTTTTTTTCAAGTTTGATGTTGTTTCTTTTGGTGATATATAGATAGATATAGTTAGATATAGAGTAGATAGATAGATA
>NW_006400055.1:2088332-2089195 GCF_000299155.1 Elephantulus edwardii
TTTTTTTCTCCCTCCTTCTCCCTTCCCCCTCCTCAGTCCATTTTGCAATACATCTCTTATTATGTCTAATCATATATTCCTTTCAGACAGGTTTTCCCTTCATCTATTTCAATGCAGTGTTCATTATCTGTCCACTCTTTTCCTATTCTTTCCACCAACTCCATTTCAGTCCAATTTTATAACAGCAGTGTTATGCAGTATTTATTCTTTTGTGACTGAGATATTTCACTCAGCATGTCTTCCAGGCTCCTCCACATTGTGTAATAATGTTTTACAAGTTAACTGTTTTTCAATGTTGTGTAATATTACATGTGTGAACATACGCCATTGGCTCTTGATTGGAAGAACTCTTTTCCTGTATGTTTGGTCTAGTTTTTAGAAATTCCCTTAGTTTGTGTTTATCTAGTGTAAACAGATGAAGGGCAATATGGGGAATGACTGAGTATGACCACTACTAACTCCACAAAATGTTAACTGAACCCATTAACAACATCCTCACTTATACATGATCCCTGTAATGTTAGATATGTTCATCTATGCTCCTGAACCTACTTGTACTAATCACTAGGTCTGGTATTAATTGCAAATGACCACATAGACTTTAAAAGACAACTTTTTACTCATAGTTGTGAGATTTATTAGGAAAGCAGATTTGGGGGGAGGAAGGAAGCAAAGGCTATCACACAGTGAAAGTCCAGATTCAGACTAGCAACATAAATGCAAGAAGTATCTGGTTCCTGAATCATCCAAAAAGCTTTGTCTCATGTTGTTATGTGCCATCCAGTCGCTTGCAACTCATAGTGACCCTATGTACAAGAGCCCTAAACACCGTTCTATCCTGTGCCAACCTCGCCATCTCAAAC
>NW_006400055.1:2089637-2101051 GCF_000299155.1 Elephantulus edwardii
CATTGTCCAACTCTCTAATGCATAACAAGTGATTGCGAAGACCATAGCCTGTATCAGACGCACCTTAGTCTCCAGAGAGACACCATTGCTCTTCAGTACTTTGGAGAGGTCCCAAACAGCAGACTTTGCCATGGCAATGCGCCTTTTAATTTCCTGGCTGCTGGTACCAAGACTGTTCCTCCATAGCAGTCCCAAATCAGCTGCTGCTTCAGTAGTACAGCAAACAAAACCTTTAACTCTGGCTTCCATCTCAAGGACTATGAGCAGCTACACCTCGCCACAGTCTTTCCATGCTCCAGTTAGTTCTATCTCTTATATTGGCCTCACTGTTGATATTTAAAGCACGGATCAAAAGCAAACCACATGTTCTCAGTTGAGGCAGCCTCCTAGGGGAGCTAAGGGTGGTAGGTGGAGCCTCAAAAGATTTATTTTACTGACACCCGGTCATGCAGTCACGTTTAAGGTAATTAATTGCTGTTGAGATTTCCCATCTTTCTCCTGCAGAGCAAATGGTGGATTCAAACTGCATGCCTTTGGGATAGTAGAGCAGCTAGGCCACCTAAGTCTAAGTGGTTCCCTAAGCCAATGGATAGAAAAGTAAAAAATCCTACCACCACATCTAGAAATGTCTTAATTTCACCATCATATTGAAAGCTAGCATTCAAGAAAGTTTAGGATTATTATTTTTGCTGTGTAATATAGTTAGAAAAATACAGAAAGTGTGGGCTCATGAAAATCCTGAGCCTGGAACTGTATGTAATATAAAAGCCTCAGTTTCATATTCTGATCTAAAGTTACTGTTTGAAGAGAGAAGTAGCTAGACCAACATCTTCTGTGACTATGGAAAAAAGAATTGTAGCACCCAAGTTGAAACTAGCCTGAACAAGCAGTGTTCCACAGTGTAGGGTTGTTCCAGTAAAGATAGAGACTGTATCTTCAGTAACAGAAAAGTCTTGTAATCCTGGATCTAAATGATGTAATGAAAATTGTAGCTGCCTTTACCAAGTGAAAGGGGCAGAAGCAGATCTTCATGGAATGATTCTGCTACCTCACCAGGCCTGGTCATAGATGTATGATTAAAACCCGATTTTGCTTAGTCTCTAGCTCATGACTATGGGAAAGGACCATTTGGTCTAGTAACATTTTGGCAACCAGGAAGGGGCCATCTCAGACCCACATGGTGGGTAAAAGCATATCTTAACTTTGCTTGCAAGGGACTTAAAGAGAGACAGTAGGAGTTGTCTGGCATTCACATCTCAAATATCTCAAAGGTCAATGAGGTTAATTATCTCAAAGGATCTTGGAGTGGTGATTCCAGGCATCCTCCACCATCTTTGCAAATGCACCCATTTTATTTGCTAGTGGCACACTTACCTGATTTATTTCACTTGTAAAGTCTCTAGTCAGCCTGGGTGACCAGGAAGTGCTTTGGTGCTAATGGTGTTAGTTACCTGGGGGAACAGTGTGATTTCTCCCTTCTGATGGACCATCATCAAGTCACCAGGGAGCAGGTGTGGTAGGCCACTTGGGGGAAGCAGCTTGATCTCTTCCCTCTGGTGGACCGTCATCAGTCACTAGGTGGCTTGAGCCCCAGCTCCAACTGAGTTCAATCATATTACTGAGTCGATAGCTTATGTGTTAGGCTGAGTAAGAGCAAGTCCCTTTTTCTGGACTTTTACCTTGTTCCCCCTCCCTCGAAGACAAGCAAGCCAGCTAGACATACCTCTGCTCTCTGAGACACGCCTGCTTAACAGACTAAGATAGAAGCCCACTTACTAAAGATAACAGGACACCTAGAGATGCATAATATCTCAGAGTGAAAACTTCTAGGATGCAACTGCTGAAACAGAATATTGCCACCCCTAAGTTATCTCCCTCTGCCCAGCAAACCACAAGGATAAATCCAAGGCCACAATGGTACATTCTCAACCTTTCCCCCTCCTGAAGCTGACACTGCATTGAGAGCCTTTGCCTGTCTTTACTGAGGCATAAATAAAAGCCCGCTCAGCTGTTATACTTGGCTCTGCTTGTTCTGGACGGAGCAGTCACTGGGTCCTTTCAATGAGCCTCCATCCTATGATGGTTCCCAGTTGCAACTTGCTGAATAAATGACTTAAGCCTCTACTCTGTATGATTTCTGTCTGGGCAAAACCAAAAACTTTCGCTACTGTATGAGTAAGGACTGGAGTCCCCAACTGGGATCTGATTCAGCTGCACTCTCCATGTGACTCTGGGCAAGAAAAACGTGAGCTTTTGCTCATTGTGCAATATGGTGTTAACTGAGACCTCTGAGTAAGAACCACAGAAGCATGAATTGGTTTTTTTATAAATAAAACTTTGTGATTTTAACAAACCCAAGAAATCTGGAGGACAACCACCTGGCCAACTGACTGTAAAAGATCTATCTTTTTTTCTCATTCCAAAGAAAGTTAATCCAACAGAGTGCAGAAATTATCAAACAATATCAATTTTACATGTCAGTCAGATTCTGCTGAAGATTATCCAAAAAAGACTGGAACTACCAGAAGTGCAGGCTGGGTTTAGAAGTGGTACTAGGGATATTGTAGATAATGTTAGATGGATTTTGGCTGAAAGCAGGGAGTACTAGAGGAATGTTTATCCATGTTTCATTGACTATGCAAAAACAGTTGATTGTGTGGATCACAACAAACTATGGCTAATTCAGAAAGGAATCCCAGAACAATTGATCATGCTTATGCAAAACCTATAGAGCAAGGAGACACTGCATGGCTTAAAATCAGGAAGGGTGTACACCAGGGATGTGTCCTATCTCCATACCTTTTCAATCTATATGCAGAACACATTATCCAGGAGGCTGGGCTCTATGAGGAGAAATGTGGCATCAGGATTGGAGGAAGACTCATCAACAATCTGTGTTATGCAGATGACACAACCCTGCTGCTGACATTGAGGAGGACCTGAAGCCCTTGGTGCTTCAGGTCAAGGACTGCAGCCCTCAATATGGATTGAAGCTCAATACCAAGAAAACAAAAATTCTCACCACTGGGCCAATTGGCAGCATCATGATAGATGGTGAAGAGACTGAGATTGTTCAAAGTTTTAGTTTGTTTGGCTCTGCAGTCAACATGCTTGGTACCAGCAGCCAGGAAATTAAAAGATGTATTGCACTGGGAAGGTCTGCTCTCAGAGACCTCTCCAGAGTACTGAAGAGCAATAATAAATAGTCTGGAGACTAAGGTGCAACTAATACAGTCCATGGTCTTTGCAATCACTTGCTATGCATCAGAGAGCTGGACAATGACTAGTGATGACAGAAGGAGAACTGATGCCTTTGAGCTGTCGTGTTGGAGAAGAGTATTGAATATATACCATGGACTGCTAAGAGAACAAACAGGTTCATCTTGAAGAGAGTGAATCCAGGCTGCTCCTTGGAGGCAAGGATTCTGAAGCTTCGTTTGACATACTGCAAGGAGGGACCAGTCCTTGGAGAGGGATATCATGCTTGGGAGGTTGGATAGACAGCGCAGGAAAGGAAGACTCTCGATGAGATGGATTGATTCAGCAACTGAGGTAATGGGAATAGGTGTGTTGGAAACAGTGATTGGCAAAGGATTGAGCAGGATTTAGGGCTGTTTTACATAGGGTTGCTAGGCAACTCGACGACACATAGCAATAGTAAAAAATGAACTTCTAAAGGGAAGTCAGCTTTTTTTTTTGCTCTTGATGTATAAATCTGGTTTTTTTGTGGTGACTGAAAATCTTTGGTAAGTTCCATAAAAAAAAATCCTGCTCTGTTTTGCACTACGGAAGAGTTTGCCATTGCCCCATTGGTGGTGTTTTTCTATTGCGCTTCTGTTGCATGATTCCATCTGGTCTGATTAATTGTAAACTTCCAGCTCTTAGGAAAACTGCATGCCAATATTACATCTCGTGCTTACACATCTGATAATAGCCTAGTGGGAAGAAACTGTACTACAATCCCAAAAGCATGTGGTTCAAATCCACCAGCTTCTACGCCAGAGAAGATGAACAATCTCCTTTCATGTGATTTTCTGTTTCTGAAAATCTACTGAAGGGTCAGCTAGGGTTCGGTTCTTGACAGTACACAACAACATTTCGTTTTAGATAAAGATGGGAGCTATGTTTTTCATCCTAGAAGAATGAATGCTCATTAGGTAAGTTGTATTTGGTTAGCATGATTACAAACATGGATTGACTACTAAGAAAATAATATTTCAATTGCAATACAGTTTGATCCTTGTATAGATTAGATTTTGGAGAGCCTATTAATGGAACTTTAAATTAATACACTATCTTGAAAATGGAATCATTTTGTCAAAATTCAGTGAACCTGGGTATATTCAAATTTTTTTATATTACAAACTAAAAAAGCTAGTGTGAAGGGGACCAGATCATACAACATTGGAAACATTTAACCTTCCCAGAAGAGTAGAAAGAAATTACTTGAACCTCTACTCTGTGGTGATTTCTGTCTGGGCAAAAACAAACTTTTGCTACAAGATGATTAAAGATTGGAGTCCCCAACTCAGATCTGATTCAGCTGCACTCTCTATGGAGAAATTGGAGAGAACTCAAATCTGCTCTAATAATTATAACCTTAATCTGAGAAAAGGAAGAGGCACTGGCTCCTGTGGCTTCAGCTCCTGGTGTTACCAGTGACATTGAGTTGTGATCCAGTGACTTCTTATAGAGAAACAGAGATGAGGCTCCCCTCCTTCCACATCTCAGAGAGAACCCTTCCAGCTGGGAGCTGTATGGAACCAGGAAAGGGCATTACCTCCTTCAGTGGTTAATAAGTTCTAGAACTGACAGGCAACCTAGCAGACACTAACATACACACATTCCCCTTTTCCACTTCAGATCTACTGAATTGTAATTATGTGCCATTGAGTCACCTGTGAGTCATAGCAACCATATGTACAATAGCTCTGAGCCTTGTTCTATCCTAAGCCTGTCTTACTCTCTCCAACACACCTGCTCTTATTACTCCAGTCAATCCATCTTTTCTGGGTTCTTCCTCTCCTGCACTGTCTCTCCACTCTTCCAAGCATGATGTCTTTCTCCAAGGACAGGTCCCTCCTGGCCACGTACCCAAAGTATATCAGATGGACCTTCAAATGTTTGCCTCCCAGGAGCTACCTGGCTTTACCCTCTCCATGACAGTCCTGCTTGTTCTCTTGGAAGAATGTAAATCCCTCCTATCATGATGATCCAGTGAAGATGGTAGATTTAGTAGCCACTGTTTTTGTCACCTATAACCTTAATTAGGTAAATATCCAAGTTCTGTTGACTGTGCTCTTAACCAGAAATGAGAGGTCAGTCTTGCATAAAGCATGGGACAAAGCTCCTCATCTCCAGAGAAACAAACCCACTGGAAGCCTGACTTTAGCTGAAGTGATCCCCTTGATTGAGACAAACAAGGATCTAAATGAGCAAAGCCTGCTATGAGTAAATTATTATAAAGAGTATATCCTTTAAGGAATTATAAACGGGGACCTCAAACAAAAGAGCTTAAACAAAACAGCAGTTCATAAAAAAAAGAAAACAAAAGTCCCTGGAGTTTGTGAAGAAAATGTAACAGGCTTACAGTGAGTACAGACCTTGACTCAAAAAACCAGCTAATGTCCAACTAGTTAACTTATTTCCCAAAGAACCCACAAAAACATATTTTAAAAGCTTGCTGGATCTCCTGGCATGGATCTCTCCCAGTTGATGAACATCACCTCTGATGTGGTCTGCAACCATAAATAACAAGGATCTAGGCCAGGCCACTTCTGCTTTTTCGGAGAGGTAGGTCCAAGGGGCCCCGGGAAGAACACCAAGAAGAAAAGGAAGCCTGAACAAAGACCAGTGTGCATACTGTCAGTACAGACACCGGAGAGTACAGACTGTGGAAAAATGAAAACTTATGCCGTGGGGAGGCTCCATTTGGAAAGGCCACTCTTCAGTCCGGTAAATTACTTTGGACAGACAATCCTGTCTGAAGAGGACTGAAAGAGCCCAGAAGGATTTATCTAACTTGATTTGGCACCAACCTGTAGAGTCCCATTTCTTCCTTCTAGGGATCCCAGGTAAAAACAACTGTGAATAACTGTACTTGAAATCTCGGAAAATACCTTGTGGCTAGTTCTGCTTGAAATCACTCAACTTCTTCATTGAAGATGAAAAAGAACTGCTTTTATACATATTCATATATATTTACTGGTTCCCAGCTCCCCTTTTAGCTGGGATCTGTTCTCAAAAACCTGTCTAAGTAACTATTCCTCTTAAAGCCAGAAACCTGAAGATAAAAGTTAACTATACATGCCTGGCCATATCTGTTTCAGGTTTCAGAGGACAACTAGAAATAGCCTGAAGAAATCAACTATCAGGTTTGAACTTCCAGGGAAAGTTTGGAGTGATAATGAAACATCCTTCATTGCTGACATAATTTAGCAGTTTAGTGAACACTTGCAGACCAACTAGAACTTGCACTCAGCCCAAAGACTCCACTCTTTGGGAAAGAGAAGGTAAGCAAGCCACACCATGAAGAGGAGGACAGTGAAGCTCTGCCAAGAAACACATCTCCAATAGAATAAAATATTGACCTTGATGCTGTTCCAAATTTGGGTAGCCCCCAGAGGCAGGCTTATATTGAGCCCATATGAAATTATGTACAGGAGACCCTTTCAAAAAGCTTCTCTTAGCCTTCCTGATCTTGATCTAGATGTAAAATATACATTTTATATACAAATATGTGCAGCATTGTCAACATTCTTTTTCTAAAATTAATAAATTTGCTCTTTCCAAGTCTGTTTCAGATTACAGGTAATCTATAACCCTCCAAGCAAGAGATTGTATTCTGCAGATGTGAAAGGACAGATCCAATACCCAATTAGAAGTGGACCTGCCTACAGAAGATATGCTGACCATCCCCACTGCTCTCATGCTTGCAGGCCTTAAGACATGGACTCCATACACACGGGTTCAAAGGCTCCTTGGATCCCAAGCTCTGGCCAAAGCTATGTTTATCTTTTCTTCCTGATCATTGGTTCAATACTCTGAACTATTTTTTCCCCCTAAAGTCAAAAGGGGATATGAGTAAGGTTAATTCCAAAATTGTGAAAAGTCTAAGAAAGTGTATGTAAACCTGTGGCTGAGTAAAAGGCTCAGAAAGAATGGAACTAAGTTCTAAAGAAGAAGAAAAGCTCTTTTGTTTAAAAAGAATGCCGGGTTTTGCCAGAAGGTAGAAGTTAATGAAGGTTACAACTTAAAGGCATATATGAAACAAAATGTGAGGGAAAGTGAATAAAATGTAAAGATTAGAAGTGATATATGATTGAGTATTATGGTTAGCACAGGAATCCAGAATTAAGGTTGCATAGAGAAGTGTACTCAGGGTGGGGGGAAGGGACGTGGGAATTGTATACTAATGAAGGAATTTTTTTTCTTTTTCTTCTCTCTTCGGAGGGGGAAGCGAGCTGGTGGGGAGGGGTGGGAAGGGAGAAAATTGCGGCAATGAATGAATGGAAATCCAAAACCTCTGTAAAAAAAAAAATTATAAAAAAAAATGTAAAGGTAAGGAGGTTTGTTCATCATAAAGAAACAATGCTCTTTTTCCTGGTAGTTTTAACTTGTGTCTGTATTTTCTATAATAACTACAGAAAAGTGTGAAAATACTTCTTGGATCTCATGCAAGTTCTCCTTTCAAAGACTTCCACTAAGTGTTAAAGCGGTTTTCCTCCCTACCCTAACCTATTTAGCTGGATATAGCCAGAGAAGTCTTTGTCCTGATTCATACAATCATTTCCACGCATTATAGTTTATAATATTAATCACCATTGGACCGTGCCCGTCATTACATGTCTTTTCAGATCACTGCCAGATCCTTCACCACCAGAGAACCCACAAATCAAGATAATTCAAATGTTTCTTGTCTTTCTTTGTTTGAATTATATCCAAAGTTATATGTCAGTAATATCCAATTGTCTCTCCAGTGTGCAAACTATCACTGACCTAGCAGAACTTCCTCCCCTAAGAATCAATCCTGAACACCTCAACTTAAACCAAGAAATTGTGTAGAAATTGGTGACATGAAGGGGGAAATGAATGCTAGCTAGTATTCAAGGAAGTTCAGGATTTATTTGGATTTTTGCTGTGTAATATGGAATATAGTTAGAAGAATACAGAAACTCTGTCCTGGAACTCTAATACAAAAGCCACATTTTTCATATCCTGAGTTGCAGTTAATGTCTGGAAAGAGAAGTAGCTAGCAACTCTGCTCAATTCAAGAGATGCGAAAAAAACGGACATCCTGGTGAGCTCTGGTGGCCTAGTGCAAGAAGCTGCAACTGCAATCTCAGAGATGCACAGTTCGAATCCACCAGATGCTCTGCTCGAGAAGGAGGAATAATCTCCTCCTGTACCAGTCAGATCTGATTTGATGGTACACACACAAAAAATAATGAACTAAATTTGAAAAAAAAACCACAAAAACGGATATCCTCTGTGACAATGAAAATAAAAAGATAACTGCAGCAACTAAGCCAAAGCCAGTCTGAATAAGACTGTATTAAAGAACAAATAAAGAGTTTCGTTCAGTATATATAAACTGTTTACTTCAGTAATATAAAAAAGTTCCTAGAACCCTGGATACCAAATGATGTAATAAGAATTGTAAAAATATGGAAATACTTAGATCATGAAGTTGTAAGAACTTTGCAAGGACATGGAAACAGTGCAAATGTCCAACCGCAACCTAATGGATTGAAAAACTGTGGTACATTCACACAATGGAATACTATGCAGCATTCAGGAGCAACAATTTAAAAAAAAATATTACATAACTTGGGAGAGACTGGAGAGCATCATGCTGAGTGAACTAACACAGTCTCATACTGCTTAAGACCATTTACTGTAGAAATAGAAGGATAACTAGTAAAATATGTATGGGGACCTAAAGGGGGAAAGGGAAGGATTGGAAGTGGGTAGTAGTGAAATCACAATGTTGTACAATTTATTGGGTAGAAGGAGGTGATGAAGGATCTGGTGGGGATCTGAAAAGACAGGATAATGAGGTATAATGGTGATTAATTTTATAAAATACAATGCATCGGAATGATTTTATGAAACATAATGTGAATGAAGAATAGTGTGGGGAAAAATGTATAGAATCTTTATAAGCAAACCAGTATTTAAAAAATTGTAGCTGTCCTTAAACACTGCTTGACCATGTGGAAAAGGCAGAGGCAGATTTTTCTTGAATGATTCCACTACCTCCCTAGGCCTGGTAATAAACGTATGGACTAAAAAGCAATTTTGCCTAGTCTCTAACTCACAACTAGGGGCAGGATACTTTTGTCCAGTAACTGTAGGTGAAGGACACATTTGCTGGCAACCCTGAGGTGTAACCCACAGGGAGTTGTACTAATGTAAAGGCCTCTCATTTCCAGTGGTTCAAACCCACCAAGGAAAAAGATGGGCATTCTCCAGTCATGCTGTTTAAGGTCTCTGAATCCAGGAGATTCCTGCAAATCCTCACCATCAAGGAGCCATGAGGATTGACTGGTGCTGATTTGCTTGGGATAGAGTTCTTGGTTGACAGCTTTTCTTCTTTCAAAAACATATAAGCATCATTCTGTTGTCTTTTCTGTGTGGTTTCTGTTGAAAAATCAGGTTACTGGTTTGCCATTTTAGGAAACTCATGGTTTTCCTGAGCTGCATTTGATTATTATTTACTTTGGCATTTTATCTTGTATGGGATAGATTAAGATTTTTGAGTGTGCATTTTCTCATGAAAAATTGGTAAATTTCCTTCCACTAAATCTTCAATTATTTTCCCTGGGTGTTTTTTTGGTGCTTTTGGGTTTTGTTTGTTTTTCTTTTCTTCTTTTCTAGAATTCCCAGACATTCCTCTTGATGTTATCTTACAGAATTCTTACGTGTTCTGTTTGTCTTCTTCCCCACCCCCCCCCATTTGTTCCTCTAAAAGATTAACATTTAAGGATCCTCGTACAAGTACAATGACAGACACAGACCAAAGGAACAGAACCAAGAACCCAGAAATGGACCCAGCTATCTGGGGTCAATGAATATTCAAAAGGGAAAGAAAGCCTATCAAATTGGGAAATGACAATCTCTTCAACAAGTGGTGCTGGCAAAACTGGACTGCTATCTGCAGAAAGCTGAAACAGGATCCACATCTTACACCATATACAAAAATCAACTCAAGATGGATCAGAGACCTGGGAGTAAAGCCCAAAACCATAAAGTTCAAAGAGACAAACTGGAATCAAGTTTAGAAGGTCTTATTGTATAAAGAGACTAACAAATAGAGCTAGAAATGCACAATCTGAAGAGAATAAAATTGATGAATAGGACCCTCTAAAGATTAAGTCCCTGTGCTCAACAAAAACTTTTTCCAATTGGGTGAAAAAAAACCCTACCAACTGGGAACAAACATTTGGCAATACCACCTCAGACAACAGTCTCATAACAAATGTTTCAGAATACTACTGGGCTTCTAGAAGAAAAACACTGATAATTACAAAATGGGCAAAGCATATGGGGATACTTTTCACAGAGGAAGACATTCGTATGGCCGATAGACACATGAAAAAATGCTCAAAACCACTGGCAGTAAGAGAGATGTAAATCGAAACTACAATGAGAGCCCATTTCACTCCAGTAGCAGGGGCAAAGTTTAGCAGGGTAGAAAGCAATAAAGGCTATAGAGGATGTGGGAACTCATATACTGCTGGTGGGACTGTAAAATGGTACAACCACTTGGGAAGGCAGTTTGGGGTTTCTTCAAAAAGTTGAACATACAAAGTCCCTATTAACCAGCTCTTCTACTGCTAGGAATATACCCCAAGGAAATTAGAACTGAGACATAAACCGAGATTTGCATACCAATGTTCACAGCAGCATTATTCACCATCACAAACACATGGAAACAGCCCAAATGTCCAACCACAACTGGAATGGTCTGAAAAGTGTGGTACATTCACACAATGGAATATTACGTGGTACTCAGGAGCAATGAATTAGAAAAATACTACATAACTTGGAAGGGAATGAAGAGCATTATGCTAAGTGAACTAACAGTCTTATAAGGACAAATACTGCCTATGTTATTGTAAAAAACAGTAGGATAATTAGCATAACATGTATGAGGACCCAAAGGGATGGGGGGGGGAGTAGTAAAGATGGACAGGGGTGAAGTCAATATAAAATAAAAATTTAAGTATTCATCTTCCATTTTACTTAGGTATGTATTCCATTGCTACTTTTTGCCCTCTTATGTTTATGAAATGGAGTCTTAATACTCTGAACTTCATTTGCTATTTTTCATTGCTTCTAATTTTCCGTTTCTTTTCATCTATTTGGTTTTGCATTTTAACATCTTTCTAGCATTTTTTTCATTAAAATAA
>NW_006400055.1:2103998-2104657 GCF_000299155.1 Elephantulus edwardii
CGGTTGGCGCAGGATAGAGCAGGGTTTAGAGCTGTTGTGCATAGGGTCGCTATGAGTCGGAAACGACTCGACGGCACATAACAACAACAACAACGCCTGGAGGACATCATGCTTGGTAAAGGGCCAGTGAGTCAAAGTGTCAAGAGCATCAAGGAGATAGACTGACACAATGTCTCCAAGTGTTCAAGTATAGCAATGGTGTGAGGATGGTGCAGGATCAGGCAGCATTTCACTGTGTTGTGTACACAGAGGGTCACTATGAGCCAAAAGCAACTTGACAGTATCTAACAATCACTATTAAGATGTTCTTGATCTCACATTCCTTGTCTTAAAATTACAGTAATGTATGCCACATCAATTTTCTTACCAGTGTTCACAAGATAGATGTTTTATCACCCTCATACTGTCAAATTATTTGTTTTTGCATTTAAAGTGTTTCTTGTTATTATCTGACAAGTCTGTTTAAGATATTTTAGCTTATTTACATTTATAATATTATTATTGGCAAGAAGGTGTTCTGCAATCCCAGAGGTGCACGGTTCAAATCCACCAGATGCTCTGCTGGAGAAGGAGGAACAATCTCCTCCTGTACCAGTCAGATCTGATTTGACGACACACACACACACACACACACACACACACACACAAGCTCAGAATTA
>NW_006400055.1:2104757-2113883 GCF_000299155.1 Elephantulus edwardii
TAATAAAAAATTTTTATTTTTATATTGGTTTATATACAAAGTTCATATACATTGTGTTTCACATTCTCTTTCTCACTTGTTTGTTCCTTTGACAGTCCATGGTATTTTCAATATTCTTCAGCAGTAGTACAATTAAACAGCATTAATTATTCTGTTGTCATACAACTCTTGTTGCTATTATTACTTTTGTGTACCATCGAGTCAAGACTGACTTGTAGCTGACCCTCCAGTGGCTTTTCAGAGGCAGTAAATTTCATGGGAGTTGATTGCCTGTTTCTATCTTGCAGAGCAGCAGGCAGATTTGAACCACATGCCTTTGGGTCGACAGTTCATTTTCTTACTACTAGGCCACCAGGGCCCCTTCATTGAGTTTTCGAGTCTATAAATCTTTATGGGAAGAGACTGAATTTTTCTCCCTTAGAGCAGCTGGTGGGTTTGAACTGCAAATCTATATCTTTCTAGCATTTTGTCTGCTTTTCTTTATTCCTGTGGTTTGCTCACTTTGTCTCAATTCAGTGAAGACACTTTTCTTTTTATGTCCTTAACTGAACCAATAGCATTTCTTTTTTTATATTGGCTTGCTTATAAAGTATACATAGTGTTTCAACCCATTCTTCATTCACATTTTGTTTCACACAATCATTCCCATGCAACACTGTGATTTCTTATAGTGAAAAAGTTTATTTTCCCTTTTCTTGTTCCAGCTCACCCTGGTTTTTTTGATGGGTTTAATTGTATAGAGAGCTTTGGTGGCCTAATGGCAAGAAGCATCACTGCAATCCTGAAGGAACGTGGTTCAAGGCCACCTGCTGCTTTGCGAGAAAAGGATGGGCAATATCCTCCTATGCGATTAACTGTCTTTGAAAATCTGCTGGAGGGCTAGCTATGGGTTGATTCTGACTCAACAACAAAAACCTGAATTGTTACTAACTTGTTATTAGTAATTGTTAGTGTTTAACCTCCTGTCTTCTGGCTAGTGTGACAGAGGATGGAGACATGTATGCTGTTCTCTGTTGTTTGTGTAGCGCAGTTGAGGGTGGACTCGACCTCTATTGACTGCAGTCCATGGTGTCTTAATTGATTGCAGTGCTGGCTACAGTGGACCTGGCAGAGCAGAAGATAGTCTTCCCTCTTGCCTGGTGGGTGAAGCTGCTGGAGGTGTATGTCAGGCTGGATAGGGTGGTGATCTGCTGTTGATGGGACAAAGGAAAAGGGAAACAAAGCAAAACAGTAAAAGTCACACTGGACAGTAATAAACAGAGGAAAATGAAAGCTGAGTAGAGTACAAAGGCAGGAGAATCAGAATAGAAAGCCCTTCTCCTGAAAGGAGGGGAAACAAATGAGAAAGAAAAGATCAAAGGAGGGCGAAATTGAAGAGACAAATTCTAAGAACAAATAATAACAAAAGCCAAACAATAATAGTCCAACACCATCAAGTCAGAACCAACTCACAGCTGGCCCTTCAGTGGGTTTTCAGAGACAGTAAACCGTACAGGAGGACACTACCCATCTTTCTTCCTGAGAGGTGCCAATGGATTGAAACCTTCAGAGCAGCACAATCTTTACGTTAGCAGTGCAACCCCCAATAGACACTAGAGTACTTTAAGCAAACAAAAACTTGAAAAAGTAATGGGAAATAATGACAAAAATGAAAACCTCAATTTCTGCACGTGACATTGTGATTACTCTTAAAGGTGTGTGACCATTCTTATTATAATTCCAAATAACTCTAGCACTATTCCCTTAAGTATAATGCCTTGTAAGCAAAACTTTCCTTTTACTCTGGTAAAGGCTAGTAAATTTTTGTTTTTATAGATTTGCTAGGGAATTCTGGCAGTCCCCAAAGGTATTTTTAGGTGCTGTCGAGTTGACTACAACTCATAGCAATCTTATGAACGAGAGCACTGAACTCTGCCCTATCCTGAGCCAATCTCACCATCTCTTAACACACCTGACCTCTTTTGCCACAGTCACTGTGTCCATCTCATCCAGAACCTACCTCCCTTGTCTTTCAAGAATGACATCTTTCTCCAAGGACTGGCCTCTTCTGACAGCATACCCAATGTATGTGAGATGGACTTGCAAATACTTGCCTCCAAGGTGCAACCTGACTTCACCTTCTCCCAGACAAACCTATTTGTTCTCTTGGCAGTCCATGGTATGTTAAATACTCTTCACCAGCACAATTTAAAGGCATCAATTCTTTTTCTGTCATCCCTAATCACTGTCCAGCTCTCAGATGCATAACAAGCAATTTGGAAGACCATGACCTGGATCAGGTACACCTTAAGTCTCTAAATTGGTATCATTGCTCTTTTAGCACTCTGGAGAGGTCCTTGAGAGATTTCCCGAACACAACTTATAATTTGATTTCTTGACTACTGGTGTCAAGGGTGTTGACTGTGGATACAAACAAGATCCAATTGTTAAGAATCTCAACCTTTTCTTCTGTCATGATGCTGCTAATTGGCCTTGTGGTGAGGATGTTTGTTTTCTTGATGCTGAGATGCAAACCATACTCAAGACTGAAGTCCTTTATCTTCTGCAGCAAGCACTTCAGATCCCCCTTAGTTTCAGTAAGGTTGCATCATCAGGCTATTGGTGAATGGTTAATCCACCCTGATTACTACATTCTTAATAAAGGCCAGCCTCTCAAATGACTTGTTTGGCATATAGATTAAGAAGGTATGGAGAAAGGCACATCCTTGATACACTTTTAAAAATTTTGAACCATGTAGTGTTCTATAACTTTTTCTGACAACTTCCTAGTCTAGCTATAGGTTCGACATGAGCACAATCAGGAAAGTGTTCTGGGATTCCATTTCTTCTCCATGTTAGCAACAACTTATCGTGACCCACACAAATGCCTCTGCATAGTTGGTAAAACACAAATAGACATCCTTCTGGTAATTTCTGCTTTAAATCAAGATCTATCTGACATGACCCAAGTGCCTCTTCTCAACTCAGCTTGTATTTCTGGCAATTCTCTGATGTAGTGCTCTAGTCATTTTTGGATAACCTTCAAGATTTTGCTTGCACGTGATATTAATGATACTGTATCACTTTTTGGGGGGAATGGGAATATGAATCTCATTTGTCCTGGACGTTGCCCTCCAGATTTCTTGACACAACCTGGTGAGCACATCCAGGGCTGCATTATTTGTTAAAATATGCCAATTGGTGTTGCATCAATTCTTGGGCTTTGTTTTTTGGCAATCCCTTAAGAGCAACTTGAACTTCTTCATTACCATTGGTTCTTGATTATATTTTACTTCCTGAAATGGTTCTGTGTCAGCCAATTCTTTTTGATGCAGTGACACTATATTCCTTCCATTTTCCTTTGATGCTTTTGGGTCATTTATTATTTTGCCCACAGGATCTCTCAGTATTGCAACTCAAGGCCTTGAATTTATTCTTCAGTTCCTTCAGCTTGAGAAATGCTGAGCAAGTTTTTCCATTTCCTAACGTCAGTTCTTTCTGTGCATTTTGTTAAATGCTTTGTTTTAGGTGAGCTCTGGTGGCCTAGTGGCAAGAAGCTGTACCGCAGTCCCATGGGTGCATGGTTCAAATCCACCAGATGCTCAGCTGGAGGAGGAGGGACAATCTCCTCCTGTACCAATCAGATCCGATTTGGTACACGTACGTATACACACACACACACACACAAATGCTTTGTCTACATGAGCTGCCCTTTGAAATCTTCTGTTCAATATTTTAACTTCCTGATTTCTTCCCTTTCCTTTGGCTTCTGGGTATTCTAGTGCAACTGTCTCTTCTGACATCCATTTTGTTCTTTACTTCCTCCTCTTCATAAAGACTTTTTGCTTTCTACACGAATGATATTCTTTTTATTATCCCACAGCTCAGTTGGTCTTCATTTATTAGTATTCAATGTTTTGGTTTTCTTTACATTCACATGGGACAGACTCAAGGCCATATTTTGGTTCTTGCTTGATTTTGCCACCCCCCCCCGCCCCAATTTTAAATTTGAACAAATGAGTAGTTGATGATCTGTTTCAGTCAGCATCTGGTGTGGCTTTCACAACTGATATTGAGCTTCTCCCAAAGGTATGTGGTTCAAATACACCAAGTATTTATTTGAGGTTCTGACTAAATGGGCAATCTCCTCTCATTATGGCTTGTTAGGTGCTGCTGAGTATGATTCATAGTGACCCTATGAACAAAAGGTCTGAACCTTGCTCTATCCTGTGCCATCTTCACAATTCCTGACATAAAAGAACCCAATGTGGCAGTCACCATGTCAATCCACCTGGTTGAGGGTCTTCCTCTCTTTTGCCAACCTCCACCATTCCCAGCATCATGTTTTTCTCCAAGCAGTAGGACCCACGAGCAACATGGCCAGAGGATGTGATGCAAAAATCTCAGAATTCGTGCCTCCAAAGAGCCCTCCAGCTGCACTCTCTCCAAAACGTTTGTTTTCTTGGCTGTCCATGGGATGTTAAGTGCTGTTCTCCAACACCATAGCTCAAAGGTATAAATTATCTTCCTTATTCACTGTCCAGCTCTCATATGCATAGCAAGTAATCAGAAATACTATGGCTTGAATCAGATAGACCTTATAGTCCTCAAACTGACATTAGTCAATAATTTGGAGAGGTCCCTAACTAGATTTGCCTTATTTCCTGACTGCTGGCACCAAGGGTGTAAATTGTGGATCCAAGAAAGACGAAGCTGTCAACAGTTTCAATTTCCTCTCCAACCATCATGAAACTGCCTATTGGTCCAGTGGTAAGAATCTTCTGGGATTGGTTTGTTTTCTTCTTTTCTGACATTGAGATGCAATCTATACCAAAGGCTGCATGCATTCCTTGATCTTCTGCAACAAGTACTTCAAGACCTCCTCACTTTCAGCAAGCAAGGTTGTGTCATCTGCATAACACAGGTTATTGATGAGTCTCCCTCCAATCCTGATGCCACATCTTCCTCAGTGTCCAGTTTCTTTGGTAATTTACTCAACATACAGCCTTCAAAACCTAATTGGAGAGTTTCTGTGAGATGGAAAAAATCGATAGCAGAAAGTTAAGAGAAGTGTTATGTACCAAAAAGTCAGATCTGACTCATAGCTGACCCTCCAGCTGGTTTCCAAAAGGTGTTGTTTCTCAAGGGGGTATGTTTCTGGAAAGAATACAAAGTGGACTTGCTGATAGTACATAATCACAGTTAAAGAAGTGACACCCACTGCCATCTTGCTGGAATCAACTCATACCTGATCCTTCAGCAGGTTTTCAGAGGCAGTCAATTGCACCATCATAGTGGATTCTCAACACCTGACTTCGGATTGGCAGTACAAGTCATTATGTCACCAGAGCTCATTTTTAATGTTTATTCTATGTAAGTAGGATCAAGAATGTGTTCAAGATTAATCCATGTAGTGCCATACATCAGCATTCCACCTAATTCCAGAGTCCACTGTTCATGCATAAAAGTTTCTTTTATTCATTGATGTTACCCATTGATCTATGAGTTTTTGTTTGCCAGATTTTCCTGGGAATTTTATTTTTGTTCACTTTATCAAATGTGTTGACATACATTTATTCAGAGAATATGCTTAGTAGCTGTGCATTCCTTTTTCTGATTTTGTAACAGAAAACTTTATTTCCACTTTGACCAAAGTCCTTAAGTTTAATTAGACTTTTTAAAATAATTTTTGGTGAAGGATGTTGGATTTTTAAGTATTTCTTGTACTTTCTTCTATTTATTACATTTATTACTCTTATTCTGTCTCCTGAAAAGAAAAACACTAACACTTTATAATTTTCAGTGATTACATTTTTCAAATATAAGTATTCAAGGCTCAACTTTGGTTTTTTAGCATCCTATTTATTACTTTTGATACATTTTATTATCATTTAGCTCTAATTTTTCACATTAGCTTTACATCTGCTATGATTTTGTATACATTAATATTACATAGATGCTTTTGTTCTACCTTCTTCCAAACAGTGAAAATGTATCCATTTTGTTAATTGATAGTTTACTCTTTACTGCCAAATAGTAACCTAATACATCTAGTTAGGTGCCACCGAGTTCACTACCATCTACAATCTACAGACCTGAACCCTGCCTTATCCTGTGCCATCCTCATGATGTCATGTTCAAGCCCATTTGTGTAGTCTTTCAGATAAGATCCACCTGACATCAGCAATGATATTCCTTCTAAGTCTCTTCTGAATCTAGCCTGCATTTCTTCTGAATCTAGCCTGCATTTCTGGCAGTTTCTGTCAACGTTCATCAGCAAGACTTCACACTTGCTTATTACACTGTCATGGTAGGGTAATTTCCAGTCTGTTGTTTAACTTTTGGTTTTGTAACATGAGAATGGACAAGAAGTTGTGCTGCTTCCTAAAGGCAGGCAGTTTCAATTGATCAACAACTTCACAGAGAACCATGGGCAGTCTCATCCCCTATTTACAGCCTTTGAAAACGTTTGGAAGGTTGCAGGTTGCAACTCAACGATGACAAACTGGTTTTCCTCTCTCCATCCCTCTTGATCCAACTGGTTTGCAAAGATTAATTAGTACATCCAGGGCTGCATCTGTTTGCTGAACCATGTCAACTGGTGTTCCATCAATTCCTAGACTTTGTATTTTGCCAATGCCTTCAGTGCAGTTTATACTTTTCAGTACTATTGGTGCTTCATCTTATTGTTGCTGCTGGAAATGGTTCACAAATTCTTTTTGTAAGAGTGACTGTGATATTAGTCCTCTTTTGATGCTTTCTGCAACACTTCACAGAATTATTGAGTGTTGCAACTTGAGGCTTGAATTTGTTCTTCAGTCCTTTCAGCTTCAGAAATAATGACTGTGCTCTTTCCTTTTGGTATTCTAACTCTATCTTTGCAGTTAATGACCTTTGAAATAATCTGTTCCACTGTCTTACATCAGCAGTCCTTCATCTTGTTTTTGCTTTTTATTCCAGTTTGCCTTCTTTCCCCTATTTAATCTTTTTGCTTTCTTCATGGGTGATATCCTTGATGTCATCTCACAACTCACCTAATCTTCAGTCATTAGGGCTTGTTGAATGCTTCATATCTATTCTTAAAATCCACACTTTGGTCTTCATGGACTTTTTGTCAACTGCAGTTTGAACTCACACAGGAGTCAGCTCCACAGACAGCCGATGGCCTTGTATGGTTGCTTATGTTGGACTTTTTCCACAGATGCTGTCAATAAGATCCCTGTGTAGCCCATCAAGTGAGGTCCATGTGTATAGTCATAATTTATTGTTTTTTGAAGTATTTGCAATATATCACTGATTGTAAAGAACTGTATCATCCAATCAATATCCAGTCTCATTTCTGTCACCAGGTTCACATTTTCCAACTACTCGTCCTTTGGTTTTAGATTTTTACATTTCCGTTAGTATTCAAAGCATCCCGATTGCACGTTCAATCAATTTCAGACTAGAAAATTTGGTAGAAATCCTCAATCTTCCTATTTTTCTTAGTAGCACAACACACTGTGAACTATTCCACCAAAGGGTCGGGGTTTTTTTTCCCCCCTTCGAATATCCCTATGACCCTTAAAATATCATTATGACTTGCAGTAGTACATCAAGATGGAATGGTCATAAATTCAGAAAAGGTTATGAAACGAGTCTATCATCTGTCAAGGTCCTATCTTGGATAAAAGCAGTGACTGGCAGCAAATTACTTCTTATTGACTACCCATCAAGAGTCAACAGTGTGAATCATAAACTATGAGTAACATTTTAAAGAATTAACAATACTTAATTGGGCATATATGGGACCCGTATATAGATCAAGAGGTGGTTGCCTGAACAAGAGGAATACTACTGAACTTAAAATCAGGAAAGATGTACCTACGGGTTTTATCTTTTCACAATCCCTAATCAATCTGCAGGCCAAGCAAATATTTTGAAAAGATGGGCTATATAAAGATAGTAAGGATTATAAGGACTGATGAAAGACTTATCAACAACCTACCATACACAGAGGACAGTGAGGACTTACTTGGGACATGTACTGACAAAAACTAGGACTAGAGACTTTACAAATTACAACACTAGATAAAGAAAACAAAAATTATCATAACTGGTCCTGTAAACATTACTATAAATAGAGAATAAATTAAAAAAATGTTGCAAGTATTTGATTTTACTTGGATTAAAATGAACACCCATGAAGTAGTCACCAGGAAATCAAATGGTGCATAGCACTGGACAGATCTGTTACAAAGATTTAATTTTGTTTTTTAAAGCAAAGATGTCACCTTTAAGACTAAAGAGTGCCTGGCATTTTTCAAAACTCTTGGTATTTTTAAATCACGTCAACTGCATTTGAAATCTGGATAATTAATAAGGAAGACTTAAAAACTGATGCATTGTGTCGACAAACAGGAGAAAATAAAATAGATGAATGGGACCCTCTAAGAATCAAACTACTATGCACATCCAAAAACTTCTCCAACAGGGTAAAAAGGGAAGCCACAGACTGGGAAAAAGTATCTGGTAATGACATTCTTCTACCTAGAATTTATATATACTTGAGCACCTCAATATAAAGAATCCAATTGAAAAAAAAGGGCGGAAGAACATGAACAGACACTTCACCAAAGATGACATTCAGATAGCCAACAAGCACATGAAGAACTGTTCAAAATCCCTAGGTCTGAGAGAGATGCAAATCAAACAACTATGAGATGCCATCTCACCCCAGTAAGAATAGCAAAATTTAACAGCAAGCAAAAAATGCTTGTGAGGTTGGGGAGAGACTGGAACCCTTATTCACTGTTGGTGGAAGTGTAAAATGGTGTAACCACTGTGGAAGGTGGTATGGCGCTTTCTCAAGAAGTTGCAAATAGAAATACCATTTGATCCAGCAATTCCACTACTGGGAATATACCCCAAAGAGACCGTAACTGCCACCCATGCAGATATATGAACACCCACCCATGCTTATTGCTGCTTTGTTCACAATAGTAACTGCCACCCATGCAGATATATGAACACCCACCCATGCTTATTGCTGCTTTGTTCACAGTAGCAAGGAGTTGGAAACAACCTAAGTGCCCATCAACAACAAATGGATAGAGAAGCTGTGGTATATTTATGCAATGGAATACTACACTGCATTGAAAAACAAGG
>NW_006400055.1:2117734-2123790 GCF_000299155.1 Elephantulus edwardii
CCAGATGCTCTGCTGGAGAAGGAGGAACAATCTCCTCCTGTACCAGTCAGATCTGATTTGACGGTACACACACACAAAATAATAAAACTAAAAAAAAAAAAAAAAAAATTAGCATTATAAACCTTACATGACTGTAGTGTACACATACAAAATAGGTTTGTGCACTAAAAACCATCTTTCTCCCAACTTACTGACATTGAATTGGGTAAACCTTAGTCTCTACTCTTCAGGTAAAACCTAAGGACCTGTCTGCAAGATTTTAATGAATCACTGGGGGCTATTCTATGCCCCTATTTCATAATAAGTAGCTAACAAGGTATTAATAAGACTGATTTTAGAAACACTTCTTTTAGAAAGGTGTGTTGTCACAAATAACAAACCACATATAACCTCTAAGATAAGAAGCATCACTCCAGGTGGCCTCAGGAGTCACAATATTCTACTAAAACACTTATCTGGAAAAAGCTCCAATTTACCAAGACCATGCCAGTCTGAAACACTGTACTAAGACATCACATACTTGGGCTGTAAACAGCATGGAAAGAGACTGTCCATCTTTTTCCCACAGAGCAGCTGGTGGATCTGAACAATCCATTGTCTTTGGATTGTCAATGCAACTCCGTAATAGTAGGCCATCAGAGTGCCCTAATCTTGTGGGGTAGGTACTACTAAAATCTTTATTTCCCAGGTGAGAAAACAGATTTCTGTTACTTCAGAAATTTGCTGGTATCAGATCACAAAACTTATTGGTGATTTAGATCATGTCTCCATAGTCTGTATCTATAATGCATGATTTTAAATGGTTTCTATGCGTCTAAGTGCCACATGAGAGCCTTCAATTTAGTGGCCTGTAAGTGAAATTGAACCAACAGTTCATGGTACATAAATGCATGTTGTTGACTACAAAGAAAACAGGGGCGACATGGGGTGGCAAGCAGGGAAGAACAGCTGTAAATACTGAAAAGCAATTACAGTCTTACAATGGTAAAAAGACCTAAAACAACTAAGTAAACACACCAAGGGCATAGTCACCTTACTGATGACAATCAATGCTCCTAATAAGCCCAAGCCTGAGTTGCACGTAGGAAACTAGTACTGAAAACATGGGGAAGTACACAATAAACATTAAAACTCGGTGTGTATTCTTTTCAAGTGCTGTTCATATTAACACCACATCTTGTGGTGAGCAGCCATTCTAACAAGTTTGTGAGAGTTCTTCCTCTAAAACAGCTCAATACACTTATGTTAAAGACAACATTTATATTGAAAGTAGCAATTTTATTTGAGTTAAAATTATTTACAAAAACCCAAAGACATACTTCATGAAACTGGTACAAACTATTTTTTTCCTGCCGTTGGCTTTTGCTCCAAAGATCACAGCTGAGAAATACTGTATAAAATAAAAATAGGATTGGATTCAGAAAAGTAATCTACTGTTCTAGTTTCCAATTGGTACTATTTACACAAATATTTACAGTGGAAAAAAAGGTTACCTTAAAATGTTAGTTAATTTGCAAGTCAGCCTCAAGTACCCTAAAACACAGAGTTCTCTGAGGGTTAAAAACACACAAATGCACTGTGGTTTGTAAGGTGATCTCTTCCCCAAACCCTCACACCAAAACCTGGATCTCTACTAGTGCTTTACAATTAGTTATTTAAAAACCAGAAATTGTTAAACACTGAGGTAAATCAATTTTCAAATGATTACCAGTATAACAGAAAACAAGTAGTTTGCCCTGATTGTTCTCACCCAATCATTTTATAAAATTCCTAACCATTTGTCACAAGTTAACTTTGCCAGGAATCTGTTCCTTTTCTAAAACCCGATGATAAATATTAATATACTTTTCCCTAAAAATCTGCTGGGATAACTTAATTTTACGGATATCATTTACCAATATGTAGTTTGCTGGAGTAGCTTTTATACTCAGGGCAAATACAATCTCTGAAATCTTTCCCATGTTATACTGGTATACTATGTTTTTAGAAAGTGATGGGTGGGGGGCTGGGGTGGATAGGAAGAAGAAAACATTTTGCCTGGAATCAGTTACTTCCTTATAGATTTCCCAACAATCTGCATTATCAAAAATAGGAAGACAATAGAAGGCAGCCACTGCATTAAAAACATTACAGCTGGCACTGATACAAGAGCCCCGATTTGTCACTTTATACAAGGAAACGACAGTCTAAGTGAGTATTAGACTGTTAGCAATATTCCCCAATACACACCAAACTAATATTATTATGGCTTCAAGTTTTACAAACCCAATGAAGAAATATGATAATACTATCTAGAAAGTATCTAAAAGTATTAATGAAATACATCTCCAGAAAAGCCTGTCCGTAGGAGAAAACAATAAAAAAGTGTCAAACCAGTGGTTTGAACAATAATACAATAAAAAAATATGCAATGTTGTGAAATTAAATATATACGGTGTATGTGTGTTTCCATAATTGTCTTCCAAACACACTGTTCTATGAACTAAGAATCAGAACAATAGAAAATTATCTGCTCTAAACCAGCATTTTTAAGGCTTTGCACTATGCAAACAATCCTGTCCCTCTTAAGAAGAATACACACATTGCCTGGAAACATGAAGTTCACATTGGTGTTTTAGCTTCCTTACATTTATTGTACTGAACATCAGAAAATATATCTAGAGAGTTTCCCCTCAAAACCTAACAATGTTTTAAGGGCTTCACCTAGGATTAAGTGTAAACTACCCTGGGTTTGTTTATTTTGCTTCATCTTTTAACAGGGCACATCGTCTTATATGAATTTTATTCCCTCACTTATTTGTATTCTGTGGCTATAGCTATGACACATTATGGCATGAAACTCAATTATGGTCATGGTCTCAAAAGTGAAAAACCATTTAGCAACCCAAACCTAATCAAGAATAAAAAAATAGACTATTATTAGTCCCTTGTGTCTTTGGATTCAATCTAGTTTTAAATATAGATAATAGTTCAGGGAACAACCACCAAAAAAAATTCACAAAATTATTAAAAGCTTTATTTACGACTGGAATCATTCAACAAAAAAGCAAAAGCAAATGAGCCTGAAAAAGGTACTAAGCTGTTGTCTTGAACGTCCTCAGAACACTCAATACCTCAGTAGCTAAGCTGCCTTTGCACCTGGCTGGCATGACAACAGTGGCTCAACACACACAGCAGTTGCACTAACAGCAGCATAAATTTCCCCTTAAAGCTTGCCCAGAATCAAGCAAGCAAACAAGGGGAGAGTATAAACTCTGCCAAAGTAAGTGTATTTAAATACTGCATGGAATTCTTAACAGCCTGAACCTTTTCCCTCATTTCTGATAGTTGCAGATTGATGTAGTAACTGTCAGCAAATGCAGAATGCATGACGAAGAAATCAAGTGGCCTTAAAAATCCAAACATGAATGATACTGATGAATGTTCTTGATACATCTTCAAGGAAGAACTTCTTTCGTGACTTTCCTTATCTAAGGATAGCTCCAGCATTACCGAGTACCTGAAGCAAAGGTAAAGCAGCTAGCAATGTTCCAAGTATTCGATCACTCTAGAGATAGATTTCTGGCCCGTGGTTCCAACAGCACACTGAAGAGGGGAAAATGACAGTTAATGTTAGGGTCAAAACTGGGTAAGTCAGGCAAAATGAGGTGAGGTGGTGGAAGGAAGGTTAAAGGAGATAACCTAAGAAATAAGGAAGGCAAAAAACTCAAGTTAGGGGCAAAATCTCAAAATAGTGGACAAGGGCAGAGGAGCGGCTAGGATCAGGCCCTCTCCAATCAGAACTACTGAACTGCATGGGACCCTAAGCATCAGAGTTCTGGTATACCGCGGAAAGCAAATTAATTAGTGTTTTTGGAACCTCCCATGACCTCATCCCATTGGGTCAGACTTAAGCCCTAAAGCACACACAGAAGAGGAATGAGCCAGCTATATAAATTCATAACCCTAATAACCGAGGGTTGTCTCCGTTACTATCTTGTCTTTCAGAGAATGACCCCGCCCTCTCTCTGGGAAGCATCTTTACTAATGAACTGCATTTATGTTCACTTTCACTCCTGTCCCCTTCTCTTCTTGGTAAGCTTGATGTCCTGCTGGGTACATTCACTCTCATAAGGGCTTGGCCTGTGTACACTAAAAATGGTGCATTAAGGGCCATTAAAACCAATGTACACAGTGCAGCTTCTGTAAATTGGACAGCATCTCCTCTAGTCTTTCCTTTTGTAGTTGTGTGTCATCAAGTCAGGACAGACTCGTAGCTAACTCTTCAGTGGATTTTCAGAGGCAGTCAATCACATGGGAGTTGAGTTCCTCCATCTTTTCTTTTGTGGAGCCGCTGGTGAATTGGAATTGTACTTCTTTGGGTGAATGGCATAATTCCTTACCACTAGGCCATTAGTTTTTCCTAGCTAGCTTAATTCTTTAGCCAGGTGAGGAGGACCAAATCCATTAAAGAGAAACATTTTGGTGCCAAAACTTGGGATAATTCAAGGGATACCTGGGAATAGTGCGAGGAGGGCTGACCTGGCTAAGACCAGGAGATTCAGCTACCACCGATCTGCCAAGTGCCTCCCACCCATTTCAAATCTCTGGAAAAAGATGAGACCAGGCCACTTATTACATAGTAACATTTAACAAATCTAGTTACTTCAGATTTGCAAACCTACATACTACTGTCATTAATGTATTATATTCAACAAGTTTAAAACTATGTAAGCGGAAGGAGGGGGGAAAAAACAAACCCCAAACAAAAAAAAAAAACCCACCCAACCAAAACCAAGACTATGTAAGCAGCAAGAAAAAAATACTTACAGTAAGATTCATGAAGCTGAGAAATTTTTTTAGCATTTCTGTCATTATTGAAAAATCTCCCTCTGGTAGATACTCCCGCACAGTAGTCACATTGATCTGAACAGAGACAGAGGGAAACACAAGTCAGTCCACAGAAAACATGCCTGCACTTTGCACTGTATTGGTATCAGAACAAATCCAACTGCAAACCTATAGTCCCGGAATTCCTTGGTTAACATTCACTTTCCCTTTTCACATACACGTGTAGAGAGAAATAGACAGAGTATGCGTGTTTGTGTTGTCCTTACTCTAATTCAGTCTCAAAAAATAAAGCCAATTAAAGCTATAAAGGAACATAGCATATTTGGTTATGTTAATGCACAGCAAAATGAGGTAGACTAAAAACATTACACTTGATAACATGCTTACATAGCTGCTAACATTTAGAATAAAAAGGAAAAGAATAAAACATATTCTCAATGCTCCTCAAATGAATTAAACTAATTACACAGGAAAACAACCAACCAGGCCAATAATTTCACCTGAGAACCACAACTGGAGCCAGAAGTCATGAAACCAAAAGACATGGGGCATTAAGAAAACCTGCTGTCAGAGACCTCTCCAAAGTACTACAAAACAAAGATTCAGTTTAAAGACTAAGTTGTACATGAACAAATGGTCTTTTCCATTACTTGCTATTCATATGAAAGTTGAACAATAATTAAAGATGACAAAAGGAAGAATAAACGCCTCTGAATTGTGGTACTGGAGAAAAGTACTGAATACTCATAACGGACAAAAGAACAAACAAATCTATCTTGGAGAAAAGTGCAACCAGGGTGTCCCTTAGAGGCAAGTATGGCTAAGCTTCATCCCATATACTCTCAGCATGTTGTTTTAAGGTGCAAGTACTTGGAAAAGGACATCAGACTTGAGAAGGTGATGAGTCAGTTTAAGAGAGTAAGACCTCTAAAATCCTACTACACTGCCGTGGTAGTCAAGACAGCATGGTATTGGTACAATGACAGACACATAGATCAATGGAATAGAACTGAGAACTCGGAAATCAGCCCATCTATTTATGGGCAATTGATTTCTGACAAAGAGACGAAATCAGTTAGGTGGGGAAATGACTGCCTTTTTAACAAATGGTGTTGGCAAAATTGGAAAACTATCTGCAGAAGAATTAAACAAGATCCCCACCTCACTCCATATACAAAAACCAACTCAAGGTGGATCATGGACCTAGGACTAAAACCAAGGACTGT
>NW_006400055.1:2123890-2124592 GCF_000299155.1 Elephantulus edwardii
CTGCATTGAAAAACAAGGAACTCATGCAATATTATTCAAAATGGGTGACCCTGGAGGACATTATGCTGAGTGAAATTATCTCCGTCACAAAGGGACAAATACTGAATAGTGCCACTGTTGTAAGATGGGACTGACACTGGGGTTGGGGGGAGACTGAGAAAGAGGAGATAAATAATGTATACTGCATTGAAACAGATGAGGGAGAAAACTTTAAAAGGGATGTGATTAGGTATTATTGTCATGACAGGAGTCCAGAACGAAGGCTACATAGTGGAGCGGACCTGGGGAGAGGCAATGTAAAACAATGGAAGAACTTATTACTTTTGAAGAGAGAAAAGTGCAACAATGAATGACTGGATAAAACAAGAAAAAAACCCCATGGGAATTATTATATGAAACATAATGTATGAAGGACAGTGTGAAAAACATTTTTTATACAAGCCAATATAAACAAAAAAAAAATTTGTGCATTTCTAAGATGATGTAAGCTAACACAGAATGCACTATCAGGAGGAGGCACAGACATATCTTGGAAGAAGTATACCTAGTACGAGGATGCTTTATCTCATGCATTTTGGACAAATTACTGGTACTAATACTCCTATAAATCTGAATATTCAGATTAAGACAGACTAGGAAGAAGGATGGGCCACCCACTTCTGAAATAGCAGGCCTCTGAAAACCCTATGCACAACAGAACAC
>NW_006400055.1:2125602-2131007 GCF_000299155.1 Elephantulus edwardii
GGGGGATTGTGTACCAATGAGGGAGTTTTTCTTTTGCTTTTCAAGGAGAGGAGCAAATGGGGGGGAGGGGTTTGTGCAGGGAGAAGGGTGCAACAATTAAAGAATGGAATCCCAAAATCTTTGTAGATGTTCATTGAAATGAAAAATAAACAACCTAAATTAAAAAAACAAAAACAAAAACAAAACCCCAACAACAACAAAAAAACCAAAAATCAACACCAGAGCTATAAATTTCAAATTGATGAAGACTTAAAAATTTTTCCGTTTAATATGGTTGTGTTTAAATTGAGTTGGCAAAAGCTAATCTGGCCGCTGACATACAGTTTGATCTATAACTGGAGCATTTGCTTTAGTGCTCCCTCAGGCTAGGGAACAAAGAAAGCTTCAATGAAATAATTAATCACAACCCTAAAGATGCACAAATGTTATTTTATGGGTTTTGGCCTGCTTCCTCTTTCATGCGTGGGGTACAGAAAGACTGTGTGGTTACATGACTCAATATGCTGTCTCACTGAAAAATGAGTCCTTATTTGAGTAACATTTGTTAAGAATGGAATGAACAGTATTTCTACTCAAGAACTCTCTCTCTTTCAGTCTTGTTATATAATATTACTGTTTTTTAAACTAAAAAAAAAAAGAAGAGAGAGTAAGTCCTCAGCAAGATGGAATGACACAGTGACTGTAACAATGGGATCAAGTATTTTGTGAAGAAGGTAAGATTTAGATCCATTGTCAAAGGATGGCTATGAGTCACACCTGACTCAATGGCACTCAACAACAACAGAAGCAAATGAAAAGGAAGGGGAACTTTGCAGTTTTATCCATCCCTCAGCTGCACAGTGGGAGAAAGAAGAATGAAATTCTCCTATGCATTTTACAATCTTCAAAAACTCACTGGAAGGTAAACTATGAATTAGTCTGACTTGACAATACATAACAACAATATAAAAGGAATTAATCTCCATGACATGGAGATTCAAATATCTTTGTTTTCTCTAAGGCCAGAAAAAAATTAAAGTGTTTCCATTTACAAGAAGTACTAGTAAGTAGCAGCCAATGAACTGAATAACTATTATAAAGAAAACATGCAGCCGCCAGCCAGAACACCTCCGGCAGCGGGAACACCTCCGGCAGCGGGAACACCACTGCCAGTGGGAACACTGCCGCGAGGCAGGCCAGGAAAAGACCCAGCAAGAGCAACAGTCTACCAGCCACCGTGGAATTCCAGAGGAGCAACGACTATCCACCACTGTGTGACCCTCCCCTGCAGCCCATGCCTGAGTGATCCCCAACACACAGGGTGCTGGTACATAAACCCCCAGCAGTGCCCAGGCCCCGCCCCCTACGTCTTGATGGTAGTGTCCAAGCCCTGTGGCTCCTTTGCACCCCTGGTCCCTTGCTTCCCCCATTCCCTCCCCCCCTTGCAGCTTCACAACCACACACCCCAGCACCCGCCACAGCCATGTGACCTCAGGGCACCACAGTGGATAAAGCCATCACCCAGAGCTATCAGCTGAGCTGCTGTGGAACTAATCTGGCAGGAGAAAGACAGGTAGGATCCTGGCTGAGTTTACTGGGGTATTGCTGATTACCTGGCAGGGTATCTAAGGGCGTGCCAACTGGGGGAGAATTTGGCCAAGCTCTCTTAGGCTATACCAACTGCCCCAAACAAGTCAGCCAGCTGGCTCCTGTGGACTCTGCAGACCAGCCAGAGGCTAGTGGGTCGGTGGGAATTTGACCTTGACTTTAGGATCCTGTTAGATCCAGGACTCTGCTGGAGCAGGGGCTGTTGTGTAAGGGCACCTGCTAAGCGCCACCAAGCAGGGAGTACTGAGAAAACCATTGGGTAGGAAACAGACAGCAGGAATTTGAGTAGGGACCCCAATTGTGAGCACGCTCAGACAGCGGAGGTTCAAGCAAGGTCCCCCAAGCGTTTGACCTGCTTGCGATCACCCCATCCCTTTGCCTGCCTCACCCCATTTGGCTCCACACCAGTGCCTACACGTCTGGGCAATCAACTTGCCTTTAATCAGGAGCACCTTGACCTGTCTTACCAACAAGAGACTGCACTAGCAGGATCTGAACTGACATTTTTCTGAAGTCAGAAATTCAGAGAAAAGCACAAGTTCGATAGCTACCCAACTGATCTCAAGAGCACTGTCTTCCTATCAAGAACATATCAATGTCTCGAAGAAAGCAAACTATTCCACACAATACACAAGAGCAAAGCAAGATGTCACTCACAAAGGGCGACACAGTATCAGCGGATTCCCTGAAGCCAGAAAGTCTCATGGAACTTTCTGACAGAATTTAAGAGGAGTGACTGAATATATCCAATGGATGAAAGACAAACTTGATGAATTACAGGATACGACAAGCAAAGACCAGGAGCTCAAACAATGCAGAATATTGCACAGAAAACAAATGAGGGATTAGCAGCACTGGAAAAACAAGAATACACTATTCAAAATATAAGGTCCAATGTTTCAGAGGCTGTCAACATGCTGGAGGGACATATGAGCAGAGTTGATGAGATGGAACAAAAAATCAGTGAAACTGAAGGCAAAATTGTCACCACTAATCTGCTAGAGCAAAAGCAGACTGAAAAAAGGAAAAAGAAGAAAACCTAAGAATAATGTGGGACACCATCAAGAAAAAGAACATGCGCATCATTGGAATCCCAGAAAAGGAAGAAGCAAGTAAAGACACTGAAAAAGTTGTGGAAGAATTACTACAGGAAAACTTAAAAGGCATAATGAAGAATGAGAGAATATGTATTCAGGAAGCTCAGCGAACACCATATAGATTAGACCCCAAAAGAAAAACATCAAGGGATATCATAGTTAAATCTGGCAGAACCAAAGATAAGGAGAGAATCCTGAAAGCAGCAAGGGAGAAACAAAGAGTAGTAACCTATAAGGGAGAACAGAAAAGATTAAGTGCCAATTTCTCAGCAGAAACCATACAGGCAAGAAGAGAGTGGAAGGACATATATCAAACACTCAAAGAACACAACTGTCAACCAAGAATACTGTACCAGCAAAATTATCCATCAAATATGAAGGACAGATCAAGATATTCGCAGAAAAGCAAAACCTAAGAGAGTTTGTAAAAACAAGACCAGCATGGCAGGAGAGACTCAGAGATGTCCTTCTTTCAGACATACCACAGAAAGCTCCATGGTCCAAAGTAACTAGCAACAACACCAAAAAGAACTCAACAAAATGATAGCAATAAAACCTAGCATCTCAATAGTCACACTGAACATGAATGGTTTAAATGCACCGCTGAAGAGAAAGAGAGTAGCAGATTGGATAAAAATACAAAATCCATCAACATGTTGTCTACAAGAGATACACCTGGAAAATGAAGACAAAGACAGGCTAAAAATAAAATGGTGGGGAAAAAAATATACCAAGCAAATGGCAACCAGAAAAAAGTAGGAGTAGCTATATTAATCTCTGATAAAATAAATATCAATGTAAAAACCATCACAGAGGACAAGGAAAGTCACTACATAATGCTGAAAGGGTCAACAGAACAAGAGGACATAACAATAATAAGTATCTATGCACCAAATGAAAGACCAGTAAAATACATAAAACAAACATTAACAAAACTGAAAAAGGAAATAAGACAACACTACTATAGTGCTGGGAGACTTCAACACACCCCTCTCAAGAAAAGATAGAACTACCAGAAAAAAACTCAACAGAGATACTGAAGAATTAAACCACAATAAACCAACTTGACCTCACAGATATTTATAGAGTAATACTCCCCCAAAACAGCACAGTATACCTTCTTCTCCAATGTGCATAGAACATTCTCTAGATCATATTCTAGGTCATAAGGCAAGCATCAATAAATTAAAAACCATAGCAATAATACAAACCATCTTGTCAGACCATAATGCCACAAAATTAGAAATTAATAACAGGATGATAAAGGAGGAAAAAACCATACATTTGTAAGCTGAACAACACCTTGCTTGAACATGACTGGGTAGTAGAAGAAATAAAAAAGGAAATTAAAAAATTTCTTGAAACCAATGACAATGAAAACACCACTTGCCAAAACCTCTGGGATACAGCCAAAGCAGTAATCAGAAGTCAATTTATAGCAATAAGCAAATACATCAAAAGACAGGAAAAACAGACTATTGACTCTCTAACCCAATATCTCCAGCAAATTGAAAAAGAACAGCAAGAAAACCCGACACCCTTTAAAAAAAAACCTGAAATTATAAAAACTAGAGCAGAAATAAATGAAATACAAAACAGAAAAACAACTGAAACTATAAACAAAACTAGGAGTTGGTTCTTTGAAAAGGTCAATAAAATCGATAAACCACTAGGAAAACTCACAAAAGAAAAGAGGGAGAAGACACAAATAATCCGAATAAGAGCTGAATCAGGCAACATCACAACAGACCCAACTAAAATAAAAAAGCTAACATTAGAGTACTATGAAAAACTATACACAAATATGAAAATGTAGAGGAAATGGACAAATATGTAGAAAAGCACAACCTACCTAAACTGACACAAACCGAAATTGAACATCTGAACAGACCCATTACAAAAGAAGAAATTGAAAACATAATACAACAACTTCCAACCAAAAAAAGCCCTGGACCAGATGGTTTTACAATTTTATCAAACATTCAAAGAACTGTTACCAATTCTACATAAATTTCAGAAAATAGAAGAAGATGGAATCCTCCCAGATTCAGTCTATGACGCAAACATATCTTTGATACCGAAGTCAGGAAAAGACACCACCAAAATAGAAAACTATAGGCCAATATCTCTCATGAACATTGATGCAAAAATCCTGAGTAAAATACTGGCAAATTGAATCCAACGATACATCAAAGAAGTAATTCACCATGACCAAGCGGGATTCATAACAGGTATGCACGGATGGTTCAACATAAGGAAAATAATGAATGTAATTCATCACATTAACAAGGCAAAGAACAAGAACCACATGATCCAATCAATTGATGCAGAAAAGCCCTTTGACAAAATCCAACACCCTTTCCTGCTTAAAACACTCAACAAAATAGGAATAGAGGGGAATTTCTTCAACATACTAAAACGTATTTATGAATACCCAAGAGCCAACATTGTTCTCAATGGAGAAAGATTAAAGGCATTCCTTTAAGAACAGGAACTAGGCAAGGATGCCCAATATCACCTCTCTTATTCAATATTGTTTTGGAAGTCTTAGTAATAGCAATAAAAGAAGGGAATAAAAGGTATCCAAACAGGCAACGAGGAGGTAAAATTATCCCTCTATGGGGATGACATGATAGTATACTTAGAAAACCCTAAAGACTCAGCAAGAAAACTCTTGGACACAATGGACCAATTTAGCAAAGTGGCAGGATACAAGATCAA
>NW_006400055.1:2133567-2164054 GCF_000299155.1 Elephantulus edwardii
CAGTTCCTTACTTCACCTCTGCCTTGCATGCGGGCTTCCGAGTTGTAAAACAACCGAGTGGTAGATGGAATTTGCTCCAGGACTTAAGAACAATAAATGACATAGTTGAGCCTCTACATCTTGTGGTTCCTAACCTTTATGCTATAATAGAAAAAGTTGCAAGTCAATAGGCCTTTTATTTTAAGAAGTACTTTCCCTCTGTAATTTGCTTTGTGCCACTATTAGAGCCTCTAACTTGGAATACTATTGCTTTTTAATTTTTGACTCATGTACTTTTAAGTTGTTAGTTAAATTTGTGTCTTCTAGGCTGCAACACTTCCGTGATACATCTTCAAGGATATGAAGATGTACGGCCAAGCACAATGGATAACAGTGCATCTAATCTCCAAAGTCAATCTCCATAATAGTCTATGTGTTTCCTACTGCCAAAGGGGCCCTTTAGAGTAGTGAGAGAAGATCCTCACCCTGAAACCTACAGCATCCCTTTTCAGCAGGAAGTAGCTAAGAGAATACGCCATCCCCTTTTCCTTATGAATCAGGGTGAAGTCTCTCTCAGGGTGGAGTGATAGGGAATGGGAAAGGACACACTGAAAAAGAGATTAATCAGAACTGGCTTTGACAAGCACTGTGGCAATTGCACAATTAAAACAGACTTTCATGGAGGGAAAAAAAATGAGGAATGAACTGGGTAGGAGGGTAGAGAAAATAGTGCAACAATGAATGAATGAAAACCGCAAATCTCTGTAAATGTTCATTAAAATTAATAAAATTTAATAATTAAAAAAAACCCCATGCAATGTTCTTGGAAAATTACTGAAATTATTTCAAATGTTCAAAAAGTAAAAGGAACAGCTTCTCTCAAAAGTTTATCTATTAGAACAAAAGAAGATACACGGTCCTGATTTTGGGGACCTAAATGAGGAGAGAAAGGCTTCATATGTAACTTTTGCTGATGGTGTGGCAGGGAAGGAGAGACTACAAATTAAACTCTTCCTTACTTTTTTAACTTTAATTTTATTTGGCCAGTATATTTTTGGATAACAAGGTTTTAAGAGATAAGGATTTAAGGGTGCAGGGAAACTAGATTAATGGAAATGATACTGTTCAACCACTATATATAGTAATCAGTATCACTGAACAACTTGCATGAGGACAGGGGTAAAGAAGAAAGGGACCTTTTCCCTCACTAAATCTAACCGTCTATTCCAAGGAGTTCTGAAGGCACAGTGGCGAAGTGCTAGAATGCTAGGAGAAAGGTGGAGGATTCTAATGCACTGGTGGTCCCATAGAAGAAAAAATTGGGTGATTTGTGTCTCTGTTTGTGAAACTTTATGTAAGACTTTACTCTGTTCTGTATGATCAACAGCTGAAATGATTCCATGGCACAAAGCCACAAGAATTTTATGGTCTTGTGAATAATCTTCCATTTTAAAATTTGGCTTAGCAGTGGCAACACCTTGCTGAAATAACTCCAACTCATGGGACTCAATCACATGTCAAATTAGAACTATGTGTTCCAGAGTTTCTAGTGATGATTTCTCATAAACAGTGCAGCAGCTTCCCTCTGACATGCCACAGTGGATGCAAAGCTTCAACTTCATGGAGCCAAATACATTAACCCTTTGTATCATCCAGTGTCTCCCAGCAGGCTCGCTCTTAAAAAGACATTACCAGTGTACTGTATTTTAAAGGAAAAACTCAAAATTACCTCCCTTAAGGCAGTGCTTTACCTCGCCCTTTGTTTTATACATGGAAAAACTGTTCTAATAATCATAACCATCCACTATGTGCTGAATAATTGAGACTGCCTTAGATATTCTAACTTCTTGAAGGTACATTATTTAACTAAATGAGACACCTAGTTATAACCAGCATGGGACCACAAGGAGAGCTGGCAAAGGTAAGATAACCTAAGAAAGCAGGCCTGTTAAGAGAAATTATCTTAGTCCTTGATGACATAATTGAGATAGAGAATTAATCCCAACTAGACTTTTCCATTATGGATGTTTCATTGACTATGCAAAGGCGTTTGACTGTGTGGATCATAACAAACTGAGGCAGACTCTGAGAAGAACGGGAATCCCAGAACACTTGATAGTGCTTATAAGAAACCTATACTTGGACCAAGAGACAGTCGTCAAAATAGAGCAAGGAAACACTGCATGGTTTAACATTGGGAAGGGCATAAGCCAGAGATGTGTCCTATCTCCATACCTTTTCAACCTGTATGCAGTACAGATTATCTGGAAGGCTGGGTTGTAAGAGGAGAAATGTGGGGTCAAGACTGGTAGAAGATCTATCAACAATCTGCGATATGCAGATGATACAACCCTGCTTGCTGAAACTGAGGAGAACCTGAAGGGCTTGATGTAGAGGGTTAAGGACTGCAGCCTCCAATATGGATTGAGGCTCAATGTCAAGAAGACAAAGATTCTCACCACTGGGCCAACTGGCGGCATCAGGATGGATGGTGAAGAGATTGAGATTGTTCACAGCTTCAGTTTGCTTGGCTCCACAGTCAACACTCTAGGCACCAGCAGCCAGGAAATGAAAAGACGTATTGCCATGGGAAAGTCTGCTCTTAGGGACCTCTCCAAAGTACTGAAGAGCAGTGGTGTCCCTCTGGAGACTAAGGTGCGTCTGATACAGGCCATGGTCTTTGCTATCACTTGTTATGCATCAGAGGGTTGGACAATGACTAAGGAGGATAGAAGGAGCTTTGGTGCTGGAGAAGAGTACTGAAGGTACCATGGACTGCTAGGAAAACAAACAGATTTATCCTGGAAAGGGTCAAACCGGACTGCTCCTTGGAGGCAAGGATTCTGAGGCTCCGTCTAACATACTCTGGACATGTTGCAAGGAGGGACAGGTCCTTAGAGAGGGACATCATTCTTGGTAGGGTGGAAGGACAGCGCAGAAGGGGAAGGCCCCCTATGAGGTGGACTGATTCAATGATTGGGGTAATCGGGATGGGTGTGTCAGAGACGGTGCGACTGGCAGAAGAAAGAGCAGAGTTTAGGGCTGTTGTACATAGGGTCGCTATGAGTCGCAAGCAACTTGACGGCACATCATAACAACAACAACAATAACAACAACAGACTTTTCCATATTGTTTAGACCAACAAGGTGAGATTTATAGCATGCCTTCTTTAATACCAAACAAGCACATCAGAATTAGTCCATTCATCAGATCCAAAATACCATGGAATGTACCTTAAAAAGTTCAAGAAATAATCTAAGTTTTAATGTTATCTTAATTTTATGCATGTAAATATTCTTTTCCTAGGACATCAGAAGTTCCCTGAATGATTAACCTTTCACAATAACATTTTTCTATCAAATATAATTCGACCCTGAAAAGTGCTTAAGTTCTACTGAAAACAAAATGATAAAAATGCACACTTCTGGTCAGCAAGTGCAACAAGCTATGGGCCATACCACCAAAGCACCTTTGAACAATGTACTCTTTCCCTTCTATTGTGAATTAAAAGAAATCACTCAATCAAAAGATTTTCTAAAAGAGGGCATAAATAGAAAAAAACCTAAATGGTAAGTACATTAGGCAACAGTATAAGGCAGTTACTTCAGAATCTTCAGGGAAATATTTACTTACTGGACTCTCCTGGCAGAGACAGCCAAGCAGCAGTGCTGTGTATGAGGCCACAATGCAGTCTTCCATGTGTTTGCCAGCATGCTGAAGAGCTGAGAACATTTCAACAAAATATTTGTAGCAGTATTGGAAAAAAAAAAATTCTAGAAACAAGGATTCTGGTGATTATCTCTACTTCAAAATTGGTAACTATCAACAAATAGATCTAGGATAACTGGATAGTCATGTGCAAAAAGAACATTTAACACATATTCATAAAATTAACTGAAAGTAGGCTATGGCCTACATTTATGAAGTAAACTCATAAAGCTCTTAGAATTTTCTTAAATACATTATAAAAACAAAAGTGATATAGGAAAAAGATACAAATTCAAATTCACCCAATGCTCTGCTAGAGAAGGAGGAGCAATCTCCTATACCAGTCAGATCTGATATGAGAGTACACACACACACACACACACACACACACACACACAATAAAAATTTTTTAAAAAAGATACATTGAACCTCAGATTTCATTACAAGGAAAAATCTTAGATGTTTCAACGGACACAATCAGACTCACAGAATTAGAAAATATTTGCAAATCATGTAACGGATAAAAGTTTAGTATCAAGAGTATTTCAATCTTAATAACCAAATAAGAAAAAGGTAATTCCATTCTGGAATATAAAATATTTCAAAGATTATAAAAGACGTTTCTACAAAACTTAACAAATTCAAAACTACACAAATTCCCACAAAGCATATGAAAAGATGCTCAACCTCAGTATAGCAAAATCACAATGATACATTAAGTAATGTTGTTGGTAAGTGCTGTCGAGTTGGAGGCAACTCATAGCGACCCTATGAACAAAAGCCCTGGATACCTGTATGACTTTCATCCTTTCTCCAGGTTCATATGGTTTCCAGAGGCAAGCTATTACCAAATGGATGCCACGCCCGCTTCCACGCTTGTTCTCACTGTACAGAGGTAACTTGTGGTTACTGCGAAGCTGAACACTGTGATGCTGATGTGTCAAGTGTGAGAACAGTTACCCATGGTGGATAGTGTTTGGTGGAGCTCCCCGGTAAAAACAAGCTTGGAAGCAGGAGTGCCTCCGACTCGAGGACACTTAACAACAACAATGGTTAAAGTAATAAAAACTGTAAAAAGAAATAAAATTTTAAAAAAGGAGCTCACTTTGGCAGCATATGTGTACTAAAATTAGAACGATACAGAGATTTAGCATGGCCCTTGTGCAAGGATGACATGCAAAAACTAAAAAAAGACAAATCCTAACATGTTTATAAGGATGTGAAGAAACTGGAATCCCTTACATACTGCTGCTGAACCATAAAATGGTGAAGCCACTCTGGAAAACAGGTTGTTAAGTCCTCAAAATTCAAACAGAGATTTATCATGTAAACCAGCAATATTCACAAATTATAGATTCAAGAGAAATGAAAACCTATGTCCATACAATAACCTGTGCACAAATGGTGACAGCAGCAATATTTTAACAGACAACAAATGAAAACAAACATTTATTAAACTAAAGCTAAACAAAGAAAATTTGGTGTAACCATATTATAGGTTATTCTGCCATAAAAGAGAATGAAGTAGTGATACATCTCCCATTTGGACGAATCATGAAAACATTGTATTATCTAAGAGAAATCAATGCCCAAAAGCCATATATTATATGGCTGCACTTAACATAAAATGTCTAGAACAAGATGGATTTAGAGACAAAAAGTAAAAATGAGTGTGGCTGCCAGGAGGGAGAACAGGCGGTCACTGTCAATGGGTTTTAAATTGATGAGATAGCAACAGTAGTTGCAAACTTCAGCAAAATGAACTAATAAATAGCAATGGTAAATAATACTTATTAAATGTTTGATCAGTAAAGACTAATTAAAAAAAAAGAAAAAAAAGACTAATTCAGTGTATTCCTCATTTTTTCTGTTACCTACTACTTAGCATTTGAAAACTATTATTGTAATTTATGACCACAGATATAGGTTTAAAGTGAAACTATTAAAAAAAAACAACCCCAAAACCCACTAACAAATCAAGATTTTAAATATGAAAAGATAAGAGGTCAACTGCTTCTCTCTGCACAGGAGTTAAGAGGAAGAAAAGGCCCAGAGAGACCTGTCTGATGAAAAGGATGGCCACACCAATCCACAGCAGCAATCGTGCCATTGGAATAGCCACTGTGAAGCCAGTCATCAGAGAACTATAAGAATACTGATGGAAGTAAAGCTTCTGTGGACTGAATGGGAAGAAGCACAAATAACAGAAAAATCATTATGACAAGATATAAAAGCAGGGGTATAGGAAACAAAATCTAGTCATTATTTTAAATTTGTATGTATCACTCAAAATACCTTTATTGAGGTCAAGTTCTTCATCGTCGTCCTCCTTCTTTTGTTTATCCTCTGTACCATCTGTCTTTTCAGTTGATACCCACTGAATTTCTCCACTTGTTTCTTGCCACTCTCCACTCTTATCATGCTGAGTGGTGGGAGCATCTTTGATCAATTCATCTGTTTTACTTTCTGCCAACTGGGCTGCTCGCTCTCGCTCAAGGAATAGCTAATAAAATTTATTTTTTAAAATGGTATTAAAAAGAGAAGTTTTTGGAGATTAATAAAATGATAATACTGATATATACCAGACCAATATCCATAAGATCTAACAGTTAAATGGCAAAAATTATGTACTAACTAAAAAATGACAAATCACCGTAAGTAAAAAGAAAGCCAGCTATACCATTAATCTCTGAGGATGGAACACACACTGTTTTGGCCACCCCTGCACTGGACAACATTATTATTAGCATATATAATGTTATGTGTCTTATATAAAATCACTATAGTCAAGTCTAGCAAACTCAGTAGAAAAACATGGCACTACCTCTTAGGTCTTCTGGGAGATAAAAATGAGTGGTGCAAACTACCTCTAAAATGTGGTGCAGTGTATTTTGTAGCACTGCTAACTAAAAGGTTAGTGGTTTGAATCTATCATCTCTATGCTACAAGGAAAATGATGAGGCCATTTCCTAGGGCAAAGATTTACAGCCTCAGAAGCCCATGGAAGGTCATCAGAATGAACTAGAATGCAGTGATCAAGCGCTAGACTGCTAATCGAAGGGATAGTTGTTTGGACACTCCAGTAGTTCTGGAGAAGTAAGACCTGGTGATCTCCAAGAAAACTTACAGCCTAGGAATTCTTGGGCAGACAAGGGTTTGTCCTATAAGGAATGCTATACATCTGAACTGACTCATTAATAGACAACTCCCCATGAATAAAGCAGATTATCTTCTAGGTTCTATTTCAACAAGGATCAATTTTTCAAAGATGAGAACCAGAAATGGTTGCACAAATCTAGCACATCCTACTATCTGTATCTAGCACATGACTACTGTTGGTGTCAGCTCTAATTTACACCAACCTTATGTTAATAGGACAAATGACCGGTCAGTGCCATCCTACTAAGCAAGAAATGGAAAGAATTACTGATACCTGTTAATAGCCTTTACAGATTCCAAGAGTATGTACTTGAGGCCAAAAGAGCCAATCTCAAAAAATTCACAAAACAACTATGAGATATCATTTCACTCCAGTAAGAACAGCAAAACTTAATAGAACAACAAGCAACAAATGCTGGCGAGGTTGTGGAGAAACTGGAACCCTTATTCACTGTTGGTGGGAGTGTAAAATGGTGCAACCACTGTGGAAGGCGGTATGGCGCTTTCTCAAAAAGTTGCAAATAGAGATACCATTTGACCCAGCAATTCCACGACTGGGAATATACCCTGAAGAGACCATAGCTGACATCCAAGCAGATATATGCACACCCATGTTTATTGCAGCTTTGTTCACAATAGCAAGGAGTTGGAAACAACCTAAGTGCCCATCCACAAACGAATGGCTAGAGAAGCTGTGGTATATTCGCACAATGGAATACTATGCTGCATTAAAAAACAAGGAACTCATGCAATATTATTCAAAATGGGTGACCCTGGAGGACATTATGCTTAGTGAAGTATTTCAGTCACAAAAGGACAAATACTGCATGGTACCAGTTGTAAAACAGGACTGACCTTGGGGGTGGGGGAGGACTGAGAAAGATGGGTTCAATAATGTATACTTCATTGAAACAGATGAGGGAGAAAACTGTTTAAAAGGGATATGTGATTCGTTATTTTTGTCATGACAGGAGTCTAGAGCGATGGCTACATGGTGGAGTGGACCTGGGGGAGGGTTTGTAAAACAATGAAAGAATTTTCTTTTAGTTTTCCAAGAGGGTAGTGGGGGGTGGGTTGGGAGGGGAGAAAAGTGCAATAGTGAATGAATGGAAACCCAAAGTCTCTGTAAATCTTCATTGACATTAATAATAAAGTTTTTTTAAAAAGGAACTAAAAAAAGCAAAGTGACAAAAAAAAGAAAAGAAAATTTCACAAACATTTGCACAAATTTCCAGAAATAACAAAATCATAGAGAGGAAAAACAGAGGGCAGATGGACTGGGTGGGTGATGGGTACAGTTCTTTATGGGTGATGGAACAATTTTTTGCCTTAATTGTAGTGGTAAGGACATCAACCTGTACATGGGATGGAATTGTACAGAAGGATGTACATATATACACAAATGAATGCAGAGTAAGAAGTACAACTGGGAAAGGTGATTAAATAGTTAGGAGCTCTGGTAGCACTGTATGTTACATGTTACACAATTAGCCAAAAGGTTAGAGCCATGAATCCCGAAGAAAGCCAATGGAGGGTCACTGTAAGTCAGAATTGATTCAATAGCAATTAGTGTAGTTCTGGTTTGGTACCTAGTTACCAGTGTCTTATCAATGCTCTTTGGACTGCTGGTGGACTAGTGGGTAAGGATCTGTACTGCCAATCTATAAGCAGGAGGTTCAAATTCATCATCTGCTCTGTGAAAGAAAGAGGGTCAGGTATGTAGGGATGGGGGGAGTGAGTGGGTGGGTGGAGTTGGGTTTCCAATTCAAAAGCAATGAGTGACTATGTTGCTGTTGCTTAATGCTTAATCAATTTAAATAAATGACAAGGAGAAATGCCCTGAAAGATTTCCTAGTGCAGTCAAGAGTGCTCATTCGAGACAAGGATGATAGTGAAGCTTTGCCTCATATAATTTGGGCATGTTGCATGGAGTGGCTATTTCTTAGAAAAGGATTCAAGCTTGGAATGGTGGAAGAGGGTCAGTGAAAGGCAGAAAGACCCTCAACCGGATGGATTGACACAGTGGCTGCAATAATAACGAGATCAAGTATATCAGAGATAAGGATGGCACAGGATAGGCCAGGGTTCAGATCTGTTGTTCACAGGGCCACTATGAATCATACTCTACTAGATGGCAATTAAAAAGCACAAGTGTTTGAGTACACACACAGGAAAAAGTAATTGATAAAGTGTTTATTCTATGAGCTGTACTCGATTTGACAGTGCTTATCAATAAGTCATAGGAAGAGTCCCAAATCTTCTCTCCCACTGAGTGGCTAGTGAGTTCCAATCTCTTACAATTAAGACTCTAAATCATCTATGAAAGATATGTTACCATAGAGACTTCCAGTAGGATGGCAACCTAGTCAGAACAGCCAACTTCCAGTTGCTGTCTCCAGCAGCACTGTGCTATTTTTAGGTGCTGTCGAGTTGAGTATGACTCATAGGGACTCTCTGCTGTGCCATCCTCATCAATCTGACATACTTAAGCCAAGAGCTGAAGTCACTTTATTAATCCTTCTGGTTGAGGGTTTTCCATTCCTTCATCATCCCTCCACTTTCCAAGCATGATGTCCTTCTCCAAGGAGCAGCCTCTCCTAGCAACATGCCCAAATTATGTAAAACAATACATCCTTCACCACCCTTGTCTCCAAAGAGCACGCTGGTTGTACTTTTTCCAAAACCTGTTTGTTCTTTTGGCAGCCCATGGTATATTCAGTCTTCTCCTGCACAACAACTCAAAGGCATCAATTCTTTTGTCACCCTTATTTATTGCCCAGCTCTCAGATGTATAGAAAGTGATTGAGAAAGCATCCTGAATCAGGCACACCTGGGTCTTCAAACTGACATCGATGCTCTTCAGCAATTTGAAGATGTCCCAATGGTGATCATTTTTGGTTTTTTGATGTTGAGATGTAATTCGTATTGACGACACTATAGTCTTTGATCTTCTGTAGCAAGTGTTTCAAGTTCTTCTCACCGTCAGTGAGCAAGGCTATGTCATCTACATGACACAGGCTGTTGATAAGTTTTCCTATGGTCCTAATACCATTCTTTATCAGAGTTCAGCTTCTCAAGTGATGTGCTCAATACAAAGACTGAACAGATGTAGAGAAAAGATACAACCCTGGCAACCAAACTTTCTAATTTTAAACCACTAAGTGTTCTCTTGCTTTGAGTGGGCATGGGCAACAGCTTTGTGGTCCAGCTGCATACTTTGTAAGAACACAATTAAGTGTTCAGGTCTTAATGTTAGCTAAATTTGTTAAAATCCATGTGGTCAAATGCCTTTTCATAGTCAATAAAACACAGACAGACAATCTTCTTGTATTCTCTGCTTTCAACGAGGATGCATCTGATACTAGCAATGATATTCCAGGTGCCACGACCTCTTCTAAACCCAGTGTGAACATCAGATAGTACTCTATCAATGTATAGTTCTAACAGCCAGCTAGACAGCTATTCTCCAAATTTCCTTGCAGATGAGTACATCCAAGGTTGCATCTTTTAGTTGAAACATGCCACCTGGTATTCCATCAACTCCTAGGACCTTACTTTTTTGTTGGTGCCTTCAGTGAAATTCAACTTCTTTCACTACCATTGGCTCTTGATCATAAGTTATTTCCTAAAATATTTCAGTGTCAACCAACTCTCTTTTGTTACAGTTACTCAGTATTCAGGGGATCACCACACCATGGAGGACCTTTTCTCCCCACTCTCGTGCAAATGAATGGCCGAGTCAACCTTCATCGGGGCAAACGAAGGCAGTCCTCCACAATTACCAGGAGCTTGCTGGTGCCACCCTGACTTGGCAGGAAGATGCCATAAGCATGATGAAGACATCCTGAATCCTACACACAGGCTGGAAAAGGCAGGTATATGGAGAGCATGCAAACAGGCTTAAGACCATTGAGAAAAGTTACCTAAAAACCTATACCTACTCATCTTGGGAACACCAGCAGATAATGACTGACTTCCTTTAAAAGCAGACCTGCCCTCTTATCAGCACATAAACTCTAACTGCACTTCCTTGCAGCCACGCCTTAAGGACATACCAACACAGAACTGACTTCAAAGCCCTAAGAGCTCCTCAGTTAAAAAGAATCAAAGTTTCAGAAATTCAGGCCACAGGCTCCAAGATCTCCCTCTTCCAAGGGGCAACAGAAAAAACATGCAAAGCTTCAAGAGCACCTCCAGTGAGCAGGATTGAGACTCTTCCTCTGTGGGCCGTATGTGCATCACACTAGACGCCACACATACCAATAAATCAAAACAACGCAGTAAAACCCACTGACCAGTGTATCAACCCTTAAACAACAAACAGAACATAGACACACCAGCAGCTGCCCCACACAAGCCAAGTGTCAACCCCATTACAATGTTGTAGAAACAGCAGACAGCTTCAAACCCTACAAAAAACCAAAACATACACCTAAAATAGGACACCAGATCACAGAATCAATAAATATCCCAGAGACAGAAAGGGTGAAGAAATACTCTGACATGGAATTTCAAGAATTGATGCTAAGAAATTACAAATGCTGGAAGAAAGCTAAAGCCACAAGCAAAGAGACAGACGTAATTTTTTTTAAAAAATTATGAGGAAAAAACCATACAATTAAAGAGATGAGGCCAAAGAAAAAACTTGAAAAGGCAATCCAGAATAAAACCAACAGAGCAGAACGAGGAAAATAGAACACAGAATGAGCCAGAAGACAAGACTCTCAACACTAATTTCTGAGAGATAAAAGCAAAATCAAGATGGAAGGAAAATAAAGAAGCCATGAGTAATATGGGATGACATAGAGAGATATATGTATGATTAGAAGAGAAGTACATGTATGATTAGAATTTTGGAAGAGGAATGAGGGGAAAAAACATGCACTGACAAAACTGTGGAAGAGAGGTTTAAGAAGAAAACATTTCAGGTATAATGAAAAATTAGAACATAAACATTCAAAAGCTCTCCACGAAGCCCACACAGAAGAGATCTTTAAAAAAAATATGTATCATGACATATCATAGTCAAATTTTCCAAAATTAAAGACAAGGTTGGAATAATAAAAGAAGTTCAAGAAAAAGATGTATCCACAACGGGAAGCAAATGGAAGCTCTGGTTTCTCAGCAAAAACCACACAAGCAAGGACAATGGCACAGCATATACAAACTTCCAGACGAGGATCCTACATCCAACAAAAGAGTAGAAAAATCAGGTCATTCTCAGAAAAGTAGGAACTAAGGGAATTTGTCAAAACAAGAAAAATACCACAAGAAATACTAAAGGAAGTCCCTTCACTTGGAGAGAGTACAGAAGAGGATGGAGCAAAGAAACCAGCAGCATTAATAGGGTAAACGAAAGGGGAGAGATCCAGTGTGTAAAACAGTATACATGAACTTTGTAGGTAAACCAGTGTAAAAAAAAAAAAAGGTAGCTAAATGGCAACCCTAAAAGCTTTTATCTCTCATGAAATAGACTTGAGGGTAAAAACCAGCATAAGAAACAAGGAAGGACACCAGACAATGCTCAAAGGCACAATACAATGAGGACATAATCTTAGTATCTATGACAGAACATCAATATACAAAATTAACAGACTGAAAAAAGAAGGAATTACCACAATGGTACTGAACAAAATACTTTCATAGAGAGACAGGACAAGTAGAATGCAACTCAACAAAGATGCAGAAGAAATGAGCTATATAATTAACCAACACAACCTCCTAGACATGCAAAGTACTTTACCCCAACAAAATCCCCAACCTCCATTCTTCTCTAGTGCAAATAGCACTCTCCAAAACTGACCATGTTAGGGCACAAATTCGCCATCACTGAAATATTACCAACTATATTCTCAGCCCACAATGCTATTAAGACTAGAAAACTAAACATAAGAAGGCAAAGAAAAAAAAATACAAACCTTCTACATGGATGCTAACACCTGGGTTATAGGGAAATTAAAAAAAAAAAGAAACAAAAGAGAATGAAAGCACAATGTATAAAAAAGTCTGAGTGCTAGCAAAGGCAGTACTTAAAGGTCATTTCATAGCAATAAGCAAAACAAACAAAATAAGAATAAATAAAGCATGCCAACTACTTAACCTAACATCAGAAACAAATAGAAAGAGAACAATAAACCATTCCCAACACAACCTCTACAAAAAAGGAAAAGGATAAAGATATTGGCAGAAATAAAAAGAATTGAAACAGAAGAAAAACAAATGAAACTATCCACAAGACCAAAAGTTGGTTTTGCCCAAAGGGTCAAGAAAAAGTTGAAATACCACTGGCAAATCTAATAAAGGATAAGAAAGACATAAATATAGAGTAAGAAATAAAATGGGAGATGTTATAAAGAAACAATAAAAAAAGGTTAACATAATTTTACAAAAAGCTATATTCCCACAAATTTGAAGCAAAGGAAAAATTGGTAAATTCTAAATTAACACCCTATCCAAACTGACACAAAACACTTGAACAGATCCATCACAAAAGAAAATTTTGTTTCACTTTTCTCATTAAAAAAAAACAACAAATAAACAAACAACAAACCCTTCCAACAACAATAAAAGCCTTGGTCCAGGCAGTCTCACCAGCAAATTTTAACAAACTTTAAGAGAAGAACTGTCACCAATTCAACTTATATCATTTAAAAATACAGAAAAAGGAGGAACATTCCCAGATTCAGTCTATAAAGCAAGCATAACTCTGAGACTAAAATGTGGTAAACACATGGAAGAAAACTATAAACTGACATCTCATGAAGAGAGATGCTAAAATTCTTAACAAAATCCTAGCCAACAGAATGCAACAGTATATCAAAAGAATAAGTCATCATAATCAGTGGAATTCATAATACACAAGAAAGAATGGTTCAACATAGGAAAATCAATGTAATCCATCATATCAATGAAGAATAAAAAGGACGTGATCATTTCAATTGATAGAAAAAAGGCTTTTGACAAAATCCAAGCCCCTTCTTGATTAAAACCTTCAATAAACAGGGAACAAATGGGAAATTTCCTAAACATAATTAAAAGTATATATGCAAAACCAAGAACCAATACTATTTTCAGTAGAGAAAGATTAAACCTACTTGTAAATAAAGACCAACCAAGAATGCCTACTACCACTACTCCTATTCAACAGTGAGGGAGCTCTGGTGGCCTAGTGGTAAGGAGTTGTGCTGACAATCAAAAAGGTACTCAGTTTGAATCCACCAGGTGTTCTGCAGAAAAAAGGTGGACATCTCCTCCTATTTGATTTATTGCCTCTGCAAACCCACTGGAGGGTCAGCTATGGGTCAGTTCCAACACCATAGTAACAATGTGAAAATTGCATTGCAAAGTCCTAGCCACAGCAGTAGGGCAAGAAAAGCAAAATAAGAGGTATAAACATTGACAAAGAGAAGGTAAAACTATAAATGCAGATGACTTAATAGTGTACATGTTTTTATGTGCTGTGGCAAGCGACTCATAGCGACCCTATGTACAACAGCTCTGAACCCTGCTCTATACTGAGCCAACTTCATTGTCTCTGACACATTCAAGCCCATTACCCCTATCACTGAGTCGATCCATCTCATCCAGGGTCTTCCTCTCTTGCACTGTCTCTCTGTCTCTCTACCCTCCCAAGCATGATGTCCCTCTCAAAGGACTGATCCCTCCTTGCAACATGCCCAACATATGTCAGATGGAGCTTCAGAATTGAAAACCCTGAAGACAAACAAAAAGACTACTAGATTTAGTAGAACAATTCATCAGAGTGAAAGGATACAAGAGCAACATACAAAAATCAATTCATTTTCCCTAAGCAACAAAGAAAATCCAGAAAGGAAGTAAGCAAGCAACACCAACTACAACAGTCAACCATAAGATGAAATACTCAGGAATAAACAATTAGAAACACAAAAGACCTATATAAGGGAAACAACAAAATAGTAACATAAGAAACAAAAAGACCTAGATAAGTAGACTATTCCATGTCAATCTACAGATTCAAAGTCATCCCAATACTGTTATCAATGCCATTCTTTAAGACAAAAGGTAATTTTCAACATTATTTGGAAAAAAAGAAAAGCTAAATCTTTCAGAAACTCTTCTGAAATAAAACATGTTACCATAAACAAAAATGAACTCAAGGTAGATTAAGGACCTCAGGGTAAAAAAGAAAAACTAAAGATCACCAGATATAAAAATAGGTACAAACTTTGAAACCCTTGCAAACATACCCAAAAATGTACAACCAGGAGGAGATAACAAATGAAATCTTTTAAAAACCAAATTCTTGGGTGCATCAGAAACTTCTCCAATAGGATGAAAAGAAAGCCCAAACATGGGAAAAAATATTTGGCAATGACATTTTTTACAAGGTCTCATAATTAAAATTTACGGAAAGCATCAGCATTTATATGGTATCACAAGAAGGAAAAAACCCTAATAACCCAACTATGAAATGAGCAGAAGGTAACAATCTTCACCAACAAACCAGACTGCCAACAAACACATGAATAAATGCTCAAAATCTAGCTATCAGAGAGATGCAAATCAAAACAACACGATACCATCTTACCCCATTATAACAGCAAAGTTCAAGAGGATATCAAATAAAAATGTTGGTGAGGATGCAGAGATAGGAACCTCATGCATTGCTAATGGGAATGTAAAATGGTATGACCACTATGGAAGGCAATCTGGCATTTCCTCTAAAAGGTAAAAACAAAAACCCCACTTGATCCAGATGGAAATACACCCTAAGGAAATCAGGTCTGAGAAACAGACAGATGTATGTTCACCAACGTTTACTGCAGCATTATTCACAATAACGAGATGTAAGCAGTCCAAGTGCTCATCAACAAATCAATGGACAGAAAATAAGTGGTACATTAACATAATAATACTGTGCAGCATTAAAACAATGAAGAACTCATGAAACATTACACAGCATAAAGGAGTCTAGAGGACATTATGCTGAGTAAAATAATTCAGTCAGAAAAGGTCAAATACGTATCTATAGGACTTCTATTACAAAAATAGGAGGCAGGTGACAATAGGGAGAGCAGAAATAGATTAATGAACATGGTGACGCGTTTAGAGGATGGAAGATCAAACTGCAATGAATGGGCAAATGGACGTGTGCACTGCAATGAAGAGTTTAGAACTCTTATACATAATCAAATGAGAAGGGGGGAAGGAGGGGAAAAAAACACTAGTTCAGCAGAGATGCATAGGAGATTTGATGAGATGTTCTAATAAATGACACTGATCAACTGTAATTAATGTCATAAAACAAAATGCGTATGACTGAATGAAAAATCAATTTACCAAAAATAAAACTGATGTCACCATCAAGAGGAGTTGGATAAAGGGAACATGGAATTCTTTGTACTATTTTTTAACAACTTTCTGTGCACTTATAATTACTTCAAGAAAGTCCCCAAAGAAGACTAAATTATACAGGAAAGGATTCATCATTTCAGCAGAAAAACACGTATGTCAGTAAGGTCTAGTAAAAATAAATAAATAGATAGATAGATAGATAAATAAATAAATAAATAAATGCTATAGATCCCCACATGACAGCTAAAGAGAAAAAATACTATTGCCATCATTGTTGATTAGCACTCTTAATTAGCAAATAAGGGAACTCTGGTGGTGTAGGAAAAAGGAAGTTGTGCTGCTAACGCAAAGGCTGTTGAGTCCTGGCAGTCTACCAGTGGCCCCCCCAAAAAGAAAGACGGACAATCTCTTCCCCAGCAATTTATATATGGCCTTGGAAACCCACTGGTGGGTCAGCTCTGAGTACGTTCTGACTTATCAATGGCAATGAGTGAGAGATTAGTTTACAATTACCCTTAATAATTAACGATGCTCACAGGTTTCACATACAAATTTATACTCTAAACTTCTAAAGAGAAAATTGTTAAGGTTATTCAAAGCTCGAGTATTTTGAATGCTAGGAGAAAACATTTCAGTTCTATCTACAGTCCATCGTTAATTATACAAAATAGAAAAAAAATAATTGAAAATACAACCTTTTATTTTTAATTTTTTTAAAAAAAAAATTTTATTATTTTTTACATGTGTACCGTCAAATCAGATATGACTGGTACAGGAGGAGATTGTCCCTCCTTCTTCAGCAGAGCATCTGGTGGATTTGAACCGCGCACCTCTGGGATTGCAGTGCAGCTTCTTGCCACTAGGCCACCAGAGCTTGCCTTAAAATACAACTTTTAATAACCCAAAACAAAATGGTCTCATCCCTGAATCTCCCATGTTTAGCATTTTGGCTACTATTATGGTAAAATATCTAACAACAACAAAATCATAAAACAGGCCATTTTTAAGTGTGCAATTCATCAATAATCTACCTTCGATTTATAAAACATATATATGCTTTATCATAGTGTAGAAAGCTATATGCTTTAGGAGTAATTATAGCAGTGAGATACATCAAATTTCAGATGTTTATTTGAAGATGTTTACCTGCACTAAAGCCTGAACAGCGTGAACTTGTCCAGATATCCTTAAACTGGCATCTCCATCTTCACTATAGAAGGAAGAATCAAAAGAACATGACGTTTCCATGTTGACGAGACAGTGCCGATTTCGAGCACTATACTCCACTAGATTTATCAGCAGACCTAATCCCTAAAAAAAAAAAAAAAAATAATTTCATAGGTGAGAGAATAAAAGTAAACATATGGAATATACACAATTTTTATTGCCAGCTAGAAATCAAATCAGTTTTACCACCTGTACATTGGTTAAAAAAACCAAAAATAAGATTGTTTATTTTCATACTTTTTATTCTTACACAGGCGTTTCATTGTATTCTTCTACAGATTAGGAAGTATGTTCATAAAGAACTCATAAACACAAATGAGTTAGGTATCTAAAACCTAAAAAAAAAAAGACAAAAAACATAATCTTCATAGAATAAGCATTTCAACTCACCAGCACTCGAATATCAAATCTCTGCTCCTGAGGTAGGTACTTTGGAACCTGAAGTACACAGTTCATTGCTGTGCCTATCAAGCCATCCTGTTCCCCTGTTTTGGTGCTGCCCCACTCTGAAATGTTGAGAATTAAATAGAATATTTAAATTTGTTCTTGCTTAAAATAGTAAATATAGAAAAACTATCAATGTGTCTAGGCCTTTACTGAAATATACTGTTACCTCTAGGATATTTTTTTTCAAGCCAAGCTACAAGGTCAGTTCTAAAAACTAGAAATTAAAAAAAAAAACTCGTTAAATCTATAAATAACTAGAAATAAAAAAAAAAAAGTTAAATCTATAAATAAGTAAATCACATTATCAAAAATGAGTCGTCTGACCCAGCAATTCCACTACTGGGAATATACCCCAAAGAAACCGTAACTGTCACCCAAGTAGACAGATGCACAATCATATTTATCGCAGCTTTGTTCACAATAGCAAAGAGCTAGAAACAACCCAAGTGCACATCAACAAACATACCAATAGAGAAGCTGTGGTATACTGCATTGAAAAACTAGGAACTCATGAAATATTATTCAAAATGGGTGACTCTGGAGGACATTATACTGGGTGAAATATCTCAGTCACAAAAGAACAAATACTACATAGTGACACTGCTGTAAAACGGGACTGACATTGGGTTTGGACGGAGAAAGATGAGATAAACTATATATACTGCACTGAGACAGATGAGGGAGAGAACTGTTTAAAAGCAATATATGATTAGGTAATATTGTCACGACAGGAGTCCAGAACGAAGGCTGCATAGTGGAGTGGACTTGCAGGGAGGGACTGCATAACAATGAAAGATTTTTTTCTCTTACTTTTCAAAGAGAAAGGAGGCGGGGGATTAAAAAAAGCAATCAAAAAATACTCACTAAGAACCAACTGCAAAAAAAATAAAAAAAATAAAAAAATAAAGAACCAACTGCAGAAAGCATTCCTTACCATTATCATTGGTTAAGTTGAGCAGCACCCCAATGATGGCCCGCATGCAGTCTTCCACTGCTTTACCCACATGGCTAGTTACATTCTGGTGAGGCTTACTGTCCGGTAGGCATATACTGTTTTCAGCACGGTTATATTGCTGAATTAGTTCTTCACAATGTTGTAATGCTCTTAAGAGAAAAAGCAAATGTAGATTAATAATTTAAAGAATTAGTTATAAAGAATTTTTTGTATACTTGTGCTTTTAGCTTATCATATATTACATTTTCTGGCGTTCTCCTCAATCTAAACATTATAATGTATTAAGTAATCAATTATTTATCATCTATATCTAGTATTTCATTATTCTATTTTTTTATTACATAAAAACTTAGTAATTTTAAAACCTTCTCTTAGCAAAGATAGCATCAAAAATTCTTGGCAACAGTTTCTCTTATGGATGGTACTATCTATATATCAACCATTAGGAGCTCCTGTTGCTTAGCAGTAAGAAGTTGGGCTGCCAACCCAAAAGCTCAAGGTTCAAAGTTATCAGCTATTCCAGGGAAGAAAGATGGGCAGTGTCCTCCCAAGTGATTTATTGCCTCTGGAAACCGACTGAAGGGTCAGCTGTGAGGTGGTTCGGACTGGACAGCACATAACAATATATTGACCTAATTCTTTGTCCCTCACTTCAGAACTGTTCTTTATATTCTTATTTCTCCTAACACACATATCCACCATAACTGGTTCTCAAATAGGGTGAAGAGTGAACACTGAATATTTTTTAATCTCACTTAAATGCTTTCCATTTAAAATATACAATCTTAGTACTAGAAAATAGTATTTATGTATGATTCAAATAACCTTGTAAATGCAAACATAACATTTCTCCTGCCAGTTATCTAAGGGTATCATTTATATCTAAGGATTCTCAAGATACTACCCAAAATAAGTAGGACACTGAATCCTTATGGCCTGGTTATTTCTGAAGATTCTTTAAAGCACCAAGTATATGAATATATTTTTAAAGTCTAACACACATAGAAGAGGTCTGATGGCCTAAGGGGTAAAGAGTTATGCAGCCAACCCAAAGACAAGGTTTAAACCTAGCAGCTGCTCCACGGAAGAAAGATGGGCAACCTGAGCCTGCAAGACATACTGTCTCTGAAAACCACGAGAGGGTGGAATGAGTCAGTTCTGACTTGACAGTACATAGTATTAAGTGAGTGCACACATATATATTCTATTCTATGCTTAAAACTCGATCGCACTTAGAAACTTTACCAATTCCTTAAACTTCACAACCACTTTGTTAGAAAGGTATTCTTTAACAATAATACCCTACACAATTGCTAATCACAAGATTAAATACTTGGGAGTACATCTAACCAGAAGCACAAAGGAGCTATTCAGAGAAAATTACAAAACACTACTACAAGAAACAAAAAGAGACCTGGCGAAGTGGAAGAGTATCCCTTGCTCATGGAAGACTCAATATTGTGAAAATGATAGTACTACCAAAGGCAATTTACACATTCAATGCAATCCCAGTAAAAACACCAATTCCATTCTTCAACAAGATGGAAAAGGCTATCTCTAATTTCATTTGGAATGGAGAGAAGTCCCGAATAAGCAAAGCATTCCTTAAAAAGAGAAACAAGGTTGGAGGAATCTCACTCTCTGATTTCAAATCCTACTACACTGCCTTTGTGGTCAAGACAGTGAGGTACTGATACAATGACAGATACACAGATCAATGGAATAGAATTTAGAATCCAGAAATCAACCCACCTTACCTACAGTCAACTGATTTTTTACCAGAAGATGAAATCAGTCAAGTGGGGAAATGACAGCCATTTTAACAAATGGTGCTAGTAAAATTGGAAAATGATCTGCAGAAAACTCAAGCAAGATCCAAACCTCACTCCATAAACAAAAACCAACTCAAAGTAGATCATGGACAAAGGACTATAAACATCATTAAAAAAAAGCTTGGAAGAACCCTAGAAGTCCTAATCCACAACATAAACAGTCTTCAAGGCATCCTGAAAAATCTACAACCAGGAGAGGATTAAACAGACGAATGGGACATTCTAAGAATCAAATCCCTATGCACATTCAAAAACTTCTCCAACTGGGTAAAAAAGGGAAGCCACAGATTGGGGAAAAAAATTTGGTAAAGCAATGTCAGATATGGGTCTTATATTTAGAATTTATAAACTACTCGAGCACCACAAGAAGATAAAGGTAAACAACCCAATTGCAAAATGGGCACAGGATATGAACAGACACTTCACCAAAGACATTCAGATAGTAAACAAGCACATGAAGAAATGTTCAAAATTCCTAACTCTAAGAGAGATGCAAATCAAAACAACTATGAGATATCATCTCACTCCAGTAATCATAGCAAAATTTAACAGAACATTAAATAAATGCTGTTGTGGAGAAACTGGAACCCTATTCACTGTAGGTGGGAGTGTAAAATGGCGCAACCACTATGGAAGGCTGTATGGCGCTTTCTCAAAAGTTGCAAATAGAAGTATCATTTGACCCAGCAATTCCACTACTGGAAATATACTCTAAAGAAAGCATGACTGCCACCCAAAAAGATACAAGCACACTTATGATTATTTCAGTTTTGTTCACAATAGCAAAGAGCTGAAAACAACCCAAGTGCCCATCAACAAAGGAATGGATAGAGAAGCTGTGGTATATTCACACAATGGAGTATTATGTAGCATTAAAAAACAAAGAACTCATGAAATATTGTTCAAAATGGATGACCCTGGAGGACATTACACTGAGTGAACTATCTCAGTCACAAAAAGACAAATACGGCATAATGCCACTGTTATAAAAAAAGGATTGACATAGGGGATGGGGGAAGACCGAGAAAGATGGGATAAATAATGTATTCTGCATTGAAACAAATGAGGGAGAGAACTGTTTAAAAGGGATATATGATAAGATATTATTGTTATGACAGGAGTCCAGAACGAAGGTAGCACAGTGGAGTGAACTTGGGGGGAAGGATTGAATAACAATGAAAGAATTTTTTTCTTTTACTTTTCAAAAGGAAAAGCTAATGGGGGGAGGGGTGGACAGGGAGAAAAACGTTAACAATAAATAAATGGAAATCCAAAGTCTTTTAACTTTCATTAAAATAAGTTTAAAACAAAAATATTTAAAAAGGTGTTCTTTATTACTAATTAGAATTATAATCAGAATTACAATGTTCTAGTACTGAGCAGAGTCATGAATTTTTTCAAGATGCTCTTTCTGTAGTTCTCTTTTACAGAAAAGCTCCAAAATCAGATGCGTGCTCTTTCACAAATATCCACTTTCAAGCCATTTAATTAGAATTTTCTAATCACAACCAAGAGCTAAAATCTGTATTAAATATCTTTTAACAAGACACTCCTCAGGGATTATGACATATACAAAGCTGACATCTTAAAATCAGAAACAAATTTAATTTGCAAGCATACTACTGAATGAAGAGTGGTAAAACATGGTAAATAGCAAATGGAATGCATGCACTCAGGACACTGTGATATAAAATTTACAAATATAAGAAGAAAGATATGGAGGGTAATGTACATTTTGAAAATAACCTAGTACAATTTTGAATTAGAATGCTAACTGGGCATCTGATACTATCTCAAGTCCCAGTGCACATGGTGAGAAAGTAATACTGTAGTTATTTTTAAAGTAATGATAAATTAAAGGGTATGACACTTAGAATCTGTTTCAAAATAACATGAAAGCAAGAGGTAACAGGAGTTCTAAGCAGAAAAAAACCAAGACTAGCTAGGAACAGTAACTATTCAAAGTAAGGGTATATAAACATGGAGGTTCATCCAATAGTTTTATCTACTTTTGTCTTATGTCTGAAGTAACAAGGTTGAAGAGAAAATAGAATGCAGTGGATTTGATAGTACACTAAGGAATACAGACAATTTAAAGACACTAAGAAATTGTAGTGATTTGGAACCTGGAATGATTTTTTCAAAATTTGAGATGGCAACTCCCAGGAGTACTGTGTTGGCCAGAATTCAAAGAATTAGGGCAGAGATGTCAGGAAATAGCAATAAGCTATTGTTATCAGACAGAACCAGGATATAGAGACATATATGAAAATGTTATACACATCAAAATGATGGTATCAGCCTGTCATAAAATTTGGTTGTGTGGTAGGAGTAGGGATCAAGTGAAGTCACAACAGATTCTTCTATAATCACTACAAATAATTAGTTCACATCTTTACTATCTACAAACTCCTCTAGCAGGAGAGTTAGAAGAGTCTATGCATAATAAAAATGTGGACTAACACTTTGCTACTTCATGTTAAGGGCTGTTCTAGGTTTAACAAAGAACATGTAACAAATTATATGTATGTATATTACATATGATAGAAGGAGAAGAGACTGAGATTGTTAACAGTTACAGCTTGCTCAGCTCCACAATCAACACTTTTGGCACCAGCAGTAAGGAAATCAAAAGACTAATTACACTTGGAAAATCTGCTGTCAGGGCCCTCTCCAGAGTACGGAGAACAAACAATGTCAGTCTAGAAATTAAGGTGCACATGATACAGGCCATGGTCTTCACAATTACTTGCTATGTTATCAGAGACCTGGACAATGACTAAGGATGACGTAAGAATTGATGCCTTTAAGTTGTGATGCTGGAGAAGAATCTTGAACAAACCATGGAAAGCCAAGAAAATAAATGGGTCTGTCTTGGAGAAGATGAAACCAAGTTTCTCCTTGGAGGCTAGGATTTTGAAGCTCTGTCTCACATACTTTGGGCATGTGGCCAGGAGGGATCAATCCTTAGAGAAGGACATCATTTTCAGAAGGGTGGATGGACAATGCAGGAGAGGAAAAGCCCAGAAAAGATAGACTGATACAGTAACGAGGGCAATGGGGCTATGTGTACAGGAGTCAGTGAGACTAGCTTCAGAGCTATTGTACATAAGGTCACAGACAACTCGACAGCACATAACAATAATTATATATAATGTCTGTCTGAGCAAATGAACTCATTTAACTGTCACAAAACCTCTGCATGTAATTATTACTTCCCATCTGTATCTGAAAACTTCTAGCAAAAGTGAACTGCTCAAGACTCTAGCCCTGGCCTTGAGACACCAAGGTCATTCAGTCATTCTGCCTCTATAATCTCTAAATCTATCCTGACTCATAAAACTAACATATAGAAGTATTTTATGCAAGAAGGTGGCAGAACCTAGAATAGAATAGAATCTTTATGATATTCCAAACTCTTAGAAAAATATACAACTTTATAATAACTTACTTAGCTGATGAAACAATAAGTTGTGAATCTTTATATGCTATCAAGTAGCTTTGATTCTCTGGATTATGCACTGTTACCTAAAAGGGGAAAAAGCCAAAATGGAGAAAAGTAAGCACTACTTCTCTGTTTTAATTATTGGAATTATCCATAACTTTCACTCATTTACATACAACATACTATGCCTGGTGCGTCAAGAGAAAAAAAATGAACTTCTTGTCAGTTAATCAAACAAGTTAATGCATTAAAGAAAATTTGACAGAAAGAATACTTAAGTCTGGCACATAATTAATAAGTCTGACGTGCAAAGTTTCTTCTAGGGAATAATGTAAGTAACTAAGATATAGGCATTCTTAAAATAGGAAAGAGTTCATTATTAACTAGCTGTTCAAAGATTGTACTGCAACTATCGAATAATAAAAGCCTAATTCTGGATTATGTAATATAAAATATGCAGCAGATACACACACAATCACACTTACTATAAAATCATGTCATCCCATAGTTGTTTATACTTACACTTTCTAGAACTCGTAAACATCGCTCTGCACCCCATAATGAGGCTACTAATTTCTCTTCATCTTCATCTCTACTTAGATGATCCACACATTCTTTTACTAGGAAAAAAAGAAGCATAAAGTAGTATGTCGCAACACCTTAATACTTTTAGCTAATAATATTCTGTACATGTACATGTACCAAGTACTTTATATTGTGAAATACTAAAATGTATCAGATTCTACTTTCTAATTACTGTGTTCCTAACATCTCAAATAAAAATATTAATGGCCTCATCTTTATAAGGTTAGAGACTTCACCACAACAATAAAAAGGTAAATAACCCAATTGAAAAATGGGCACAGGATATGAACACACACTTCACCAAAGAAGACATGCAGATGGCCAACAAGAAATGTTCAAAATCCCTAGCTTCTAAGAGATGCAAATCAAAACAACTATGAGATATCATCTCACCCCAGTAAGAAAAGTAAAATTTAACACAACAGCAAACATCAAGCTGGCGAGGTTGCGGAGAAACTGGAACCCGTATTCACTGTTGGTGGGAGTATAAAATGGTGCAACCACTACGTAAGGCTGTACATGGCCCTTTCTCAAAAAGTTGCAAATAGAAATATGATTTGACCCAGCAATTCCACTACTGCAAATTTACCCTAAAGAAACCATAACTGCCACCCAGGCAAATATATGCTCACCCATGTTTACTGCGGCTTTGCTCCCAATAGCAAAGAGTTAGAAACAATCCAAGTGCCCATCAACAACAACAAAAAAACGAATGTATAGAGAAGCTGTGGTATCTATACACAATGGAATACTATATAGCATTGAAAAACAAGGAACTCACGAAATAGGACATTATACTGAGTGAAATATCTCAGTCACGAAAGGACAAATATTGCATAGGGTCACTATTGTAAAACAGGACTGACATCGGGGTTGAGGGAAGACAAGAGAAGGAGGGGATGAATGATGTATACTGCATTGAAACAGATGAGGGAGAGAACTGTTTAAAAAGGATATATGATTGCATATTATTGTCATGACAGGAGTCCAGAATGAAGGTTGCACAGTGGAGTGGACTTGGGGGGAGGGATTGAATAACAATGAAAGAGTTTTACTTTTCAAGGAAAGGAGTGAATTGGGGGGAAGGGGGGGCAGGGAGAAAAGTGCAACAATGAATGAATGGAAACCCTAAGTCTCTGTAAATTATCATTAATTTTAAAAAAATAGGTTAGAGACTTAACAGAATTTTTAAAAATTTTTCAAAGCACATAATTTAAGTATTTGACATGGTTTAAATAATGTATTAAAACATTTTAGATGTGGATGTCATACCTTTATCTACAATATGGTCCAGACCACCTAGAAGCCGTAGTTCTTCTTTAAACCAGTCTCCTGCTCGTTTAGAAGTAAGGGACAATAGTGTCTCCATAGCTAAATGCCCTGTCTAAAATTCAGAAACAGCATTAATAAATATTGACTCCTAACAATAATTATGAAGTAACACTGAAACTGCATTTCTTTGCAAAGTTCACTGTATGTAAGCAGTAGTTTCTTCACAGTATAGTACTCTAAGTATAAACAAATTTTTAGTTTTACCAAAATAGTCTGAGTTAAAAAAAATGTTTTTAATCATTCAGCTTGATAGCTTATATGTTATTAAAAGTAGTTTATAATCTGCCATTTCTATACTATCTACAGGTATGGTATTTCTGTGGGACAGAGCTTCAAGAGTAAGACTGCAGAAAGTGTAAACATACATACTTTAAATGTAAATACACCAAATCAATTTCCCACAAAGGCTTTCTTTAACCAAACATTTTCAGGAGCAAAATTAGTGAATTCTCCAAAGCAAGTTATCATTTAAAATCTCTGCCTATATTTGGGTTGTTGTTGCTGTTCTGTGCCACTGGAACCAACGAGCCACAGCTGAACCTCCAGCAGGTTTGCAGAGCCAATAAATTATGTGGGAGGAGACTGCCTATCCTTGTCCCCTGGTAGATTTAAACTGCTAGCTTTTGGAACTGCAGTGCAGCTTCCTACCACCAGGCCACTAGAGCATCATATGGGTTTTTCCTGGCTGCAGAACACTTGAATATTTTCCACATTTTTAAAGGTCAACTAATTCTTCTACTGATAGTTTCCTGTTCATTATTCTTCATTATTCGGTATTATCATTTGTATTTTCATTATTGTTTTACACATTTTTCCTCCCCTATTTTGAATTCAGATCCTGTTCTTTACAGTCTTACAGATTCAGAGTTTTAAATTTTATATTGCAGGACAAGTAACTCAGACATTACTTACTACCTTTAAAGTCACCAGAACAAAATAATATACAAGTTTCAGAACCACCACTAACGAACACAAATGCTTACGTAGTAATATTTACAACTAAAGGGCTTTTTTTTCCTTTTTATTTGCCTTTAACTATAATCTTGGGGTTGTTTTCAAGCCTATAACGACCTCCTAATAGCAAACAATCTGTTTTCTACTGTAATAGAAACTCACAGGAGGGGAGGAGGTTTTAATTAGCCACAACTGAAAAGAACTCGTCATCTTTCCCTTAAAAAGATACATGTTTACATTAAGTCATAAGTAATACTGGTCTGCTATTTGGAATAGGATGTGTTTAGAAATTAAAAAAAAAAAAGGTCTAGCATTATAGATTTCTGAGATCTAGAAGACTTTATTCTTAACACACACGCGCGTGTGTGTATGTATGTATGTGTATATATATACACACCCTCCCTCCCTCCCTCTCTCTCTCTCTCCCCCAACACCAAAGTGAAACAGAAAGAAATAGAACACAAACACTAAGACTGGTTAAGTCCACTAGCGTCTTGTGCCTTATTCATGAAGCTAAGGCATTCTTGTTTAAGAAGGAGATAAAAATTTAATGTTGACAGGAGTCAAAATATATGAGCTAAGAAAAGGGGGGGAAAAAATCCAAACCCCAAAACCTCCAAATTATGTAACCTTATTATACATTTTTCTCTATTTGTACAAAAATACTTAAAAAGCCATAATGAAGGGGAGCTCTGGTGGCCGAGTGGCAAGAAGCTGCACTGCAATCCCAGAGGTGCACGGTTCAAATCCACCAGATGCTCTGCCGGGAAAGGAGGGACAATCTCCTCCTGTACCAGTCAGATCCGATTTGACGGTACACAAAAACACACACAAAATAATAATAAAATTTTTTTTAAAGCCATAATGAGTATACCAAAAGTAGCATTTAAAAATACGCTATTCATAAAATTTTATTTGAAAACGGCAATTCCCTTAAGAGTTAAATAAAGACTAATTATAATTAATATACTAATCTGCAATTGTCAGCTTTTTATTCTTTTAACTATATCTGAAAACATCTAGGTCTAATAGTATTTTATATTATCCTTATATAACACATCAGCAGTGTCACAAAATTTCAAGATATAGGGAGCTCTGGTGGCCTAGCAGCAAGAAGCTGCACCGCAATCCCAGAAGCATGCTGTTCAAATCCACCAGATACTCTGCTGGAAAAGAGAGACATTCTCCTCCTGTACCAGTCAGATCCAATTTGACGGTATGCGCGCACGCGCGCGCGCGCGCACACACACACACACACACACACACACACACACACACAAATAGTAAAAAACAACAAAAATTAAGAAAAAAAATTCAAAATTAAGTTCAGAACTGAAAGAAAAATAAAAACTAATGTGTAGGGTATATATGTCCTATAAGACAATGTCTATTCTAGAATTTGAAAAGAAATGTAAAACAAGTGGAAATTCTTGAACTATTTTAAATTTTCTTAAAAACTGCTAAGACTAGTTTACAATCTGAATAAATTTAATGTGTAAGTTTACCATAAAAAGATTTAATAGCAAATGCCTGAAAAGCATTTAAGTATTGAATATAGGAGTCATACTAAAAAGTACAATTACTCAGTACGGCAGCAAATAACCCCAAAAAACACCTTACTATCTCTTAACCTTATACTAATTAAATAAAACAACAGCTTTAAACTAGCATCTAGACAGAACAAAGGATTTTAAACATTTTTCAGAAAAAATACTGCAATAGAAAGTAGAAGGTCATTAAACAAGTATTTTTAGTTTGCTAATATTGGAAATGGCTGAGAGCTAGTAATTATGCAACAAAAATATTTTATCTTTAAAATAACAAGTCAATTATCTTAGCCTATTAACTACTGGTTTGGATTTTGTTCCTTGAGTTTAAGAAATGCTGAGTGAGTTTGGCCCTTTTGATTTTCTGACTCCAGCCCCTTGTACATTTCATTGTAATATTTTACTTTGTCATCCCTAGCTGCCTTTTGAAATCTTCTGTTCAGCTCTTTAGCATCTCGCATTCTTCCTTGTGCACTGTCTTCTCTGCGCTCCAGTGCAATATTCAGTTTCTTCTGACATCCATTTTGGTCTTTTCTTTCTCCTCTGTCTTTGTAATAAACATTTGTACACTTCGTGGATGATACCCTTGATACCCTCCTATAACTCATCTGGTCTTCGCTCATTTGTGTTCAAGGCCTCACACCTGTTCCTGAGATGGTTCTGAAATTCAGGTGGGATAGACTCAAAGTTTTATTTTGGTTCCTGTGGATTCAGTTTAATTTTCCTCAACTTCAGCTTGAACTTGCATCTGAGTAGTTGATAGGCTATTCCACAATCAGCTCCTGGCCTAGTTTTCAAAGGAGATATTGAGTGGTTCTTTCCACAATCTCCGACTGTAAAAGTTGGCAGAAATCCTCTATTTCCTCTTCTTTGGCTCTGGATGTTGGTGTATATATCTGAATGATAGTGGCAAAATACTAAATGATCCAGGAAGTATTAAAAGAAGATGGAAAGAATATACTGAGTCACTATATCAAAAGAAATTGGCAGACACAGAAGAATTTAATGAAACAACATATGAGCAAGAGCCTACGATGATGAAGGAAGAAGTTCAAGCTGCTCTGAAGGAAATAGCAAAAAATAAGGCCCCAGGAATAGATGGTATACCAATTGACATATTTCAGCTAACAGACACTGCCCTGGATGTGCACACCAAGTTGTGTCAAGAAATGTGGAGAACAACCAATTGGCCAACAGACTGGAAGAATCTGTATTTGTTCCCATTCCAAAGAAAGGTGATCTAACAGAGTATGGAAAATATAGAACATATTATTGATTTCACATGTAAGCAAGATTCTGCTGAAGATTATCCAAAAACAACTGGAACAGCACATTAGGAGAGAACTGCTGGAAATTCAGGCTGGGTTTAGAAGAGGTCGTTGTACGAGGGATATTGTAGCTAAGGTTAGATGGATCTTACCTGAAAGCAGACAGTACTGGAGGAATTGACTATGGAAAGGAGTTTCTGACTATGTGGATCATTACAAACTGTGGCTGACTCTGAGAAAGATGGGAATACCAGAACACTTGATCATGCTAATGAGAAACCTATACTTGGACCATCAGAACAGAGCAAGGAAACACTGCATGGTTCAAAATTGGGAAGGGCGTAGGCCAGGGATGTGTTCTGTCTCCCTACCTTTTCAACCTGTACACAGAACAGATCACCCAGAAGTCTGGGCTCTATGAGGAGAAATGCGGCATCCGGTTTGGTGGAAAATCTATCAACAATCTGCGTTGATACAGATGACACAACCCTGCTTGCTAAAACTGAGGAGGACCTGAAGTGCTTGCTGCAGAGGGTTAAGGACTGCAGCCTTCAATATGGATTGAGGCTCAATGTCAAGAAGACAAAGATTCTCACCACTGGGCCAACTGGCGGCATCAGGATGGATGGTGAAGAGATTGAGATTGTTCACAGCTTTAGTCGGCTTGGCTCCACAATCAACACTCTTGGCACCAGTAGCCAGGAAATTAAAA
>NW_006400055.1:2169023-2177170 GCF_000299155.1 Elephantulus edwardii
GCCTTGACCCACTTACTTCCCAGCTCCACCCTCCACCAGGATAACCCTTCACATCTGCCAAGTCCCTTCAGAAAATATCTTCCATTGTCCAACCCATGATCTGACAGCTTGTATGTGAAGCTTTCTTGGCTTCTGTGATTCCAAAGAGGTAGAGTTAGAAAAAAACATTGGGCATTTCTCAAACTGGATGACGTTTTTAATTCAAAAGTCAAGATGCAATAGTGAAGGACTGACCATCTGGGCAAAATATCAATGTTGCAGGAAGCATTGAAGATGATGAAAGGAATATTCACTGTACCAAAAAAAAACTGTCGACACTCAACCATGTCCAAAAATAATGCATGATCAAGAACCAATAGTACTGAAGAAAGAAGTCCAAACTAAACTAAAGGCATTGATAAAAACAAGACCACAGAAACTGATGGAATACCAATTATAGTATTTCAGGAAACAAATGCAGCCCAGGATGTGCTCACCAGTCAACAAATGTGGAAGACAGCCACCTAACTGGAAAAGATTGATTATTTGTTCCCATTCCAAAAAAAGCTGATCCAACAGAGTGTGGAAATTTATCAATCAGCATCATTAATATTATGCCCAAGTAAAATCCTGAATTTAAAAAATAAAACCCAAAACCCAAAAAAAAACCAACACAATGCTCGATCAGTATACTGACATGGAACATCACATATTAGGCAACATCTGACAAATGGAGAAAAGATCAAAGTTCTTAAGGATTTCATTTTACTGAGATACATAATCAACAAACATGGTAGCAGCAGTTAAGAAAAAAAAATGTTGCACTAAAAAAATGTGTTCTAAAGGACCTCTTCAAAGTGTTAAAGAGCAATGACATCAGTTTAAAGACTAAGGAATGCCTGACCCAACCCACAGTATTTTTCAATTGCTTCCTATGCATTTGAAAGTTGGACAATGAGTAAACATAGAAGACACTGCTCAGTGAAAGGGAAGTGCTGCCCAAACTTCCATCTGAGAGTTCTTTCTGAATGATTTAGATTCCAGAAGGCATTCCAGAACATTCAGTAATAAATAACCTGAAATAACCCACTGTTTGACAGTAGGGCCTACGCAAATCCTCTGCATCTTCCTCGCATTTAAAGACTATAAATTTCTGATAATATGTAGTAATTTTTAAAAAAAGGCACAAAAATGAGTTCAACTGCAATAAATCTATAGTTATTTACTATCAAATAACTGAAATACAGATGAGCTAGCTAGTTTAGAAATTTCAGATAGAGACTGGAACTGTGTTCAGTACTAAACCTGAAGAGAATCTTTCTAATTGTAAACCAAAGCTAAAATATTTACCCCATTCATATGGCTAACTACTTGCAGAACTGAGCAATCAAAAAAAAACTTTATAGAAAGTATTTTTCATTTTATAATAAAAGGAAGAAACTCACCGTTATATTTTCTAGATCAAGATGCTTGTTGTGTACAGTTTCACAGAGTCTTCGGATTTTTTCTTTAATTTTGTTCATGTCTTTCTCATTCAGTAGCTTAGCTGAAGAAGCATCTTGTTCCAGTTCCAAAAGTCGAATCATAAGATCTAGGCTAGCTCTATCAAGGTCCATGTTCAACCGATCTCTACTCAATATATACATAAGGGCAGCTGTACAAAGGGACAGATTCTTAAATGGATAAAAGAAAAAAAGAGTTCATAAATGCAATCAGGGTCAATTTCCAGTCATATTATTTTGACATTTTTCATTGTCAATATTGTAATAAATGTAAAAAACTTAATATTGCTGATTGTGCTGAAAATACTCAAAAACAGTATATGCAACCCCCAGTAAATACTGTTAATTTCTCTCATTATTCTCTTCATGAATGACTGGAAGAACAAAAGCTAGATTATATTTTTTCTTCAGCCATTTTACACCAAATGAACAGTTTAGCCTACAATGCTTCTTGCTGCTGTAGTGTGCTGTTGAGCTCAAACCAACCAATGGCTGACCCTCTTCCAGTGGGTTTTCAGATACAGAAAACTGCATGGGAGGAAACTATCTACCCTTCTCCTGTGGAACCACTTGTGAATTCAAACTGTGCGCCTTTGAGATTGCAGTGCAGCTTCTTAACACTAGGCCACCAGAGCTCCCTCCACACTAATTAGCTATGAATACATAAAAATTTACTACATTACAGCTCATACCTGATTCTTAATGATACAGTGAATACAGTCAAATTTCAGATCAGATGATGATTCAGTGCTTACATAGCAAGCTGTTTTATGCAACCAGGATACCACAGTGGAGGCCATAGGAGATTCACATTCCCAAGATCACAAAGTAAATTACTTGTTTTTCTCTTTCCCAGCACTGATCATTCTGTATTGGTTACGACTTGGTTATGAAACTGTATTCACTCTGAGTTAAACATAATGTAGACCTGGTGATTACTAATTAATTCTAATAATTCTGTCACCTAATCTCCATATGGACATAATTTCCATAAATAATAATATAACAAAACCATCTTTTTAATTTGACATTAAAAATGTAATTTCCTGGATTTTAATCTTAATTTTAATCCATCCATTTTATTTTTAAACAGTATCACAATATATAAAAATAAGGAATTTTTTTTACTCTTTTTTTATTAATTTTAATAGACATTTACAGAGGTTTTGGATTTCCATTCATTCATTGCCACACTTTTCTCCCTGCCCACCCCTCCCCACCAGTTAACTCCCCTCTCCAAAAAGAAAAAGAAAACAGTATGGCTATGTCCCAGATTGACTACATACAATGCTGCTGTTAGTATGTGTCATTGCGTCAGAACCAACTCAAAGCTGACCCTACAGCCGATTTTCAGTGAAAATCACAAGAGAGGTAACTGGCCATTTTTCTCCCATGGAGCAGCTGGTAGATTAGAACCACTTGTACTTTTGGTACTTGTACTTGGGTTAAGTACAACTACTTTACCTACTAGGTCATAAAGCTTCCTCTTACTACATACAGTACACAGACTATATACAATATACTACATGTATACAAATGCCAACCTAAAGGCATGTGGTCTGAACCCACCATAGGAAAAAGATGGGCAAACTTCGCCCATGTAATCTACTGCCTCTGAAAGCTCACTGGAGGAGGGTCAGCTTTAAGTTGGTTCCGACTCAACAGTACATTACTATCTCTATATACACACACTCAACAGACTGCATCTTCCATATTCTCATCCAACCATAAAGTACACTGTACACTATAAACTGCTGGAGAAAAAAAGAATCTGTAGGTAATGACAATTCTAGAACGGAAAGCAGCTTTAACTATTCAGGATTTCTAAAACTAGAAGGTAAAAAAAGGCAAGTAGAATAGAAAACTGATTAATTATTGAAAATATATTACCCACATATGTTTAACTAGGGGAATACACACTATTTCCGAAAAGCCAGCAGCAAGTGTTACTGAAGATCTATTTCTAATCCTCATTAGCATTCTTATGTAATATTGTTTCCCACAAAGCTATAGACAGACAAAATGTTTTTGGTTTTAATTAGGACTATATTTTAAAAGTACTTCTTTTCCATGCTATTAATAATTATTCCCAGTATCTTCTGATTTCGAGAAAAACCAATGCTTAAAGAAATGTCAAATATAGGATGGTAATGAAATAGTTTGGACAGTATAAATTACAAGTTAAGAAGGGTGGGGAATACTGTAAAGAAATTAACTTCAAGTGACTTACTAAATAAAAAAATCTAGCATATTAAGCACCATATAGTCAAGAAATAAAACTAATTTGTAATTAGAAAATATCTATACATGCAATCACATGACTAAAACATGATTTTGACAACCAAATAGTGTAGAATTTATAAATAATGTTTCTAAAGCTCAGAAACTTAAAAATACCTGATGGTGCTGGGAATCATCCAGAGTTTTAAAGACCATTGCTACCATTCCATGTGCTCTCAGGTGCATTCTAAAACTGGGCATGGCACATTTAGTAGCCAAACTAATAACACTAGAAGAAAACAAACTAGATTAAGATGGCAAAAAATAGTTAGTGCATTAGTTTTTAACTCTGTGAGATACCAAAACAAACACACTGGGGTTTGTCAAAACTCTGGCTATACAGATCACTACACAATAAACATGTACTTGCTGTGTGGCCTAGAAGCTGCTAGGACTCACAGTGACCAATCCTCACCATCTCAGGCACACTGGAGCCTAGTGTCAATCCACCTTGTTGTTCTCTATTACGCAGATCCTCGACCAAATACATGGAAAAGTTACTGAGGCCTAGTACAAGATTGTTGTTTTGCTGTGTGTGTCGTCGTGTCAGAAGTGACCCATAGGTGACCCTCCGATAAGGTGCATATATATTAACACAATTTGTCTTTCGTGTATTTCTAAGCACAAAATCGTAGCTACGTTCATTCATACTGCTTCCAATATACAAAAATTATCAAATTTACATGTGAAATAGTACTGGAAACAGACATCTGTCATACTAAAAACGTACTGTGAACAATTTTATTCAATAATTCTTAAGTTATCACCATTAATTTTCACTGGATAATTGACAATAAGGAATACAGAAGAACTAATGCTTTCAAATTGTGTTGGCAAAGAATATTGTGAAAAGAACAAACAAATCTTTACTGGATGAAATACAACCAAGTTGCTTCTTAAGAGATAAGGTTGGTGAGGTTTCATTGCACATACTCTGGACATGTTATCAGAAGGGACAGTTTTTGGAAAAGGACATTATTCACGGAAAAGGAGAAAGTCAGTGAAGGGGAGGAATATCAGCAACGTGATGGAGTAATCTAAAGATAGTAACAGTATATTGTGAGGACAATGCAGGATGGGGCAGTTTCGATCTACTGCACATAGGGTCATTCTAAGTCAGAAATGACTTAATAGCAGTGGATTTGGCATTTACATTATATACATAGAGGGCTAAAAAGTCACAGTGTGATGATAAATATGTGAAAACTGAAGCCAAAAGTATGCTGTGTGGCTGTGCTCCCAATCCAAAGGCACACCGTTTCAATCTGCCAGCTGCTCTGCAGGAGAAAAATAGGCAGTCTCCTCCTGTGTAATTAAATGGCTCTGAAAACCTGCTGGAAGATGTCAGCTATGAGTCAGTTTCAACTCAACATTAAATAACAACATACTATACATACAGGAGTCCTAGCACTGGTGCCACTTTGCTAACCAAGAAGTGAGTGGTTGAAACCCGCCCATGGGTTCTGGAAGTGACATTAAAGGTGACAGCACAGGAAACCCTGTGGGCCAGTTTTACTGTCACATGAGATCACTGGGCATCAAATATTCTCAGTAGCACCTAACAACTCCAAGTAGAATACAATCCTTTTTTAAGGCAATTTATAAAGTTTTAATTTATTATCAGACACTGAAAGTTACATCTAAAGTAATAAATTCACAAGGTTTGACTTCTTTGACAATATACCGTACAGTCAGAAAAATTTCATGAATTATAGCATGCATATCCTTATCAAATACAAAAAGAAGAACCTTACCTAAGGCAACGTGTGTTTAGAGGCTGAGTGCTCTTTAAGCCACTTAATAAGTACTCAATGTCATCAGTGAATTCTTGATTTTCACCAAATTCCACAACATCATTGAAGTGTTTCACATGCTGAACAACAGTATATAACTGCCGAGGGGGGAAAAAAATTCACTTCTTTTGTAACAATGAATTTGCATGGGCTCAGTGTACTTTAAAAGTATACTAGATAATGCAATAGACAAAACAATAAGTATCCTAATATACTGGTGTGTAGGACAAGGTAATTCTTAGTTCATGTTTCAACATTGTTAGTACTGATTAGTTCAAAATTGTAAAGTCACATGTTAAACATCAAAAATCTATCCTTGTGCAGAAAAAATAGTACAGAGCTGCTTACTTCTTTATCTTCTTTTCTGCATTTCAGTGCAGTAACTATTTCCTGGTAGGGCTGAGTAGGTATGGTCACAGTTTTTATCACTTTGGGTGGTGGTGCAGGAGCCTTAAAAACACCATCATCTTTTTGAATTGGTTCCTTTGGAGAGAGCCTCACCTATTAATAAAGGTATTAAATTAGTTGTTCTAAATAAATATACTAAAAATATAACTTAAAAAAAAGTGTAAATAACATTACTGTGGGGGGGAAAAAGAGGCTTCTCAAAGGTCACAAGGCATATTAAAAATTCCATGCATAATTAAGTTAGACTGTCACGTCTGTTCAATGAAGAATTACTCAGGAATTCATTGTGGTCTCTTTTAATCTTTCATTTCACACAATTTTTATCTACTGTCTCCAGAACCATTAGGGGGGAAAAATATATCCAAATGCTCTAAAACTTCTGTTAAAATGTCAAAATATTAAAAAAAAAAAAATCACAAAAATTTGTATTACTAACATTGAGAGCAGCCACGGATGAAACAGAAAAATAATGGAAAGAAAAGAGAATTGGAAAACTACAATATTTTTAAGTAATGAAGGGCAGAATAAAAGCTGGTAACCAGTATACATATGGTACTAATGTACACAATGATGAGTTTATTCCATCCAGAGGTATTTAAAATATGTTTAATATGTTTAAGAATAAAAAGAGAAAAACACTCTGGAGTGAGAGTGGTGATGACTGAATAATGAATGATGGCAATCATTAAGGTCAATGATGTGTATATTTAGAAAATAAAATGGCAATTAAAAAACATATATTTTATCATAAAACAAAGTCAAGGAACATTTTATATACATATAAATACAGAGTATATTATATTTTTCAAAAATGCATATATTTTTAATTTCTATTTTTGATAAAAAATATAGACACACAATCTCATTCCTCTGATAATCAGTCCAAATGACTGATCTGTTATTTTGACTGTTGCTGTGAAGCTCCATGGGAGGAAAGTGGGCAGTCTCCTTCCATTATAATTTATGGCCTTAAAACCAGGTAGAGGGCTGCCCTGAGTCAGAGCCAACTGCTGGAGAGGAGCCTACAGTCTCAGTTTTAATCAGTCATTCTCAAGAAAATAATCTGGTAGAAAATTTTTTAAATGTTTTGAACTGAATCTGCTCTGAAAAACAAAAGTTGTTTTTTTGTTTGTTTTTTTTTTAATCTACAAAGGACACAATTTATAATAAAGTTCTTAATGGCTAACAAACTTTAAATGAACTGTCTGCTATTACACAGTAAATAAAATAGATCCATAAAACGTGGATCAGGAATGAAAAAGGGCCAATATCATTTCTAGGCTTTCATTTCTAGCCTAGTACCACTAAAATAAAACTGCTATTCTTCCTACAGTTCTTAATATTCCAGTCACTTAAATTAGGTTTAGATGAAGAAGGCTAAAATAATTATCAACTGTAAACACAGTGACTTAACTAATTTACAACTTACCAAAAAAAAAAAAAAAACAAAAAAACAAAAAAATCAAGACCTAGTTCACTTACTGTGACATTCTGAGGTTTTACTACTGGTGGCCCAGGGAGTTCTTCTGACTCTGGATGGTTCCAATGTCTGGCATTATATACAGCTTTTGTAGGGGACTAGAAGGAAAGGAAAACACCAACTGTTGTCATCTTTCTTCGCATCCTTATAAAAGTGTTCCCGTTAATAAATAAGAGTCATAAAGAATAACATATACTGTAAGCACATCCTAAACACATCAGGGCAGTCTCTGGCATATGCTCCCACCACCCTTCCGAGGTCATTTCAGACATGGAGCCACTACACTGCTCAGCCCCAAAGTTGCTCAGTGCTCTGGGCAACTCTTACCAAACAAGAGAAGAAGGCAGTTCAAAGTACACCTAACTTGCTAGGCTTGTTGTTGTTGTTATGTGCCATCGAGTCACTTGAGACTCATAGTGACGCTATGTACAACAGGCCTAAATCCTGCTCTATCCTGTGCCAATCAATCTCAACTGCCTCTGACACACCCATTCCAATTACCATCGTCACTGAATCAATCCACCTCATAGAGGGTCTCCCCCTCTTGCGCCATCGCTCTATCCTCCCAAGCATGATGTCCCTCTCCAAGGACCTGTCCCTCCTTACAACATGGCCAAAGTATGTCAGATGAAGCCCCAGAATCCTTGCCTCCAAGGAGCAGCCTGGTTAAACCCTCTCCAGGATGAATCTGTTTGTTTTCTTGGC
>NW_006400055.1:2177270-2179613 GCF_000299155.1 Elephantulus edwardii
AATTAAAAGGCGCAATGCCATGGGAAAGTCGGCTGTTAGGGACCTCTCCAAAGTACTGAAGAGCAATGGTGTCTCTCTGGAGACTAAGGTGCATCTGATAGAGGCCATGGTCTTCGCAATCACTTGTTATGCATCAGAGAGTTGGACAATGACTAAGGAGGACAGAAGGAGAATTGATGCATTTGAGCTTTGGTGTTGGGGAAGAGTACTGAGGGTACCATGGAGAGGGTTAAAACGGGCTGCTCCTTAGAGCCAAAGATTCTGAGGCTATGTCTGACAGAATTTGGTCATGTTGTAAGGAGGGACAGGTCCTTAGAGAAGGACATCATGCTTGGGAGGGTAGAGGGCAGGCACAGGAGGGGAAGGCCCTCTAGGAGGGGAAGGCCCTCTAGGAGGTGGATTGATTCAGTGACTGGGTAATCAGGATGGGTGTGTCAGACACAGTGCGACGGCACAGGGCAGAGCAGAGTTTAGGGCTGTTGTACATAAGGTCGCTATGAGTCGCAAGCGACTCAATGGCACATAACAACAACAACAACATTAACTACTGGACACAGTGATCCTAAAAGTAACAAAGAAGAAAGCAGAGCTGAAATCAAGCACTATCAGTATTGCCATGCTAAACATGGGGAGCATGTTGCTGTTAAGTAACAATGAAGTTAGAATCGACTCACAGCTGATGCTCCATTGGGTTTTGTAGAGGCAGGCAATAAATTGCATGGAGGAAATTGCTATCTTTCTCCTGTGGAGCTGCTGGTGAATTCAAACCAAGTGTCTCTGAATTGGCAGTGTAACTCTGTACCATCAGGCCACCCTAGCTCCCTATGGGAAGCATATTTCTCCATATATAGAAACCGTGTTATCAGTCTGTAGCAATGCTATGAATGATATGCATGTTCCTTTGATGCTGAAAACTAAGCCACAGTTTATTAATAAAGAAGCAGAACTGGCCATCTACCTCTGAAATAACGGATTTCTGAAATAATGGAAGAATATTGTTGGATACAGTGCCAGAAGATGAGGCCCTCAGACTGGAAGGCACTGAAAACGCAAGGGGAAAGCACCCTCCTCAAAGAGTGGACACAGATGTGACGTAAGCTTTGACCCAATGAAGGGCCTTCATCTGTTGAAATAGCAAGACCCAAAACAAGGAGAAATGGTTCTAAACATTAATTAATAACTGGAACATGAAATGTACAAAGTATGAATCTAAGAAAACTGGTAGTTGTCAAGAAATGAAATGGAACACACAAAGATCAACATCCTAGGCATCTTAGTTGACATGTACTGGTACCAGCCATTTAGACAATCATCGATCTACTGTGCCAGGAATGATTAACTGAAGAGAAATGGTGTCATAGTCATCATCAAAAGAGCATTTAGAACCTGAAGTACAATGCTTTGAGAGATAGGATACTATCCATATGGATACCAGGAAACCTGTCAATACAACTAATTTTCCAAATATATGCATCAACTACTGATGGTAGTCAGAAAATACTGCCTTAACGACTGAAATGAGGCTGGAAATTTCATGACAGAATTTTGTACTCACTCCAAGTAACTTTTAAACAACATAAACAGCTACTATATACATGAACCTCTCCTGAGGGACTAAGAAATAAGACTGACTACATGTTTGGAAAGAGATCATGCAGAAGCTCAGTATGAGCAGTCAAAACAACTCCAGAGACTGACTATGGAACAGACCATCAATTATTCATGTGCACGTGCAACTTCAAATTTAAAGTGAAGAAAACGGAAGTCCAGGAGAACTAAAAGATGACCCTTAGTGTACCACACTTGAATTTAAAAACATTATCAAGAATACGTTCGATACACTGAACACTGCTACTGATTGAAAGAAGAGATAAGCTGTGGTATGATATCAGAGATATCATCCATATAGAAACCAAAAGGTTATTATAAGGATATAGGAGACATAAAAGATCAAAACAGGGTCAGAAAGATATGCCAAAACAAAGAGCAAAAAAGCTGGAGAGGGAAACAGGACTCCAAAGGGCAGCTCCAGAAGACAAAGCAAAAGACATCTGCAAAGAGGTTGTTGTTGTTGTTATGTGCCATCGACTCATTTCCGACTCATAGCGACCCTATGCACAACAGCCCTAAACCCTGCTCTATCCTGGCCAACCACACCGCCTCTGACACACCCATCTCGATTACCCCAGTGACTGAATCAATCCATCTCATAGAGGGTCTTCCGCTCCTGCGCTGTCCCTCTCAAAGGACCCGTCCCTCCTGGCAACATGTCCAAAGTATGTCAGACGAAGCCCCAGAATCCTTGCCTCCAAGGAGTAGCTTGGTTTAATCCTCTCCAAGATG
>NW_006400055.1:2186508-2201121 GCF_000299155.1 Elephantulus edwardii
TCAATACTCTTCTCCAGCACCACAGCTCAAAGGCATCAATTCTCCTTCTATCCTCCTTAGTCACTGTCCAACTCTCTGATTTAATATATTTAAATTTAACAAGTTCTGTGCCTCAACTTTTCTTCATAGCTATCACTCATGTCTCAATCTTCCAATGGTATTGAGTAGTTTATATGTTATAGGTATATTTTAGGTATTAAAGCCACATTTGTTTAACCAAAAGTTTTAGGGTCAGATATGTCTCATCATTCAAATCTTTTATATTTTAAAGAAATTCAAGTACTATGAAACACAAACTGTCTAAAATCACTTATTTGCTACTATAAACTCATAAAAAAATCTTCAATCGTTTGAATTTCAAAACTGAGAACTGTGCTTGTGTATAATCAAACCCATAGTTTACGCATATACAAAAAGGAGCCAAACTTTTACTTCAAAAAGAGAATCAGACAACAGAAAGCAGAGTGCTGAAGAGCAACGATGTTCAGTCTAGATAGAAAGGTGCACCTAATCCAGGCCATGGTCTTCTTAATTACTTGTTATGATTCAGAGAGTTGGACAATGACTAAGGATGACAGAAGAATAGATGCCTTCATGTTGTAATGCTGGAGAACAGTCTTAAACATACCATGGACTGCCAAGGAAATAAATCGGCCTGTCTTGGAGAGGGTGAAACCAAGTCTCTGCTTGGAGACCAAGAGCACCATCTCACTTACTTTGGGCACATGGCCAGGAGAGATCGTTCTTGGAGAAGGACTTCATGCACAGAAGAGTGGACAGACAGCGTAGGAGAGGAAGATCCAGGATAGGATAGACTGACACAGTAACTGGAGCAATGGAGGTTGGTGTGTCAGAGTTAGTGAGACTGACTCAGGACAGAGAAGGATTCAGAGTTGCTGTACACAGGGTCACTATAAATCGCAGGCGACTCAATGGCACATAACAATAACATACTACGACAGGTTTGGAAGTAGGAGTGGCACTTCATAAATAACATGCCTCTGGAAAGTCTAAAAACTTTGACAAATGTTGATGGTTGTAGAGGGCTGTTTCAGGCCTTCTGTTCATGGGGTAGCTACGAGTCATGCTCAACTTGAAGGCAATCAACAACAGCAACAACATCACCACCTATAAAAAATACTAATAAAAAAAATCCCATCCATATTTAAATTTCAAGTAAATGAGTTGATGTACATTTTCTTTCTGTTTATAAAACTGGACTCTTTCACATACTGTCAGTATTATATTAAAAACAAATTTAAGTGGAAAAATCACAGCTCAGTATTGGCAAAACCTACATAAAGAAAACAATTCACTCTACATTAGCAGACATGCACTTAAACACTGTGCCACCAACGCCCCTTAATATTACCTATGTAACAAAATACAGTTCTTTCTCCACTAGAATATACACACTGAGGAAGCTTACCCAGAAACACTCCAAAGTTTGCATTCATGAGAACCTTTTACCTCATAGGGCAAATAAGATGCCTTTTCAAGGCAGTTATGATACCATGTTTTCTATCTCCAGCATTTACTGTGCAGTATGTTGTTTTTGTGTACCACAGAGTCGGAACCGAATGATTGTTAACCCTCCAGTGGTTTTCAGGGGCAGTTTTAATTGCATGGGAGGAGAATGCCCATTCTTCTTCCAAGGAGCATCTGGTGGCCTTGTGCCTTCAGGATTGAAGCGCAGCTTCTTGCCACTAGGCTACCAGAGCTCTCTTTTGAACAGTATAAAGCATGTAAATTTAATACTGAATAAAAAAATAAAGTCAATCTTTCTTTCCTTTGTACCAGGCTCAGTCAACAACTACCTCAGCAACTCTTCGGCTAAATCACCTTGGTACTGGTCATAAGGCCGCCTTCCACATTTCTGTCAGGATCCTCCCTTATTATACCACTAGCCAGGTGTTTATCTTCCTCACCACTCCCCTCAGATGTGTATCCACGTTCCAGTTTTTACGAAACATAGTAAATCTCATGCCAGTATTTTGTTCTATGATGCATGGGCGGTCAATGGTGATGTGATGGGTGACTGGATAGTAGTTTCTATCATCACCATCATGTTAGTGACTGAATCCAAGCATAGTCAGGGAATCTCCACATGCTGTTAGGCAAAAGGTAAGCCAGTAGAAAGCACCACCTGTTCTTGAAGTGAGATGTGGCCGTGTGCCTTGGCAGCCAAATGAAGTAGTATGAGTCAAAGTCAACTTGACCGCAGTAAGTCTGGTTTTGTGGTTTCGATCCCTCAAGTAAGTATGAGACAAAATCCTCCCAGACAGCACACTTACCATTAATAGTCTCTAACATGGGATGGAGAGTACCTGAGTCCACCAAGATGTGACTTAAAAGACAGGTCTGGCAAGTTAATTCTCAAAAACTCAGCCACTGTGCAACAATGATAGAGGCTTGTTTTGGGGTGTTTTTCTTTAAAAAAAGTGAACTGGGGAGGGGGAAAAAATGGGGAATTGTGCAAAAGTGAACTGGGGAGGGGGTGAAATTGTGTAACAATGAAATGAATGAAAAGCCAACTTTCGTTAAAATTACAATTAAAATAAGATTTTTTGGTTTTTTTTTTTTTTTTTTATCTTACTGGAAACAGCCACTATATGAAAACACAATCCTAAAAATTTCTAGCTCGCAATGATCCCTGGAGAAATCAAATATTCAGAGACTACCCAACACTGTGACTACTCAAACTACATCAGAATACAGAAAAAGATGATGGAATACTCCCAAATTCATTCTATAAAGCAAGCACAACCCTTATACCTAAGCCAGGGAAAGTTACCATGAAAAATAAAATTGTAGAGGAACACCCCATGAACAGAGACCAAAAAATTCTCAATAAGTGGGAGCAGAGGGGTGGGGACGGGCGGAGCTGGTGGGGGGGAACAACTTAATCACAGGGTCGCAAAATTTGATGGAGGAACGAGTAAAGGAAATGGGAAAGATTTAATGTGAAAAACAAAGTATATAAACTTTGTATGTAAACCAGTTTTTGTTATGTGCTGTCAAGTCATAGGCGACTCATAGAGACCCTATGAACAAGTCCTCGACACTTATGTGAGCAACTTTCATTCTTTCTCCAAGTTCATAGGGCTTCCGAAGGCAAATTATTTCTGGAAGTGGATGCCATTCCTGCTTCCAAGCTTGTTTCAACCAGGGAGCACCACCAAACACTGTCCACCATGGATAACCGTTACCGCATTTGACACATCAGTGTTGCAGTATTCAGCTTCACAGCAACCACAAGTTACCTCTGTCTGGCGACACACCAGGGCTCTATGATCAAAAAAACTGTTTGAACAAACAATGAAAAACATTTCTCTGTGCCCCAAGTGTGGGTCAGCAGAGCCGACTTACCAGAAGAACTGGGGTTGGGGGTGGTGGGGGTGGTGGTGGTTTGTCTCTGGGCCAAAGTTGGCCAGCATTTGGGCGGGCCGGCTAATAGTAAAATCCTGAGAGATCGGGACACGCCTAATGTCTTGGGAGACTTAGTGTCAGCTGCACGCAGCCCCTGGCTTCTTGGGGAGAGGAAGGTATGGAAGGCTCCAAGCATTTGTGGCTTTCTCTGTGCCCAAGTGTGGGTTGGCAGAGCAGACTTGCCAGAAGAACCTGGGGTCTGTGTTTGTGTGGCTGGGCCAGAGTTGGCCAGCATTTGGGCATGCCGGATAATGGTAAAATTTTTTCTCTCTCTGTGCCCATAAACCACTATAAAATAAAAATTTTACCTGAAAAAAATTCTCAACAAAGCCTTATTCCGTAGAACGTAACAGTAAAAATAATCATTCTTCATGATCCAGTGAGATTCCCATCAGTTATACAAAGATAGTTCAACATTAAGGGAGGAAAAATAAAGTAGGGTGATTTCTCATGTCAGTAAAACAAAGATTATCTCACTAATCTCAATTGAAGCAAAAAGACATCTGACAAAATTCAACACCTTTTCCTAATAAAATGCTCAACAAAATGGAACTAGAAAGGAAATTCTACACAATAATTATTAAGCACAGATATAAAAATCAATGTCCAACATTACTCTCAATGGAAAAAGATTGAAGGCATTCCCCTCACACCCAAGAAGTAGAAAGAATGCCATTTATCATCACTCTTACAAAGCAAGAAAAAGAAGTAAAAGATATCCAATATGGCAAAGAAGCAAAATTCTATTTTTAGATATGATCTTACATATAAGAAATCCCAAAAACTCAGCAAGACAATTACTACATCTAACTGACTGATTCAGTAAAGTGGCAAAGTACAAGGACATACACAAGTCAGTTCGATTCCTCTACAGTAAGAGAAACAATGCAATTTACAACAACCATCTCATAGACAAAATATATAGGAATAAATCTAACCAGAGATACAAAAAGGAAGAGGCATCTAAATAGGCAAAGAGGCAGTACAATTATCTTTATTTCCAGATGTATAACTGGGGCAATGGAGGTAGATATACCAGAATCAGTGAGATGTCTCAGGGCAGGGCAGGGTTCACAGCTTTTGTACAAAGCGTCTCTATGAATTGTAGGCGGCTCAACAGCACATAAAAGCAACATGATAGTATACAAAAAAAGCGCCCAAAAACTCAACAAGAAAACTATTGGGCCTAATACATTAATTAAGCAAATAGAAGGATACAAGATCAATATGCCTATTAGATGTCTCTATAATAACAAAGAGAACATGGAAATGGAAATCAGAATAACAATACCAGTTAAAATAGATAACGATTAGAATTAAAAACTTAGGAACAAATCTACTCAGAGACACTTAATAATTCAGAGGTCTTTCTCTACCGCAAATGTTCCCTTCAGTCAAAATTTCAGAGAGGAAACTCAGGTAGGGTAGCTGCCCCACCTTCTTTTAGAACAGTGACATCAGACTAAGAGCCTGCTATCACCTCAGAAATGAAAAATTCAACCATAGCAATGTTACATAAGAAGCAGGCTACCTCACACCCTACACAGACCCAAGCAAGATGTCATCCCAAAAAAGTGACACAGTATCAATGGATTTCTTAAACCCAGAATCTCTGATGGCACTTTCTAACACAGAATTTATAAGAAAAATGATTTAATATTTTCAAGGGGTGAAAGAATTTGAATAATTACAGAACAATGAAAGGAAAAATCAAGAGCTTCAAAAAAAACCAAAGCAGGGTAGATAAAACAAATGAGGCATTAGAGACTTTGGAAAAACAAGAAACTACAATCCAAAATATGAGGACCAATGTTTCAGATGCTGTCAACATGATGGAGGGACACATGACAGAGTTGAAGAGATGGAACACAGAATCAGTGAAATGGAAGACAGAATTGTCATCACTGATCTGCAAGAACAAAAAAGCAGAATCAAAAAGGAAGGGGGAAAAAGAAAGCCTAAGAATAATGTGGGACACCATCAAGAGGAATAACATGAGCATAATCGGAATCCCAGAACAGAAAGAAGTAAAGGTATAGAGAAAGCTGTGGAAGAATTACTAGGAGAAACTTTTCAGGCATAAAGAAGAATGAGAGAATATATATACTCAAGAAGCTGGGCGAACAGCACATAGAATAAACCCCAAAAGAAAAACAGGCATATCAGACTTAAATGTACCAGAACCAAAGATGAGGAGAAAATTCTTAAAGTATCTAGGGAGAAATAAAGAGTAACCTATAAGGGAGAGCAAATAAAATTAAGTGTTGATTTCTGGGCAGAAACCATGCAAACGAGAGTGTAATGACATAAATAGATCGCATTTTACGTCCCAAGACAAGCATCAATAAATTAAAAAACAAAACATCTTCTCAGACCATACATTTGAAAGCTGAACATCTTGCTTCAACAAGAAATAAAATAAAATAGAAGAAATAAAAAATGAAATAAACTTTCATAAATGAAAACACAACTTACCAAAACCTCTGGGAAACAGCTAAAGCAGTAATTGGAGGTCAATTTACAACAAAAAGCAAACACATGAAAGGACAAGAAAAAGTGATCACTGATTGTCTATCCCACCTTCTTAAACAAACTGAGAAAAGAGCAGTAAGAAAATCCAACACCCTCTGAAAAAACTGAAATTGTAAAAATTAGGGCAGAAATAAATAGAAAAACAATTGAAACCATCAACAAAACCAGGACATGGTTCTTTGAAAAGGTCAATAAAATCAACAAATCACTAGCAAAACTAACAAAGGAAAAGACAAGACACAAATAATCATACTAAAAGATGAAACAGGCAATTTCACAACAGACTCAACTAAAATAAAAAGGTTAACAATGCAATATTATAAAAAAATTATACTCAAACAAATATGAAAACCTAAAGAGATAAAATTATCTCTATATGCAGATGATATAGTAGTATACTTAAAAAACCCTAAAAACTTAGAAAGAATACTAGACATAGTTAACCAATTCAGTAAAGTGGCAGGCCACAAAACAGAATACAGAAATGCAGCGAAGAAAAACAATACTTCATCACAACACCTGTGATTACAAGAGTAAATACTTGGGTATAAATATAACAAGAAACATAAAAGACCTATTCATAGAAAATTACAAAACATTACCACAAGAAACAAAAAGAGACCTTGCGAGATGGAAGAATATATCATGTTCAGAGATAAGAAGACAATTTTGTGAAAATGACAATTCTACTAAAGTCAATCTACAAGTTCAATGCAATCCTAATACTAGTATCAATTCCACTCTTGAATGAGATAGAAAAAGGCAATTTCCAGTTTCATCTGGAATGCAGAGAGACCCCAAATAAGCAAAGCACTCCTGAAAAAGAGAAACAGGGTATGAGGCATCTCACTTCCTGATCTCATATCCTACTACAAGCCGTGGTGGTCAAGACAGAATGCCCTTGGTACAGTGACAAACACACATATCAATGGAATAGAACTGAGAACCCGGAAAATCAGCCTATCTACCTAAACTCAACTGATTTTTGAAAAGGAGATGAAATCAATTAAGCAGGGAAACGAAAGCCCCTTTAACAAATGTTGTTGGCAAAACAACATTTATCTGCAGAAAATTCAAGCAAGACCCACACATCACAAAGTGTATCAAGGACCAAGGACTCTAAACTTCATCAGAGAAAAGGTTGGAAGAACTCCAGAAGCCCCAATCCACAACAAGAACAGTCTTCCGAACATCCTGAAAAACCTACAACGAGGAGAGGATAAAATAGACAAACGACCTTCTAAGAAGACTACTGTGCACAAAAAAAACCTTTTCTAACAGAGTAAGGAGAGCTACAGACTGGGAAAAACTATTTGGTAACGTCATGTCCAGTAAGCAACGTTTATCTAGAAGCTATAGAATATCTCAGCGCCACAACAAGATAAAGGTAAACAACCCAATTGCAAAATGAGCATAGGCTATGAACAGGCACTTCACCAAAGACGACATTCAGATGGTAAACAAACACATGAAGAAATGTTCAAATCCCTAGTTGTATGAGAGATGCAAATTAAAACAACTACAAGGTATCATCTCACCCAGTAAGAATAGCACAATTACACAGAACAGCAAACAACAAATACTGGAGAGGTTGTGGAGAAACTGGAACTCTCAATCACTGTTGGTGGGACTGTAAAATGAGGCAATCACTATGGAAGGCAGTATGATGCTTTCTCACAAAGTTGGAAATAGAAATACCATTTGACCCAGCAATTCCACTACTGGAAATATACCCTAAAGAAATCAGAACTGCCACCCAAGAAGATATATGCACATCCATGTTTATTGCTGCCTTGTTCACAATAGCAAAGAGATGGGAACAACCCAAGTGCCCATCAACAAATGAATGGATAAAAAAGCTATGGTATATCCATATACTGGAATACCATGCTGCACTGAAAAACAAGGAACTCATGAAATATACAAAATGGGTGACCACGGAGGACATTATGCTGAGAGAAATATCTCAATCACAAAAAGACAAATGCTGCATAATGTCACTGTTATAAATAAAAGAGGACTGACATGGTGGTTAGGGGGAAACTAACAAGGAATAAAAAATGTATACTGCATTGAAACAGATGAAGAACTGCTTAAAAGAAATATATAATTTGGTAGTATTTGTATGACAATAGTCCAGAATAAGAGCTGCACAGTAAAGTGGACCTGGGGAGGAGGGTGTATTGTACAACAATGAAAGAATTTTTTTCTAAGAGAAAAGCAACCTGGGGGGGGGGGGTGCGGGGGTGGAAAGGGAGGCAAATATGCAGCAATGAATGAATGAAAATCAAAGTTCTTAATAAGCTTTTACTAAAATATTAATTAAAAAAAATAAAAGATATGTATCAGGGTTGTTGTATGGTCTCTCCACCTGTAAGCTGAGCAAGTAATAAGAGAAGTTTGACCACATAAAGAATATGGTAACGCGATCAGAGGAAGACTCATTAATAACCTCGTTTGCAATGAGTGAAGAAAACTTGAAGAATAACTGAAGGAGATCAAAGACTATAGCTTTCAATATAGACTGCATCTCAATATCAAGAAAACAAATATACTCACCACTAGACCAATATGAAACATCATGATAGATGGAGAAAAGACTGCAATTGTCAAAGCTTTCACTTTACTTTGATCCACAATCAACATCCATGGCAGCAAAAGTCAAGAAATCAAAAGCCCAGCTTGTGGAGACCGCCACCGCTGACCTGCACCTGGAGCACCTATATATATCACAGGTGACTCCATTAACTTCCCAAACACCACCCTGGTACCTCTCTGGTCCCTCCCAGAGTCAATAGTAGAGCTGCAGACCCTTTGGAACCCTCTCAGGGGCAGCAGTTGACTGGCAGAGTAGGCTGATAATTCACAGGCCACCTTTGTCCCCATATGAAGCAAATTATAACTTGAGTCAAAGGATCAGAAAGATATTCAGGCCAGATGAGTCTGTCTTCCCCTCCTCTGGAGGAGTGAGCTCCTGAGCCAAAGTTATCAGACCATGGGCTTGTTAAATGCCCAAGCAAGAAAAATTCTGCCACAGCAATGAAACAGAAGACAACTACCTCACACTCTACACAAAATCAAAACAGGATGTCACCTCAAAAAAGTGATAAAAGCACAGACTCAATGAATTTTCCAAAATCAGAAAGTCTGATGGAACTGACACAGACTGACAATGACTGAATATTTTCAATGAGTGAAAGACAAGCTCAAAGAATTACAGGACTCTGTAAGCAAAAGCTAAGAAGAAATTAAACAACACAAAAAAACCCCAAAACCAATGCAGATAAAACAAATGAGGCATTAGAGGGTCTGGAAAAACAAAAAACCACAATCCAGAATATGAGGACTAATGCTTCAGACCTAATGCCTCTGACAGACATATGAGTAGAGCTGAAGATTGAAATACAGAACCAGCCAAACAGATGATAGAATCTCAGTCTTGATCTGCTAAAACAAAAATCAGAATCAAAAAGGAAAGGAAAAGAAGAATGTGGGACACCATCAAGAGGAGTAACATGTGCCTAACTGGAATCCATCAGAGCTGGACAATGACTAGGGATGACAGAAAGAACTGATGTCTTTGAGCTGTAGTGCGGGAGGAGAGTGTTGAATATACCATGACTACCAGGAAAACACAGGTTCGTACCAGAGAGGGTGAAGCCAGGCTCTCTTTGGAGGGAAGGATTCTGAAGCTTCCTTTGACATACTTTGGGCATGCTGCAAAGAGGGACCAGTCAGTCCTTGGAGAGGGACATCGTGCTTGGAAGGGTGGAGGGACAGAGAAAGAGAACTAGACTATTGATGAGATTGATACAGTGACTGGGGTAATGAGGGTAGGTACATCAGAAACAGTCAAGTTGGCACAGGATAGAGAGGTTTCAGGACTGTTTGTACAAAGGGTCACTATGAGTTGCAAACAACTTGACAGCACATAACAACGAACAACAATTTGAATCCCAGAACAGAAATAAGTAAAGTCACTGATAAAGTTGTGGAAGAATTACTAGAGAAAAACTTTCCAGGCATAATGAACAATGAGAATATATATACAAAAAGCTGAGCAAACTCCATAGAGAATAGACCTCAAAAGAAAATTTTCAAGGCATATCATAGCCAAACTTGCCAGAACCAAAGATATGGAGAGAATTCTGAAAGCAACTAAGGAAATAAAAAGTAACTTATAAAGGAGAGCAAATAAGATTAAGTGCAAAAACCACATGAGCAAGTAGACAGTGGAATGACATTTTATCAAACACTAAAAAAATATAGCTAACCAAGAACACTGTTCCCAGCAAAACTGTCCATAAATATGACAGAGATCTAGATATTCTCAGAAATGCAGAACCTAAGGCAGTTTGTAAAAACAAGATCAGTTTTACGAGGAAAGACTAAGGTAAGTCTTTCTTACACAGATGCCTCAGAAAGCAGGATGGAACCAAGGTAACCAGCAACACCACCAGAGAACTCAAAATGATAGCAATAAAACCTTGCTACTCCGCTTTCCCAAAAAGCTGCAAACAGAATTACCATTTGACCCAGCAATTCCACTACTGGGAAGATACCCCAAAGAGACCATAACAGCCATCCAAGCAGATATATGCACACCCATGTTTATCACGGCTTTGTTCACAATAGCAAGGAGTTGGAAACAACCTAAGTGCCCATCAACAAACAAATGGATAGAGAAGCTGTGGTATAGTCACACCAGGAAATACTATGCTGCATTGAAAAACAAGGCACTCACTGCATCAGGGTTGGGGTAAGACTGAGAAAAACTGGATCAATTCTGTATCCTGCATTGAGACAGATGAGGAAGAGAACAGTTTAAAAGCAATGTATGACAGGGTATTATGGTTATCACAAGAGTCCAGAATTAAGGTTGCATAGTGGATTGTACTTGGGGTGGAGAGATTCTATACCAATGAAGGAATTTTTCTTTTACTTTTCAGAGAGAATGAACTTGAACTTGGGGGGGGGGGTGGGAACAGTGGGCAGTGAGAAAAAAGCAACAATGAATGAATGGAAATCCAAAATCTCTGTAAATGTTCATTAAAATTAATAAAATTAAAAAAATAAGAGGGCTAGTAAGATGTAGATAAAAGTTGAGGACTGAGGATGAGGAGGTGGAGGGGAAACATGGGAACATAGAGTTTGACAGGCGGAGGGAAGGGGTAAAGGAATTAGGATAGATGCAGTGGTGACCTGAAAAGACAGGATAATAGTGGGCATAGATCAATGATGATTACTTTTATAAAACGCAATGTATGGGAATGACCATATGAAACACAATGTGAATGAATCAAGGAATGTCTGGCATACAATGTACATGAATGATACTCAATATATATCAATTTTGCATGCAAACCAATTTAAAAAAGAATAAAGTACACAACAGTAAAGGACACTTTTTTGGTACAAGATATGACAAAATAATCTTGTAACAGCTCTAATGACCAAAATATATGCATGTATTTATATAAACAGGTATACAGGCTTATGTTATGAACATGAATATGTGAGTATATATGTGTGCACATATATAGACACAGAGAGATATATCTATAGGTGTAAATACAAAGAAGTATGTGTACATGCATATATGCACATGTATACATGCACATATATACATATAATAAACACATTGTGGACACAGTTATGGATACACAGTTAGGCCTAACTAAACATTAGTGGCATTTGCTTTCTGGGTTTAAAGACTTACAACCATAATCTCAAGGGACAACTCAGTAAACTCGCTTCAATTCCTCAAGTGTATGTTTTACATTCTATTTGGAGATAGTGTGTCTGGGCTTCTGATAGTTTGTGAGTGAACACCTAAGACACAATTGGCCCCATGTCACTCATAACCAAAGGAGAAAAAAGAAGCCAAAGACACACAGAATAATGTAGTCTACAAGACTAATAGTTCACAAAAACCATGATCTCCTCTCTTTCTCAGATCAAAAGAAATGGACGGCTTCTGCAACCACCAGTTACTATTGTGATCAAGGGCACAAAATATGAATCCTGATTGGATGGAAGAAAAGGAATAGAACTCAAATTCTTGACTGGATGGAAGAAAATGAATAGAATTCAAATTCCTAAAAAGTGTAGACCTTATTAGATCAGTTAAACTAGAGAATACCCAAGACTATCTCCCCAAGATATTCCTTAAATTTCAAAGCAAAATAATCCTTTGAGATCACCTTTTAACTAAATAACATACTGTCTCATGAAATAATGTAATCTGTAAGTTATGATCTCCTTTAAGAAAATATCTAGATGAGACCAAATGTCAAAAACTACTCCAAAGGAAAGCTGAGAAGGTAAGAGTACAGGGAAAGTAGAGTACTGAATGTGGTACAACCAGAACAGAATCAGAGACTGAAGACACATTGGGGAAAGTGTAACCAGTATCACTGAAAAATCTGTGTAGCATTTTTTAAACAGGAACTAGTTTTTATGTGTAAAATTTTACCTTGAAAACAGTAAGATACTATTTTAAGAACAAATATATGAGGGAAGCTGAATATCAAATTTAATATTTTAATAGTAGACCAAATGATATATCAGGATATGAGGGAAGCTTAATATAAGCTGAAGGTCACCTTGTGGCCCTAAGGCATTTTTTCTTACCAAAACATTTAAGAAAAATAGGAACTGCATTTAAACATGTGTCCCTTTGGATTGGATTCGCACAATCATACTGATAGATGATTAACCTTCAACTTATAAGATTATATTGTTCAAAATTATTTTATGTACTTATTTAACTTTTCCCTCTTTTAACAACTGGGATCTAGAGGGAAGAGAAAAGACCAGAGAATGGCCAAAATTATTGTGGCAGCTATTGCTGCCAGTATAGGGCTTATGGAAAAGCAAACCTTACTCATAAACAGTGTCACCGGTAACAAAGGAAGGCAGAACTGCTTCCCCTGTGGAAAGCTGGACCACTTCAACAGTGTCACAAGCAAGAGCCACAGATAGGCAAGGGAGTAGAGAGGAAGCTCCCACTCACTTGCTTTAAATGTGGATTTTGGCCAGAGGGGGCCCACATCAGGTCCTCACGGCTGACAGAGGACTGATAGGCCCTAGCTCCCACCTGGAAACCAATGTGGATGCTTCAACAATTCAGGTCCTCTCAGAAGAGCTATGGGTGAGTATTGACGTTGCTATTAAGTCTATCCATTTTCTCCTGGACACAGGAGCCTATTATTTGGTCCTACAAGCCTTCTGAGGTCCTCTCTCTTCTTGCTATTTCTTAGTTGTTGGAATTGATGGAAAACTTCATAAGCAGTTCTTTACTCTGCCTCTGCCTTGTATGTGGACTTCCTAGCTGTAATATAACCCCATGGTAAGTGGAAATTGGCCCAGGAATTAAGAACCATAAATGACATAGCTGTGCCTTTATATCTTGTAGGTTCCTAGCCCTTACACTGTAATAGACAAAGTGCTAGCCAATGAAACTTATTTTAAAAATTTTCTTCGATAACTTGCTTTGTGCCACTGTAAGTACTTCTAGTGGAATATTATTGCTTTTAATTTTTGACTCATTTACTTTTAACTTGTTAAATTTATGTCTTCTAGGCTGCAACAGTTCCATGTAATATGATGCATCTTCAGGGATATGAACCTGTACCCCTAAGTACAACTGATAACTGAAAGGACCAGTTATCAGAAACTCAGTTTCTGGTAAAGTACAGTTAACCCCACCCCACCCACTTGAGTGGTTTTTTTAGCAAACAAACACCCCCACCTGTGGTAAATCCCACCCTGATTGATCAACTGCCATAAAGTGGAATTCTTCTTCTTTTTAAGGGCACAAGGGATTTTTCCACATTCCTGTATCTGATAAGATTCAAATAGGTTTCCAAACTGTTTCCCTGAGCTATGGCTAGCCAACTGAAGGTGGACAAATACCCCAACTACTGTGGATGGCCAATCATGCATGGCGTGTATGGTTGGGCAAGGGAGTAGCAGGGGTAAAAAAGGAGGGGCAGACATGAATTCGGGGCTCTCGGGTGGATGCTGCTGTCTCAGCACGCGGGAGCCCGGGTTCGAACTCGAAATAAACTTTGTTAATTCAGCTAATTGGCTCAGTGATCTTTGTGGGGACGCACTCCGATACAATAACAGTGCATCTAAACTCCAAAATCAATCTCCACAATAGTCTACGTGTTTCCTAGTGCCAATGGGGCCCCTTAGAGTAGTGAGAGAAGATCTTCACCCTAAAACCTACAACGCCCTTTTCCAGCAGGAAGTAGCTAAGGGAATGTGGCACCCCTTTTCCTAATGAATCAGGGTGAAATATCTCTCAGAGAGGAGTGACAGGGAAAGGCAAAGGACACGCTGACAAAAGAGATTAGTAAGAACTGGTTTTGACAAGGACTGTGGCAATATAGCAATAGAAACAAATTCTCAGGAATATTCAACCTTAATCCTTCTGATCATAGAGAGAGTTTTGGAAGTATTTTTGTTTTTGTTTAATTTTGTTTTTTTTCCTATATTTTATTAATTTTCATAAACATTTACAGAGATTTTGGGTTTCCATTCATTCCTTGTTGCACTATTCTCTCTACCCTCCTCCCAGTTTGTTCTTGTCCAAATGCCACAGTGCTTGTCAAAGCCACTTCTGATTAATCTTCTTTGTCAGTG
>NW_006400055.1:2201826-2203558 GCF_000299155.1 Elephantulus edwardii
GGAAACAACCTAAATGCCCATCAACAAACGAATGGCTAGAGAAGCTGTGGTATATTCGCACAATGGAATACTATGCTGCATTAAAAAACAAGGAAGTATTTTTGTGAACTTATTTTGCTTAATCGGTTATATTTGTTTGATTAAATATAAAGGATGAAGAGAACGAAAAACAAGCAAGAATGAATCCTGAAGAAAATAATGCTTGTCCTGATGACGAAAAAACTATGATTTAAACAAAAGAGGGGAAATGAGGGAAGCCAAATGTCAAATTTAATAAATAATAAATATTAAACAGTAGATCAAATCACATATCAGGATAAGAGGGAGGTTTCATACAAGCTGAAGGTCACCTTGTGATACAAAGGCATTCCCTAAGAGTCAACATTGTTCTTAGTTTGTATTAACTGAATACCTACCTCCTGATATAAGCATAAAGAGGAACTGAGCTTTATCTGCGAAAGAGGTCCCCATGATTCCTTGTCTGTGTTTTCTACTTCCTCAGAGAATTTTACTTTGCTTACCTACCCTATGATTCTCAATAAATACTGAAGAGAAGCAAGGCTTGGGGGCTTCAATGGAGAACTGCTAGCCCCCTGCTTTTCATACTCTGTTCTTTATCATTCCTGGTAGTCTGTCTCATTATTAAGAATTATAAAATTACTTTACCCACAGTCTGCAAAAAAGGGCACGTAGTAGAACACTAAATTGGGCAGAATTCTTCCAGTAAAAATTAAAAATGCCTTTTCTTTCAAAAAAAAACAAAAAACCTTACCACGCATTAATCACAGTGAATGAGAATGGTTTAAATGCACCATTGAAGATAAAAAGATCGAATAAAAACCAAAATCGATCAATATACTGTCTACAAGAGACACCTTCAACAGTGAAGATAAAGGAAAACTAAAAATTTAACAGTGGAAAAAATATACACCAAGCAAATGGTAACCAGAAAAAAGTAGGGGTAATGATATTAATCTCTGATAAAATATATTTCGGAGCAAAACAATCACAAAGAAGATCACAATGTAATACTTAAAGGGTCAATAGACTCCGATAAAATAAATATCAATGTAAAAACCATCACAGAGGAAGGTCACTACATAATGCTGAAAGGGTCAATAGAACAAGAGGACATAACAATAATAAATGTCTATGCACCAAATGAAAGACGAGCAAAATACATAAAACAAACGTGGACAAAACGGAAAAAAGGAAATAAACAACTACTATACTGCTGGGAGAATTCAATACAACCCTCTCAAGAAAAGATAGAACTACCAGAAAAAAACTCAACAGAGATACTGAAGAATTAAATCACACAATAAACTAACTTGACCTCATAAATATTTATAGACTAATGCACCTCAAAAAAGCACATTATACCTACTTCTCCACTGTGCACGGAACATTCTCTAGAATAGATCACATTCTAGGTCACAAGGCAAGCATCAATAAATTAAAAAACAAACCATCTTGTCAGACCATAATGCCAGAAAATTAGAAATTAATAATAGGACGATAAAGGAGGAAAAAACTATACATTTGTAAGCTGAACAACACCTTGCTTGAAAATGACTGGGTAGTAGAAGAAATAAAAAAGGAAATTAAAAGGTTTCTTGAAACTAATGACAATGAAAACACCACTTGCCAAAACCTCTGGGAAACAGCCAAAGCAGTAGTACTCAGAGGTCAATTTATAGCAATAAGCAAACACATCAAAAGACAGGAAAAA
>NW_006400055.1:2204083-2205216 GCF_000299155.1 Elephantulus edwardii
TACCAATTCTACATAAATTATTTCAGAAAATAGAAGAAGATGGAATCCTCCCAGATTCATTCTATGAAGCAAACATATCTTTGATACCAATGCCAGGAAAAGACACCACCAAAATAGAAAACTAAAGGCCAATATCTCTCATGATAATTGATGCAAAAACCATGAATAAAATACTGGCAAATAGAATCCAATGATACATAAAAGAAATAATTCACCATGACCAAGTGGGATTCCTAACAGGTATGCAAGGATGGTTCAACATAAGGAAAGCAATGAATGTAATTCATCACATTAACAAGGCAAAGAACAAGAACCATATGGTCCTATCAATTGATGCAGAAGAGGCCGTTGATAAAATAAAACACCCTTTCCTGATTAAAACACTCAACAAAGTAGGATTAGAGGGGGATTTCTTCAACATAGTAAAAAGTATCTATGAATACCGAAGAGCCAACATTATTCTCAACTGAGAGAGGTTAAAGGCATTCACTTTAAGAACAGGAACTAGACAAGGATACACACTATCACCTCTCTTATTCAATATTGTTTTGGAAGTCTTAGCAATAGCAATAAGACAAGAGAAGGGAATAAAAGGTATCCAAATAGGCAATGAGGAGGTAAAATTATCCATCTATGCGGATGACATGATAGTATACAGAGAAAACCCTAAAGACTCAGCAAGAAAACTCTTGGACACAGTGGACCAATTTAGCAAAGTGGCAGGATACAAGATCAACATACAAAAATCAGTTGGATTTCTCTACAGTTACAAAGAGAATACAGAGCCGGAACGAAGAAAAACAATACCTTTCACAATAGCTAATCACAAGATTAAATACTTGGGAATAAATTTAACCAGAAGCACAAAGGACCTTTTCAAAGAAAACTACAAAACATTACGGCAAGAAACAAAAAGAGATGTTGAAAAGTGGAAGAATATCCCTTGTACATGGATAGGAAGCCTCAGTTTTGTGAAAATGGCAATACTACTAAAGGCAATTTACACATTTAATACAATCCCAATACAAATACCAATCCCACTCTTCAACGAGATGGAAAAGGCAATCTCCAGTTTCCTAATCAACAACATAAACAGTCTTCCAAGTATCCTGAAAAACCTACAACCAGGAGAA
>NW_006400055.1:2207102-2236855 GCF_000299155.1 Elephantulus edwardii
CCAGTGGTAGATGGAATTTCCTCCAGGACTTAAGAACCATAAATGACATAGCTGAGCCTCTACATCTTGTGGTTTCTAACCTCTTCACTATAACAGACAAAGTGCTAGTCTATAGGCCTTTTGTTTTAAGAACTACCTTCCCTCTGTAACTTGATTTGTGCCACTATTAGAACCTCTACTCAGAATATTACTGCTTTTTGATTTTTGACTCATGTACTTTTAACTTGTTAAATTGGTGTCTTCTAGGCTGGGACAGTTCCAAGATACATCTTCAAGGAATATGAACATGTACAGCTAAGCACAATTTGATAACAGTGCATCTAAATTCCAAATTCAAACTATACAGTAGTCTACGTATTTCCTATTGCCAAAGGGGCCCTTTAGAATAGTGAGAGATTATCTTCACCCTGAAACCTACAACGTCCCTTTTCAGCAGGAAGTAGCTAAGAGAATACACCATTCCCTTTTTATTTATGAATCAGGGTGAAGTCTCTCTCAGGGAGGAGTGATAGGGAATGGCAAAGGACACACTGACAAAGGAGATTAACAGAACTGGCTTTGACAAGCACTGTGGCAATTGGACAATTAAAACAGACATTCAGGGGGAGAAAGAGGAACGAACTGGGGGAGGGGAGGAGGGTAGAGAAAACAGTGTAACAATGAATGAATGAAAACCCAAAATCTCTGTAAATGTTTATTAAAACTAATAAAATTTAATAATTTTTTAAAAAGCAGTCAATAGAACAAGAGGACATCACCATAACAATGATAGAGCTGCAAAATACACAAAGCAAATGTTAACAGAACAGAAAAGAGAAATAGACAACATAAAATAGGAGTAGGAGACTTCAATATATTGCTCTCAAGAAAGGACAGAATTACCAGAAAATCAACAAAGATGCTGAATAATTAAACCACAAAAATCTCATAAGATATATACAGGCTAATGCACCCCAAAAATGTGAAATATACCTTCTTCGCCAGTGTGCATGGAACATTCTCTAGAATAGATCATATTTTAGGTCACAAAGCAAGCATCAAAAAATCTAAAAACATAGAAATAATACAAAGGGTCTTCTCACCACAATGGTACAAAACTAGAAATTAGTAACATTTGGAAGCTGAACAAAATCTTGCTTGAACAAAAGTGGGTAAGAGAAGAAATTTAAAAAGTTTCTTGAAACAAACAACAATAAAAATACAACTTACAAAAAAAAAAAAAAAACAACTTACCAAAATCCTCTAGGAAATAGCCAAAGCAGTAATTAGAGCTCAATTTATAACAAGCAAGCAAGCACCTCTAAAGGGAAGAAAAAATTATGATCCTTTAACCCAACATTTCAAAAAAGGTTGAAAAAGAACAGCAAGAAAACCTGACATCCCTTTAAAAAAATGAAATGCTGAAAATTAAGGCAGAAATACATTAACTAGAAAACAGAAAAACTGAAAACATCAACAAAACCAGGAGTTGGATCTTCAAAAAGGTCAATAAAATTGGCAAACCACTACCAAAACTAACAAAGGAAAAGGATGAATAGAAATAAATAATCTGAGTAAGAGATGAAAGGGGCAATGTCACAACAGAACCAACTGAAATAGATTAACAATGCAGTATTATGAAAAACAATACTCAAATAAGTATAAAAATCTAGAAGAAATAGACAAATTAGAAAATGATGGTATATTCACACAATTGAAGACTACACAGTATTGAAATAACAAGGAACTCAAAATACATGAGTGACCCTAGAGGACATTATGTTGAGTGAAATCTCTCAGTCACAAAAGGACAAACAGTGCATTACACCACTGTTATAAATAAAACAGGACAGACATGGGGGTTGGGAGGAAACTAAAAAAAAGAGAAAATATGTAATGAACACTGACGCAGAACAGATGAAGAAAACTGTTTAAACGGAATATAAAAAGGAATGTATTATGATTAGGCATTACTTCTATGACAACAGTCCAGAATAAGAGGTGCACAGCAGAGGTGACTGGGGGAGGGATTAGGGGAAGGGAGAAAAGTATACAACAATGAATGAATATTTTTCAAAATATTGAACTGGGGGGGGGGGGTTGTCGTTATGTGCCGTGGAGTCGCTTGTGACTCATAGTGACCCTATGTACAACAGACCTAAACCCTGCTCTATCCTGTGCCAATCGCACTGCCTCTGACACACCCATCCCAATCACCCCAATCACTGAATCAATCCACCTCATAGAGGGTCTTCCCCTCTTGCGCCGTCCCTCTACCCTCCCCAAGCGTGATGTCCCTCTTCAAGGACCTGTCCCTCCTTACAACATGGCCAAAGTATGTCAGATGAAGTCCCAGAATCCTTGCCTCCAAGAAGCAGCCTAGTTTAACCCTCTCTAGGATGAATCTGTCTGTTTTCTTCGCAGTCCATGGTACATTCAATACTCTTCACCAGCACCACAACTCAAAGGCATCAATTCTCCTTCTATCCTCCTTAGTCATTGTCCAACTATCTGATGCATAAAAAGTGATAGCAAAGACCAAGCCTGTTATCAGACGCACCTTAGTCACCAGAGTGACACCACTGCTCTTCAGTACCCTGGACGGGTCCCTAACAGTTGACTTTCCCTTTTAACTGGGGGGATAAAGAAGGAAAATGTGCAACAATGAATGAATGAAAATCCAACTTTTCTGTGGACTTTCATTAACATAACAATTAAAAAAGACGGATAATGTAGAGGAGGGATAAATCAAGATATAATGCATTTGAAAAATTTGCCGTGAAGGACCTCTCCATAAGTACTAAAACAACAATGATGAGTCAGTTTATTGACTCAAGTGTGCCTGTCCCAACTTACAGTCTTTTCTACTGCTTTGTATGCATTTTGAAGTTGGACAATGAATAAGGATGAAAAAATCAATGCTTTTGTGGTGTTGGAAAAGAGTACTAACTAACTTACAGGCTACCAAATGAACAAAGAAATCTGTCTTGGATGAAGTGTAACCAGAGATTACTTTAGAGAAAAAGTGAAAGTCTGTGTCTTATACTATGGACATTTAGCCAAGAGGAGCTAGGCCCTGGAAAAAAGACATCATGCAGGGAAAAGCAGAGGGTAAAGAAAGAGAGGAAGACATCCTCCCATAGGACAAAAAGATGGAATAAAACAATGACTGTTAAAATAAGCATAAGCAGGAGGGGTTTGTGCGGGAAGAAGGGTGCAACAATGAATGAATGGAATTCCAAAATCTCTGTAGATGTTCACTGAAATGAAAAATAAACAAACTAAATTAATAAAAAAAAATAAGCATACGCATGGAGGAGATTGTGAAGGAGCACAGAATAAAGCAGAAACTGGTTTTCTAACCAAATACTCATACACATTTTTTTATTTTTTTTTTTTTAAGAGAGGTTTTGGATTTCCATTCATTCACTGCCCCAATTTTCTCCCTGCCCACCCCTCCCCACCAGCTCACTTCCCCTTCCGAAGAGAGGAGAAAAAAAAGAATAAAAAAAAAATCCTTCATTAGTATACAATTCCCATGTCCCCTTCCCCCCACCTCCCACCCCGAGTACACTTATTTTTAACAACTGTAATTCCCACTTAGGACCTACTTTTCCTATATCATCCCTGTGACTCTCCTTTCCACTTATCCTTCTAAGCCTTATCCTTGGTAAAGCATCATCCTATGGTTTTGATACGCACAGTTGATTATTCTAAGGTGTGAGCATCTCCATAGTATTAGTAGGTCTATTGCTTACCTCAAAGTTTAGCCACAGGGCTAAGTTTAGTTCCAGGTTCAAAGACTGACTTCGGTTTTTTGAAGGCAAACAGGTGGCTAATTTCACAAAGGTGCTAGAGATTTTACACTGCTTAACTTTTTGTTCTACTCTCCCTGAAGTAAAAGAAATTACTTAGCTAAATATTTTCAAATAAGGAAACAACGTCCTTGAGATCAAAACCATTTTTACTTTGTCATGGCAGGAGTCACCAATGACATTCCACAGACAACTAAGAACAAGCTGCTGTCACCACCTATTTCTAAGACTAATCCATGAGGGACAGTATTTCACAGGTCTATTTGCATTCTGGAGAACTCATATCCCACATTTTGGAATATCATGAGCTCCCATCCATTAAGTTACTCAAAAGAAAACTGAATGGGGACCTGAGCAATAGCAGGCTATGGATGAAATAAAGAAAGCAGTCTCACTCTCCCTTGCCTCTAGCTAGGCCCTTTTGATCCACACTCAGATACGATTCTCCAGGTATGTGCTACCACCAGTGCTTAGGGTAACAATCTGTGTTATGCAGATGACACAACCCTGCTTGCTGAAACTGAGGAGGACCTGAAACACTTGCTACAGAGAGTCAAGGACTGCAGTTTTCAATATGAATTGAGAATCAATATCAAGATAAAGATTCTCACCACTGGACCAATTGGCAGCATCCGGATGGATGGTGAAGAGATTGAGATTGTCTACAACTTTAGTCTGCTTGGCTCCAGTCAACATTCTTGGCACCAGCAGCCAGGAAATTAAAAGACGTATTGACATGCAAAAGTTTGATGTTAGGGACCTCTCCAAAGTACTGAAGAGCAATTGTGTCACTCTGGAGACTAAGGTGTGTCTGATACAGTCTTTGCAATCACTTGTTATGCATTAGAGAGTTGGACAATGACTAGGCAGGATAGAAGGAGAACTAATGCCTTTGAGCTGTGGTACTGGAGAGAGTACTGCATGTACCATGGACTGCTAGGAAAACAGACAGATTCTGCCTTGAGAGGGTTAAACCGGCCTGCTCCTTGGAGGCAAGGATTCTGGGGCTTCCTCTGACATACTTTGGCCATGTTGTAAGGAGGGACAGGTCCTTGGAAAGGGACATCATGCTTGGGAGGGTGGAGGGACAACAAAGGAGGGGAAGGCCCTCTATGAGGTGGACTGACTCAATGACTGGGGTGATAGGGATGGGTGTGTCAGAGGCAGCGCGATTGGCACACTAGATAGAGCAGGGTTTAGGGCTGTTGTACACAGGGTCGCTATGAGTCGCAAGCGACTGATGGCAACAACAACTCCTAAGGTCAAATTGTCAGTTTTGAAGCTTACTGATCCACCTTAACAGTAATAATATGAGAAAGAAATTCTATTATAATTCAATTTAAAATAAAAAGGATTTTAGTTGTAAAAGATATAAAAGGCAAATTATTCACTGAACTATGCCACTTTAGGAATGTTTGGATTACTGCTTTTAAAACAGAATTTTACTCGTAATATTTCTCAAATGCTATCAATCTCAGTTCTTTTATTTTATAAATTAGCAACAATTTAATTAATTTTCCTTTCAGTACTAATGACACTACCAAATTACATCCATCAACAGTAAATAGGTCTCCACCTGGTAGACAGCCTGGCTTAATTTCCTTTAGGCCAGATAGATTTCTCTTTTTTTTTAGATTTCTCTTTAATAAGGTCAAGGGCATCACAGTGTCTACCTTCTGAACTATGTTAACAACCAGGAGACTCCAACACTAACTTTATAACTCAGAAAGTTTAATATAAATCAACAACAGTGTATGAATAATAAAATCATGTAAGATAAAAGCTATGCCGTTATTACATTGTATTGTCTCAGTGAAATATAAAGACAAAAAGAACTTCAAGAAATCTTAAATGCACTCAGTATATACTGTTCACAAAGTGTTAGTATTAGAATTTTAAAATTATTTCATGTATTCTAAAGAATAAAGCAAGTGATTTGTTATATGGAACATCAGGAGTTTCAGTGGGGAAAAAATAAAAAGTGAAACATTAAATTTTGTGATATAGATATGGAATGGACGCGTATTTCCTAGGTCAGTAAAAGCAAACGGCCAAGAAGCCATGCTACATTAGAAGCACACCCAGCACTCAGAAAAATGGATAGTATCACATGTGAAACACAGGAAGTACTAGATAAGCATGGATCATCTTATTAGGAAGAAAGGAAAATTCCATTCTGCTTAAATGATGAAATGTTCAAAATGATAGCAAAAGGTCATTTCAAAGTCTGAAACAGTACAAACTGGTCAAATATAAGGCACTATTAACATTAGAAAAAGAAAAATTTTAGAATTTCAGCTATCAAATGTGGAAGAAACAGCTTAACTACAAAACTCCCCTTTCTGCAACCTGAGTCAGTATAATCACTGATATGGGGGGGGGGGGGAATGAATGTTAAAACAATGTAAAAAGATAATAATGGAAAATGAGGTACATGCACACTGCCAGTACAATATCCTAGTACTCACTTAAAAGTAAATGAGAAAGGGCAACCTCCTAACCAAAATGATCTGTAGATAAAATACAAAACAATATTCCAATAGCATTCTTTACAGAATCAGAAAAACTGACCCTCAATTTTTTATGGATAAAAACACAAGGACTCTGAATAGTCAAAGCAACGAACAAAAGATTCATACTTTCTAGCTTCAAAACATACTACACAGCCATAGTAATCAAAATCGCCTGTTTCTGATTTTGAAAGACCCACAAAACAAAGGAATAGAACTGAATATCCAAAACAAATCCAAGCACCTATGTTAAAATGATTTTTGGCTAGAGTAACAAATCTATCCAACAGGGAAGGGAAAGTCTCAATAAGTTTTAAAATTTTCTGTGGCTCCACTTACTTATTTTGCTGTGTTTTTGCTTATTGTATTTGTATTCGCAAACTACTGCTGAACTTTAACAGCACGGCCCATTTCTGGGTAACACGTTTATGGTTTGTTTGCATATGACATTATGTTCACCATCCAGGTCTCTAAAGAGCACTCTGGTTGTGAAATTTTGTCACACTTACTTGGGGCATATTTTTTTCTCAAGACCAAAGAGAGGGTCAGAGAACAAGAGGAAAACCCTTAAGAACAAGGACTGACACAGTTAACTACTACAAGGAGGTTGAACATAAAAGATCATGGGGATGATGCAACACAGGGCTAGGTTCAGATCTGTTGTTCACAGAGCCGCCTGAGTTACAGGCGACCCAATGGCACCTAACAACCACCACCACCATTTTAAACCTTTATCCATTTTTAATTTGTTGTATATCTGATATAAGGCAAGAATCCGGTTTCATTTTTTGGTACAGAGAAATCCAATTTCCCTAGTACCATTTCTTAAAGAGATTCTTCTGTCCTTACAGAAAGACTATACTCTTGTGAAAAAGCAGCTAGCTACAGAAAGAGGGGCACTACATAATGACTAAAAGCAAAATAAAGTGAGAGGACATAGACATAGTTTATTTAAGGAAAAAAAAAAGCCGCTGGCTATAAATGTGTGGATTTATTTCCAGATTTAATTCTATTCCTATTACTCTGGTGTAGGTCTACTGATATATCAGACTTTTTAAGAATTCTGTAGCAAAACAGTATGTTTCACTCTCACTAGGGTGACTACTTTAAAAACAACAAAACTCTAGAATACAACAAATGCAAAAGCAAAGACTGGGGAAATTAGAACACTCATGCACTCCTAGTTAAAAGGCAAAATGGTTCAACTGTTGTGGGAAACAGTATGGCGGTTCCCCCCAAAATTGAAAACTACCACTTTAGAGTTGCTACCATCATGGCCAGTCAGGTGCAAGGCACTCAAGCTTCAAGTGAGAAGGTGTCAGATGCCAGCAAACTGAAGAACTGCAAGCAGATCAAAGCAGCAGCGTGTGCTGCCTGCAGAGGGAGATAAGTTCCAGGCCAATGAAGCTGTGCTCTGGGATCCCATGGAATTTGGTGCACTGAAGTGGAGGAGACCCAGGAGAAGGTAACTAGCTTCTAGACCCACTGTGGCAGAATAGGGATGACAGGAGGCTGGATGATCTCTTGAGCTTTGTGACATGTGGCTGGAAATCCATGAAAACTACCGTATAAAAGGATAGGGAAGGAGGAGACACTGTTCGCTGGCATTTTAGATGCTCTCACATGGAAGAAGAAGATTCAGCAAAGTTTCCTTTTTGTGACAAGGCATTACATTATTTCTGTATATTATATAACAGGTTCCTTCACTTTTTTGGAGATTAATAAATCTAGTACTTCGTATAGATTTAGAGCCTATTCAAACGTCATCTTTTTATCTCTTATTTTTTAAAATTTAACAATATTCTTGAGCTTTGTAGCTGTAGTAACATGTATCAATATGATTTCTTTCTCAGATATCCAGTAAAAGAAAAGTAATTCTCTAAAGAAAGAAATGGGTTCTTTTAACTCCCTAAACTTGAAGAAGCGATCAAAGTTATATCAGTGTTTAGGTCTTTCGTTCATAGGTTTGCTATGAGTCATCTACGACTCAATGGCACTTAACAACAACAGGGAGAGAACTCAGTCGGCCTAGTAGACAGAAAGTGATGTAACCAAGCCAAAGGAGAGTGATTTTAGTCTGAGACTCTCAGGCCTGGTTTGAATTGCTTTTGGTCAAACATTCTTTGAATTGGTATAGCACTGGTCTGTCCATTTGCTGTACAGAGGTAACTTGTGGTTGCTGTGATGCTGAACACTGTGACACTGATGTGTCTGTCAAATGCAATAATGGTTACCCATGGTGGACAATGTTTGGTGGAGCTCCCCAAGCTTGGAAGTTGGAGTGGCATCTACTTCCGTAATAGCTTGCCTCTAGAAACCTTACAACCTTGGAAAAATGATGAAAGTTCAGGTCTTTCATTCACAGGGTCTTTATGAGTCATCTACAACTCAATGGCATTTAAAAACAACAGCAGCAACAAAGCGTTCTTGGAGGTCAGGAGCTTTATTGATGAAAAAGTAGTAAATAGCTTTTTTGTACCTTGTTTAAACAGCAGCAAGCTTTAAAACAATCCTTTGGGGAGGGGAAGTAGGTTTTCTCCACTATGAGAGTATAGACTTCTTGTGACACTTTTCCTAAACCGAAATGAAGGTGCAGTTACCATTCATTTATGTGGGAAATATTTTAAGCATTTTCAGATAGCCCAAATAAATTTCCAAGGAACATTAACATAGTGTTCATACACAATTCAAAACTCATGACTCAATGCTAAGTGTAGTAGCCAGCAGAGAGCTTGGTGACATGCCAAATGCTTCTTTGTGCCCCACTGCAAACCAGTGGGGTGACAGTTTCAATCTTTTGCCTCTTTCCATAAAAGGAAACTTCCTTTTAGATTTCTTTCAGTTTGTGAAAACAGGGACTCAAGCAGATCTTTTGTTAAAGTGAAATGATAAAGTGAATTTCTGAAAAGCAGAGCATACTTAGTTTAATTAAGGCTGCACATAAGTTCTTGCAAGTGTGTCAGACACTAAGTTTGGCTCTGGAGAGAGAAGGTTTAGAGCTATTAAGCATAGGCTCTCTAAGTGTTGTAGTTGCCTTGATGGCACATAACAAGTAGAAGTTACGAGACAATAAAATATGGGAACCTGTTATTACTTAATGTTGTTGTTGTTATGTGCCTTCCAATCGCTTATGATTCATAGCGACCCTACGTACAACAGCCCTAAACTCTGCTCTGATCTGTGCCAATCGCACTGTCTCTGACCCTCCCATCCGATTAACCCAGTCACTGAGTTAATCCACCCCACAGAAGGCCTTCCTCTCCTGTGCTATCCCTCCACCCTCCCAAGCATGAGGTCTCTGTCCAAGGACCAGTCCCTCCTTACAATATGTCCAAAGTATGTCAGACAAAGCCTCAGAATCCTTGCCTCCAAGGAGCCGCCCGGTTTAACCCTCTCCAGGCTGAACCTGTTTGTTTTCTTAGCAGTCCAATACTCTTCTCCAGCACCACAGCTCAAAGGCATCAATTCTCCTAGCCTCCCTAGTCATTGTCCAACTCTCTGATGCATAACAAGTGATTACAAAGACCATGGCCTGTATCAGATGCACATTAGTCTCCAGAGTGACACCATTGCTCTTCAGTACTTTGGAGAGGTACCTAACATCAGACTTTCCCATCTCAATACGTCTTTTAATTTCCTGGCTGCTCGTGCCAAGAGTGTTGACTATGGAGCCAAGAAAACTAAAACTGTGAACAATCTCAATCTCTTCACCATCCATCCTGATGCTGCCAAATTGGCCCAGTGGTCAGAATCTTTGTCTTCTTGACATTGAGCCTCAATCCATATTGAAGGCTGCAGTCCTTGACACTCTGCAGCAAATGCTTCAGGTCCTCCTTAGTTTCAGCAAGATTCAACGCAGATTGTTGATAGATCTTCCACCAATCCTGACACCACATTTCTCCTCATAGAGCCCAGCCTCCCGGATAATCTGTTCTACATAGAGCCAGGACACATCCCTGGAGCACACCCTTCCCAATTTTGAACCACGCAGTGTTTCCTTGCTCTGTTCTAACGACTGCCTCTTGGTCCAAGTATAGGTTTTGCATTAAGCACAATCAAGTGTTCTGGGATCCTATTCTTCTCAGAGTCAGCCACAGTTTGTTATGATCCACACAGTCAAATGTATTTGCATAGTAAATGAAACACAGATAGACACTGTACAGGTTAAAATAATGTTAGTTCCAACTTGGTGACCCTAAGGCTGTAAATCTTTATGGGAAAAGAATGCCCATTCCTCTTCAAAGTAGCAAGTTGATTAAACAGTCAACCTTTTATTTTTGTTAGCACTTGATGCATTACACGCTATGCCCTCAGGGGTCCTTAACGCAGTCAGGAGGACAACTGGAACCCTGATATATGCTAAGATAGGGATGGAATCTATGTTGAGAAAACTAAGTCGATCACCAAAAGAATATATACATGACTTCAACTTCAGTAAATAACTCAGTAAAATACTGGGCAAAGGGCATGAAATTCTTTCCCCCAGAAGGATGATCCAATGGCTAAGACAGATGGAAGAAGGTTCAACATCATTAGGTTTCAGAGAAATACAAATCAAAACCACAATATGATTATCATTTTGCTCCCACAAGAATGACCAAAGGGAGCTCTGGTAGCCTACTGGTAAGGGTGTGTGCTGCCACCCTGAAGGCATCTGGTTCAAATCCACTAGCTGCTCTGGTGGGAGAAAGAAGGGTAATCTCCTTTTCCCAGAGATTTAAAGCCTCTGAAAACCTGCAGTAGTGTTAGCTGTGAGTTGATTTCAACTAGCCAGCATATAACAACAAAAAGTGCCATAAAAGATGTGGAGAAATTACAATCTGCTGATTTGGATACAAAATGCTGTAGCCTGTGGAAAGCATTATGGTGGTTCCTCAAAAACCTAAAGTACAAGTAAATATACATACAATATCATCAGTGGTTATAAGAGACATGAAGTGGGGGGCAAAGGCAGGATTCATGCTCCAAACAACTGGCATTTATTTTTTATTATGGGAAAAGTTAAAAACTAATGGAGGGAACTCAGGTGGCCTAGTGGCAAGAAGCTGTACTACAATCTCAAAGGTGCACGGTTCAAATCCACCAGATGTTTGCTGGCAACAAGGAGGGGCAATCTCTTCCTCTGACAGTGTGATCAGATTTGATGGTACATAAGAAAAACAAAACAAACAAAAAAAGTAAAAACCAATGAGGGTAACGTGTTTACCGTTTGAAAAAGGTAAAAGATGTCATTAAAAAGTACGGGGGGGGGGCACACACCTTTTGGTAGTTATTATGGTGTATATAGTTTTGAAACAACAACTTACAGCAAAATATTTTGTGCAGATTTACATGTATGGAGGCAAGTTAAGGGCAGCTGCTATTATGTACCATAGAGTATGACTCATAACAACCCTATGAACAATGGATCTGAACCCTGTCCTATCTTATGCCATCCTCACAGTAAGTAAGTCTAAGGAACTAAGTATAGAGGAATGTGTATGTATCACATCACTGCCATCAAAACAATTCTAGCTCCATCAGGTTCCTTCCATCACATTCCAGAGGCTGCACACCTTGATGGGAAGAGACTGCCCTATCTTTCTCTTATGGGAGCAGCTGGTGGATTTGAACTGCTGACCTCTCACTTAGCAGCCCCACACATTATACCACCAGAATTTCTAAATGCATATACAGGTGTATGTATATGCTTCAGCATGACTGTGTGTGTGTACACACACACACACAAACTAAAGTACTCAGGGGTCTCAAACTAGAGATACTATTAAGATATAAGCAAACACCTTGGCCATTTAAAGAATTTGTGTTTTGGTTAGGTACTGTCAAGTAGACTATGACCCATACAAACTCTTATGAACAACATCTGGACCTTGTCCTTTCCTGTGCCATCCTCACACTTCCTGACACACCTGAGCCTACTGTGACAGTTACTCTGTCAATCCTCCTGGTTTCCCACTCCTTTACAAGCTCTGTCTTTCCAAGCATGATGTCCCTCTCTAAGGAATAGCCTCTCCTAGCAGCATGCCCTAAGATGTGAGGGGAAGCTTTATCATCCTTGGCTCCAAGGCAATCCACTGGGGCGAGGGTCCTCCTTGCTGTCACCAACCCTATATCTTTCCTAGTATCACATCCCTCCCCAAGAAACAGATGCTCTTAGCAAACATGCCTTAAGTATGTGAGGCAATGCCTCACCATCTTTGTCTCCATAGAGCACTATGGCTGCACTTTCTCCAAGATATATTTGTTTGTTCTTCTGGTCGTCCATGGGATGCTCAGTACTCTTCTCCAACACCATACCTCAAAAGCATCAATTCTTCTGTCATCCTTATCCATTGTCCATCTCTCAGATACATAATAAGTGATCAGAAAGACGATGGCTTTAATCAGACGCACCTTTGTCCTCAAAGTGACACCAAATTATTGACTCTTCAATAATGTGGAGGTCCCTGACTGCAGACTTTCCCAGTGCAATACGTCTCCTGATTTCCTGACTGAAAGTACCAATGGTCTTAATAATTGTGGACCCAAGTAAGGTGGTGATGTTGACAGTTTCCATTTTTTCCTCCATCTATCATGATGCTGCCTACTGTTTCAGTCGTAAGAATCTTTGTTTACTTGACAATGGGATGCAATCTATATTGAAGGTTGTATTCTTTGATAGTCTGAAAGTGTTTCACATCCTCCTCACTTTCAGCTAGCAAGGCTGTGTGTGATCCACATAATGCAGGTTATTGAGTCTCCCTCTGATCCTGATGCCACATTCTTTTTCATAGAGTCCATCTTCTAGAATAATTTTCTTAGTATACAGACTGAATAGGTATGGATAGAGAATATAATCCTGATGCACTCTCTTCATTTCAAAGCTTGTAGTGTTCCCTTGCTCTGTTTGCAAAATAGCCTCTTGGTCTAGGTATAGGTTTCACATGAGCTCTGGGATTCTAATTCTTCTCAATGTCAGCCATGACTTGTTAAGTTCCACACAGTCACTTGCCTCTGCATAGTCAACAAAGTATAAATAGACATTTCTTTTGGTATTCTTTATTTTCAGCCAGGATCCATGTGACATCAAAAATTATATCCCTGGTGCCATAGCCTCTACTAAATCTTGCTTAAACTTCTGGCAGTTCTCTATGTACTGTTCTAGCCATTTCTTTTCATGATCTTCAGCAGTATTGAACTTGTATGTGAAGATACTGTTCGAGAGTTTCCATATCCTGTTAGATCACCTTTCTTGGGAATGGGTACAAATATGGGTCACTTCCAATTTGATGGCCAGACAACTGTTGTCCAAGTTTCATGGCATAGAATGGTGAGTACATTAAAATTTCATTTTGAATGACATAATTAAATACTGCTAAATATGAAACAAGATTTTTTTTCAGCTCATGATATAAATATGAAGTATGTAGCATCGCCTTTGAATTATTTTTCCCCAAAACAGTATGACCTGAATTTAATTATAACTTTCAAGGAGTGTTGTTGGCACAACTGGTTTGCACTCAATTGCTAACCTACAGACTGAAGGTTCTAACATACCCAGGGACTACATTTAAGCAAGGTCTAGGTAACTGTTTCTGTAAATATCCCAGGCACTCAGACAACTGCTTCTGTAAACATTCCAGACGTAAAAACCCTATGGAATACCACATTCTTCAACATATGCATACAAGTCAACCTGACAGCCAGGAAACAATCAACAACCAGGTATCCAGTCTTAAATTCCAGTGTCCAATGTCACTGTACTAGTTTAACATAGAACAGCAGCAAGCAAAAGGAAACAATCATAAAATTCTCTAAGTAGAACATTCTATAAAATCAACATCTAATTTTTTAAATAAGTATCAAAAACTTAAAAAAAGATGAGAGAAGCACTGATGGTACAGTGATGTGCACAGATACCTTCCAGAAAGATCAGAGGATTGCAATTAAATAATAATATAACCACATAAACTCACAACTCAAACTCACTGCTAGTTGAGTAGGTTCTGCCTCAGATCTTACCTTCCATCTAGTTTTTGATCCTATACATTGTAATAGAAAGAGCTGCTGGCCAATTGAAACCACCAACCTTTGTTAGAAGCGCCAACTAGCTCTGGAATAACCACCAAAAATCCCTACTAGTTTGGAAATGTGCAACACAATACTGTCAACTGGAGTATTATCAATCCCTGGGGCCTTACGTTTTGCAAATGTGTTCAGTGCAGTTTTAATTTCTTCTTTCATTACCATTAGTTCCAGAGCATGTGTTATCTCTGCAAATGATTCTTTGTCAGTCAACCAGACTCCAGTCCTGCTACGCAGCTGGGTTGTGCCACTGCGCGTGTATGTGGACACAGCCCTTCCATCTTCTTTTGATGATTCCTGGATCACTCAAGATTTTGCCCATAGCATCTTTCAGTATTGCAATGTGAGGCTTGAATTTGTTTTCAGTTTTTTCAGCTTGAGAAATATTGACTGAGTTCTTCCCTTTTTATTTTCTGACTCCAGCTCTTTGCACATTTCATTGTTAACACTTGTTCAGTATTCTCAAGCTATCCTTTGAAAGCTTATTTATGTTCATCTCTTACTTATATTTTAGTGCCATTTTGGAAAGTCTCTTATGATATCGGTTTGGTATCCTATTTCTCCCCTATCTTTTGTGACCTTTTGCTTTCTTCATATCCTTGCTATCATCATTTAACTCTTCTAGTTTTTGACAATTAGTATTCAATGCCTCAAACCTATTTCTGAGCTGGTGTTTAAATTTAGATGACAGACTCAAGGTCCTATTGGTGCTTGTAGACTTGTTTCTATTTCTTTCAGATTCAGTTTGAGATTGCTCATGCATAATTGCACCTGGCCTGGTTTTTCACTACTGATACTGAGGTTATCCAACACTTCTTTCCACAGTTATAGTCCATCTGACTCCTACGTAGTCCCATCAGGTGAAGTCAATGTGTATATAGTCATCATTTGTGTTTTTTAAAAAAAGTATTTGCCCTGAATGTGCTCACCAGGCTGTGCCAAGAAATCTGGAATATAGCTATCTGGCCATGTTTGTAGCCATTCTCAAAAGTGATCCAACAGAAATTATCATGCATTACTCTATCACATCACCTGAAGGCAAAAATCTTGCCAAAGAGTAATCAGATTCAAGCTGGATTTAGAAGAGATTATGGCATGGAGGATATCATAGCTGAAGTCAGATGGACCTTGGTTGAAAGCACAGTATACCAGAAGTTTTGTCTTTGTTTTATTGACTATACAAAGCCATATGTGAATTAAAATCTAACATTGAGAAAAATAGGAATCCCAGAACACTTAATTGTGCTCATGTGAAACCTATACTTAGACCAAAGCAAAAGCTGATATCCAAACAGAGCAAGGGAACATTGCATGGTTTACAATCAAGAAAGTAGTTCATCAGGGTAGTATCCATGCTCTGTATCTATTCAATCTGTATGATGAGCAAATGATTTGAGAAGCTGGACTTTATGAAGAAGTATATGACATCAGCAACCTTGATTTTTAAAGTGAAGAACACGTGAAATTCTTGCTGCAGCAACAAAAATCTATAGCCTTCAATACGGACTGCATGTCAACATAAAGAAATAAAAAATCCTCATCACTGGCCCAATAAGCTACATTATTACAAATGGAGAAAAGATTGAAATTGTCACCAATTTCATCTTAACTATATCCACCATCAATATCCAAGGTACCAGCAGTCAGGAAATTAAAAAATGTGTTGCACTGGGAAAAATCTGCTGTCAGGGACCTCTCCAAAGAGTCAGTTTAAAGCAAAGATGTTGAAGTGTGCCTGATCACAGTTGTCTTGACTGCTTGTTATAAATTTGAAAGTTGGACAATGGCAAAAATGACAGAAGAATCATGAATGCTGATGAGTTGTGATGCTGGAGAAGAGTACTAAATATCCAAGAGAACAAAAAATTCTGTCCTGGAGAAAGTAGGGCCAAGGGTGTTCCTCGAGGCAAGGATAGTGAAACTCGGTCTCACATATTTTGAGCATTCTGTTAGGAGGTGTCAGGCCTTACTTAGAGAAAAGACTATGCTTGGAAAGTTGGAGAGTCACTCTAAGAGGCAAAGATGCTCAATGAGGGATTTATTTTGAGCATTCTGTTAGGAGGTGTCAGGCCTTACTTAGAGAAAGACTATGTTTGGAAAGTTGGAGAGTCACTCTAAGAGACAAAGATGCTCAATGAGGGATTTACACGGTGACTATCACAGTGAGCTCAAACATGTTAGAGATGGTAAGGATGGCTCAAGGTAGGGCCAGGTTCAGATCCGCTGTTCACAGGATGGCTATGAGTCACAGTTAACCTGACAGCATGTAACAAGAAGAAGATACAATTATTTCAGGACTTTTTTTAAAAAAATACTGCTATGCAGACTGAGTCCTTAGAAGCTTGATTACTTCATTCACTCTCATTACCATCAAGTAATCAGAGAAGCTCCTAACTGACCTTCCAGTGGATTTTTTGAACTGTAAATCCCATGAGAAGAGATAGTCCATCTTTTTCCCACCGGGAGTTGTGATCTGGCAGAAACAAGCCACTTCTGGGTTAGCAGTGCAACTCTTTAAAGACTATGCCACTAGAATTCAAGAGAGAGACAGAGACAGAGAGAGGAGACAGACAGACAGACACACACACATGCATTTATATATATACCTATATATGTACATAAGTAATTGTGCAATTATGGCAGCATGTTAGCTAGGCAAAGGCATAGAGGTTATTTCATTATACTGTTTTTACATTTTCTGTATATCTAAATATTAAGTAAAAAGACAGGAGGGGAAAAAATAAAGTAGAACAATATTAATTAGCAGTTCGCAAAGGTATGACTAGTAACAATAAGCCAAAAACTGTTTTTCTAGACACTTTTTAAATTTAACTACAGTGGCATTTGCAAGAATGATGCAAAAGTAGTGGTGGACTCTCTGTCAATACTGTATTAGAAGTACTTGCTAGAGCAACATGGTAAGAGAAGTAAGTAAGTGGCATCCAGATTGGAAACAGGTGGTGAAACTGTCACTATATAGAAGTGATAAGATAGTGTACACAGAAACCTCAAGAACTCAACAAAAAACCTGTCAGAACTAGTAGATCAATTAAGTAGAGTGGCAGGATGTAAGATCAATATACAAAATTCCGTGGGATTCCTCTACAGTAACAAAGAAAACACTGAAAAGGAAAATAAGCAATTACCAATTACAACAAAGACCAACCACAAACTGAGATACTTAGGAATAAACCAGAGGCAAAAAAGGCCTTTAAAAAGAAATCTACAAAACACTTCTGCAAGAAACAATAAAAGATCTAAATAAATGGAAAAATATTCCCTAAGCCTCCTCTGTCCAGAGCTTGTCTCACTGATTGCAACACATCTACCCTCATTACCCCAATTACTGTATCAATTCATCTCAACCACGTCTTCCTCTCCCACGCTGACCCTCCACCCTTCCGAGCATGATGTCCAAGGAACCCAAAATATGTGAGATCAAGCTTCAAAATCCTATCCTCATAAGGAGAAACTAGGTTTTATCCAAACAGACTTATTTGTTCTCTTGGTGGTCCATGTTATATTCAAGACTTTTCTCTAGCACCACAACTCAAAACATCAATTCTTCTGTCATCCTTAGTCATTGTCCTGCTCTCTGATGCAAAGCAAGTAGTTGCAAATACCATGGTCTGGATCAGGTGCACCATAAGTCTCTAAACCGATACCGTTGCTTTTCAATACTCTCCAGAGGCCCCTAACAGCAGTATTCCCCAATGCAATTTGTCTTCTGATTTCCTGACTGGTCAATATAGTGAAAATGACAATCCTATCAAAAGCAATTTACATGTTTAGTGCAGTCTCCATACAGATAGCAAATTCAACTTTTAAAAAGGCAAATGGCAAGTTTATTTGTAAAGAGATCTCAAATACGCAAAATACTTCTGAAAAACAAAAATTAAGTGGGAGGCATAGCATTCCTGATCTCAAAACCTATCATATAACTACTGTAAAATGGCATGGTACTGGTACAATGACAGATATATAAACCAATGGTGTAGAATCAAGAAACCAGAAATTAGCCCAGACAGTGCGATTGGCACAGGACAGAGTGGAGTTTAGGGCTGTTGTACATAGGGTCGCTATGAGTCGCAGGCGACTCGACGACACATAACAACAACAACAACAACAACATCTATGGTCAACTGATATTCCACAAGGCAACAAACCTATAAAATGGATAAACCACCTCGTCAACTTATGGTGCTGGCAAAACTGGACTGCTTACCTGCAGAAAGCTGAAGCAAGATCCACCTCTCACACCATACCAAAAAATCAACTCAAGAGGGATTAGACACCTAGAGTTAAAGCTCAAAACTATAAAGATCTTAAGAGACAAAATAAGAACAAATTTAGAAGACCTAGCCTATGGTATAAAGATGCTGTTAAGTACAGCCAGAAATACACAACCAGGAAAGGCTAAAAATGAGGAAATTGACCTTCCACAGACTAAAAACGCCGATAAATTTTGTGGCACATCAAAACCCTTTCCCCAATAAATAAATAAAAATTAAAAAATAAATAAAATATATAAACAAACACCTACTGAGGGAAGAAAATTAGGAAACATCTCAGACAAGGGTCTTATAACAAAAGTTTTCAGAATACTACAGCAGGGCATCCACAAGAAAAAGACTGATAACCCAATTACAAATTGGATAAAACACATGGAAAGACTTTTTAAGAGGGAGACAAACACATGAAGAAATTCTCAAAATCACTGGCAGTAAGAGAGATGTAAATAAAAACCACAATGAGATACCATCTCACCCCAGCACCAGTGGAAAATTTTAACAGGACAGCAAGTAACAAATGTAGAAGATGCAGAGAGAAAAATTCTCATGTACTGTTAGTGGGATTATAAAATGGTAAAATCACTCTGGAAGACAGTTTGGTGTTTCCTAAAAAAGTTTAACATAAAAATTCTTTGCGACCTAGCTACTTCACTGGTAGGAATATACCCCAAGGAAACTAGAAATGAGACACAAATGGAGATTTGTATACCAATGTTCAGAGCAGCATTATTCACAATCACAGAACACCGGAAACACCTAACGGAATGGACTGAGAAACTGTGGTATATTCACACAATGGAATACTATGCAGCACTCAATAGCAATGATTTTGAAAAATACTATGTAACTTGGGAGAGACTGGAGAGCATTATGTGGAGTAAACTAGCTCAGTTCCATAAGGACAAATACTGCATTAAGACTATTGTAAAAATAGATGGGAAACTAATAGAACATATATGGGGACCAAAGGGAAAGGGGTGAGAGCAGAGGAGTAAGCATGGGTTGGGGTGAAACCATAGGGTTGCACAATTTGGTGGGTGGAGGGAGGGAGGTAAAGGAAACGGAAAAGATGCAGCAGAGACCTGAGAAGTGCAATGGTAATAATTTTATCAAACATAATGCATGGGAATGATTACATGAAACACAATGTATACAAACTTCGTAAGCAAACCAATATAAAATGTTAAAAAAAATCAACATGGGTTTCACAAAACAAAACAAAAAAAAAAAAACACACAACAAGAAATTTTGAGAACAGCTGCTTGAAAACCAACACAACACACAATTTTATCTAAATCAAAATCCTCACCTAAGCATCAATGAGTAAAGGCATTAAACCACATCAACTTGTCCCAGAACAAGAAATCTCTGTCAGTGCTAAGCATGACTACGGGGTCGGAGAGGACACAAGAGAGAAAAGATGACAACCTTTTGGGCATGCAAAAGTGAGCATTCAATTACTTTAAAAGATATTTTCAATGAACTCTTCTTAGATGTAAAACGTCTAAAAATTTTAAGAAACTTGAAAACACATTGAAATGGAACACGTTCATTCATTCTTCAGTTACTTAAAACTGATTCAGCCTATGTGTTGCCAATGTCTAGCTGAAACTTTAAATTATTATATCTACCTTACACTATGGCAAGCAATTTAAGTAGATCAATCCTTTTGGGAAAAGGTAAAATCATACAAATTAATCTTAATACCTATGCTGGATCATATTAAAATGGCCTGGGCATATCCCCTGAAAGATATTTAATTGCCATGTTATTTGTTATGCATTTTCAAAGAATGTTAGCTAAGCATTGAGTTCCCCCAACAATAAAGAAATAATAAAAATCACTAATAGTACTTTACTTACCCGTTTGGGACCACTAAAAATCTTTCTAGTATTTTCCTTTGACTTATCTCCTTGTTTATTTGCAGGTTTCTTTACATTTTCAGGCACACCAGGCAATTCCTCTGTAAAATCCAAGTTTTCTGAAATAATGATCAAAAATAGCTAGCTTTCAATTATTCCAAATCATCTACCAGCCAATCTGTGTAGATTTTTCCTCCCACATTGTAGAGAGAAAATAAAAGCATCACACAACTGACAAATTATTCTCAAAGACAATCCCAAATTCAAGGTTTCTGAACTTGTTTTAAATAGTTCAGCCACATTATATGGGAACAAGGGCAGCAAACTCGTTCAATGGCAGTGGGCTGATCACCAGCTTCCATCAGGGCAGCATTGCTGTTTCCCAATCACGTTAAAATATCATACACAAGATCTTGTTGCTCTGCACTGTGCTGTCTTCGTTTCTACCAAATGACAGAACCACTTCAAAAATCCTAAGCCCGGTTGCTGCCTATGAGTAGTATTTTGCATATGACAAAACCAAAAGTTTCCTAAAGCACTATAATTTCTGTTCTTCACAGCTTATAAAGTTGCAATCTGTTGACATTAACACTAATTTAAACATACATACAGATTAGGTGATTATCTACACTTAATATACATAATATACCTCTCAAGTTAATGGAATTCTATTGGGCTTCAAATAATGCCTGCTTATATATCTATAAAGTAGTAAGACAACCTTAAAGACAAATCATAACAACCCTATAGTGCAGAGTAGAACTGCCTTCACAGGGTTTGTGAAACTCTTAAGTCTTTCTAGAAGCAGACTGCATCATCTTTCTCCTGTGGAATGTATGGTGTACGTGACCTGTCAGTTAGAAGCCCATCACTTAACCATCATGCCAAAGAGTTCCAAAAATGGGACATGGGGGGGACAGGGGGAGAGCTAGCTTCCCTTGGCAAAGCATATATAACCTAATACAATACAGTGCACAGCAAAAAAAGCTAGCTCTCCTTGGCAAAGCATATATAACCTAAAATAACATAATGCAATGATTGTGTGGTTCTTTATAAAAAAAACTAATAAAAAAAATTGAATTCTTTCTCAAGTGAAATTTTTTCTAATCTGTAAGAAAAAAAACACAACCAGAAGAACTTTTCCCTACTCCAGCTCTTTAATAAGCACATACTGCAGGGCAAACCTTGAAGACACTGTGGGCCAGGCTTCCAACCACCTCTGTAAAGCAAGTCACATGCCTTTCTTCATTTCCCAGTACATATAAAACCTATGACTACATTATACTTTAGCCTAGAAAGTACGCAAGAGCACAGTAAAAAAAAAAAATCTTAAAGTCTGAGAACTGAAAAAAATGTGACATTAGTACACGTAAAGAACATAAAGTACCAGAAAGATGATACTACTACACATGGTGATTTGAAAACCATGAACATGGTTGCTGTATATATGCAATCTTTTCTATAAATTACAAAACTGAAAGTTTCCCAAAGTACCACAGCACTGCCATAAATTTGCCGTGTGTAAAAAAAACACAGTATCTGCAATGCACAGTAAAACAAAGCACAGTTCAGTGAAGTATGCCTTAATAAAAAAGAAAAACGTAGGCATTAAAGTAAAGACAGGTCTTCCCTCTGCTTATCTCTAAGAAAAACGTGCATCTTAAGAATGCTAATCTATATTCAAAATAGGTGACCCTGGAGGACATTATGCTGAGTGAAAGATCTCAGTCACAAAAAGACAAAATACTGCATAGTGCCTCTGTTGCAGAATGGGAATGACATCAGGGTTGGGGTAAGACTGAGAAAAACTGGATAAATAATGTATACTGCATTGAAACAGATGAGGGAGAGAACACTTTAAAAGTGATATATGATAGGCTATTAGGGTTATCACAAGAGTCAAAAATGAAGGTTGCATATTGGAGTATACTCGCGGTGGGGGGGTGGGGGTAGGGGTAGGGGTGGAGATTGTATACCAACAAAGGAATTTTGCTTTTACTTTTCAAAGAGAAGAGCGAACTGGACAGGAGAGGTGGGCAGGGAGAAAAGTGCAACAATGAATGAATGGAAATCCAAAATCTCTATAAATGTTTATTAAAATTAATAATAAAAAAAATTTTTTAAGAAAGAATGCTAACCTACATCAGGTGGCAGAGTTCCTGTTAATGGGTGAACAACTCAAAGAAAGGTGAGAACAGGAACAGAACTCAAGAGTATCATCAACATCACTGAACTGCCCATAGAAAAACAAGAATTTATGTATGGTTCTTGCAGTGGATATGAAAGTGAAAGAAAAATTACTTTTACAGATATTTTGCATATTATACGGAAAATTCGAACTTTGGTAAAGATCTCTGTGCCACCAGGGTTTTGTCTATACCAGTCTAGTTTTAAACAGAGGAACTCTTTTGAATCACTGAGACTATTTTTAGGTCAATTAAAGCAAGAAGAAAGAAAGATTCAAGTACAAATAATACAATCTACCCTGAAGACGACTACGAGAATTCTAATGTAGTGATCAAAAGGTCCACAGTGAACCCACTGCTGAGCCACACAAGATGGGCTGTCTTCTCCACTAAAGATTTACAGCCTTAGAAACCTAATGGAGGGCTGTTATGGAGTCACAGCCAACACAACTCTGAGTCTAACAGGACTAGTTTTATTTAATAACTGATACAGGTAGGCAGACCCAATCCCACTATCATCAAACTGATTCCAACAAATAGTGTCCCCATAATCTTTCTCATTTAATAATCAAGGCACTTTATAAAGTCCTTGTTACAGAATGACCTGATTATAACATAATCAGCTGTCAAGTCAGACAGATTAACAGCTGACCCTCCATTGGATTTCCAAAGTAGGAATCATGAGAGGAGATTACCATCTTCCTCCCACAGAGCTGGTAGATTCAAATCACCTAAAAGATGCAGCTTTGGGCTGGCAGTGCAACTTCCTACAGACAGAACTCCACAGAGATCCCAAATTACCGCATAATGAACCTATTTCCTCTGCTTGTCTTTCACAGTGGAGACTATAAGCCCTTGAGGGTCTATAGTCTTTTCTAATTCTATTGAGTCAAATAAATTTTCACTGTTATGAATGAATGAACTAGAACTTTTCAGTTTTATTAAATCAATTTAAGAGGTTTTAAGAATTTTTGTCATGTGTATTAGTTGATCTTTTAGCTTATTACAATGGATTTTTACTAAAGCCAATTTCTTGTTACTTTCAATTCTATTTTATAAATGTCTAGCAAGTAAACACTTAATGAGCAAATAGCAATTCTGCTTGCTCAACCTCAGAAGTTTTTGCCACTCTGCACATGACTGTGAATGACCAGAAACAGTTTGAAGCATTATTTTAGAAAAAAGGCAGAAAATAAAGACTCTGAAAATGACGGTTGGCTGTGTTTCTCTTCCCTAACTTTAAAAAGAATTGTAAATGTTCAAAACCTATCCTTATGCTTTCCTCTGTATTTAGACTTCCAGAGTTGAGACACCAATATATTCACTATTCCTGACTCAAGTGCTAATAGAAGAATTTAAAAACAAGTATGAAAAGACTCCTCCACAATCTGTTTAACTTGAAACCTTACAGTATTTCAAAAAGCTATACCTTTAGTTCTAAATGGATACTTCATTAAGTTTCTAGGTAACTGCTGATAAAAACCTGAAAACACATTTACCTATAAATTCAAAACAAACAAAAACAACATACCTGCATTATTAGTATTAGACTGACTATCCTGGGAATTGTCACTGCTTTCTGGGGGAGATTGAAAGGAGGCTGATGGTGCTGTTTTAGTTCTTTTTTCACTCGTTTTTCTTTCCACTTGACAGTCATCATCTTCATCATCTTCACTTTCACTAAGATCATCAAAACCAAAATATTTAATTTTGTAATTGGAGCTTCCAGAACCTCCTTCATCACCTCCTGCATCATCATGATCTTCAAAACCAAAAAATTCAAGTTTAACATCCTTTTTGGATTTTGTATTACTAGGTCGAAATCTAGTAGTGGTCTTGGAAGTTGCAATGTCTGCCTTTTTTCTTAGCCGGCCAGCTTCTCCCAAATCTGCAGGAGTTGATGCACTGAATTCATCCATGCTGCGCTCCATAGTATCCTGTATAGTGACGTTACAAACTGACAAGCAAGATGGATGGAGAACAGTGTAATCTCTAGTCCGTCCAACAGTCCCTCTAAAACTGGTCCCACAACTTGCACTACCTTTCTTTGCCTGATTCAGGCCGTCTTTACTTGATTCACTGCTTGCTTTAGCTAAGGCCTGACTGGTGCCATCCAGTAACTTATCAAAAGTTGATACTCCTTGTAAAGTCTTTGCTTTATTGGCCCTACAGTACGTCCTACAATTGCTTGACCTAAGAACACTTTGCACAATGTCTTCCTCAATGGCTTCATTATTCTCCAATTGCTTTTTAAAATCTTCATCCTTCATCTCCAAAGGATCACTACCCAAACCTAGTATACAATCATCTGTTCTGATATCTTCAAAATCATTATCCCACTCATACAAACCAGTTCTTAGAGATCCCTTAGTGGGAGAGATTTCTGATGGAGACTCTGACCTTTTCCCAGCCTGGGAGTTCCATGTGTCATTTGTCTCTTTGATCTCATCAGCTTTGTATCCAGAAGTCACTACAATTTCAGCATTAGGTTTCTTACTACCATCTTCAGCATTTTTATAAATATGGTGACTATTTTTTTCATGATCTTCACTAAAATTCTCCACTTTTCCTGTAAGAATAAAAAGAATATTAAATCATATGTTAAAGAGAAGAAATCAAAGTTAAGTAAGATGACTACTTGACTTAAAAGATTATTTCATTTATCTTGAAATAACTGCAAGTCTTAATTATAAAGAAATTGTCTTTATCTGATATCCCCTCTACATTTTAGAACACAATTATATATTCTAAAAACAATCCTTCTGCAGACATCCCTTAACGTTGTTGTCTTAAACTTCTTATAAGTGACTTAACGTTTAAGCAATTTAATCCAGAATAACAAGGCTCAGCAAAACTACCTCTGGGTTACGGGTTTTTCACATTAATTTTCACATAATTTTTTTTAAAAAATTAGCAGAATCTAAACCACTGTAACAAACAGAAACAGGCAATGTTTGGACTCATCTACCTAGGCTGTTTATAAGGTATGCCAGTTCTGCCTTTTTTTTTTAGGTTGGTACATTAGGTTTCCATTTTTTCACATTAGATTAAACCAAATCAAAAACAATTAGTCTAGTACCTAAGGTTAAATGGCTAGTGGCAAACATCAGAAAGGCAAGAGTTGCGATGGGCCACTGAACCAGTTCTGACTTTTAGCAACAGAACTAAGTGCAGCTCAGGCCTGTGCCATCATCACAATTGTTCCCATGTTTTAATATACTCTTGTAACCGCTGTGTCAACCCATCTCACTTAGGGTCTCTTTTTCATAGACTTATGCTTTATCAAGCATGATAGTAAGCTTTAAATTATTCATCTTGTACAAGGGAAATGAATTTTTGTTGACTTGAACTTTTTTATACCTTTCTACCTCTGATAACCTACTGAGGGATCAGCTATGGATCAGTTTCTGACTTAACAGTATTTAGCAACAACAACAAAAAAAAACAGAGAAAAGGGAGTGTGTTTCAAATCAGTATTACAGGTAACTACCTCTATACTTACTGGGACTGTTGTTACGTGCTGCTGAAAGTGACACAACCTTATGTACAATAGTCCTAAAACCTGCGTCAGCCTTACTGTCTCAAACACACCTGCCTTCATTATCCCAGTCACTGAATCAGTCTATCTCATCAAGGGTCTTTCTCTCTTGCACTCTCCCTCCACCCTTCCAAGCACAATATCCCTCTCCAAGGACTGGTCCCTCCTTGCAACATGCCCAAAGTATGTTAGATGAAGCCTCAGAATCGTTGCCTCCAAGGATCAGCCTAGTTTGACCCTCTCCAGGACGAACCTGTTTGTTCTCCTGGCAGTTGATGGTATATTCAATACTATACTCCAGCACCAAAACTCAAAGGCATCAATTCTTTCTATCATCCCTAGTCATTGTCCAACTTTCTGATACATAGCAAGTAACTGCAAAGACTACACAAAAAAATATTAATGAAACGTTGTACCTACATTTAAATTCAAACTTCCAAGGTTTTAGTTACCAGTACAATGTTTCTGGCTTCTGTTCAAACTATCCCAACCATCAAGTCAACTCAAGGCTGCCATCAAGTTCCTGACACTGTAAATCTTGACAGGAGTAAACTGCCCATCTTTCTCTCATGGATTTAAACCAAAAAGGCAATCTTTTGGTTAGCAAGCTATGGACTATGCCACCAGAGCTCCTAAACAATAGGTCTAAACACAATTTTAGTTGCTCAATTTCTATATAATTACTTTTAGAAAGCATTTTATTTTTAAATAAGGTAACTGTTTAAATATTTTCCCACTGTTCCTTCTTATAATCTCAGCAATACTAATCACTAACCATAAAAATACACCCAAAAACGCTGAAGATTAAAAGTTGGCTTGTATTTGACACAGAGCAATTCAAGTCTAAAACTAAACCTGAGAAAAACATAGTAATGATTTCATAACAAGAAGAGACAACACTCACAGTTAATTCTAATCAAGTGTTGTTCAGAACTAGGTCTGAAGACCTGAGGTACCTTCCTAACTTCTGGAGTCTAGCTTCCAAGAGTTTTCCTAAGAATTTAAAATTTCTTAGCTGTTTAACAGAAAAGGTATCAGTTTAGTGCACTTAACAGGATTACTTAAGAGAATTAATGGAAACAAATGAGGAAATATTACCAAATGCTCAGCTGTATAAGTCTCTTAAGTATCATTAATTGTTATATATCATAAAGTATCATAAAGCATTCCACTGTATTCATTTCATAAAGGTTAAGCAGGCTTTCTCTATTTTATTTTTTAGCATCCCTCTAAAGCTCTGGTGGCCTAGTGGTAAGAACCTGCGCTGCAGTCCCTAAGGCAGTGATGAGAATCCTCCAGATGCTGTACCAGAAAAAGGTGGACAATCTCCTCCTGTGTAATTTATTGTCTCTGAAAACCTGCTGGAGAGTGAGCTATGAGATGGAGTTCTGATTAGATGGTAAACAACAAACCAAAGAAATACAAACCAAACAAAAAGTGTATGACAAACTATTGGAGCGGGTGGGGCAGACAAAAATTAGACAGCACCAAAACCCAGTCTAACTCAAACAAAAAGCACACCAAAGAATCCAATGACTTCAAACTGATACTGACAGATGTTAACCTTTCTATCAATTTTCCAGAACTATAAATCTTAACAAGAATGCTTCATCTCCTGAGAGGCAGGTGATGGATTCAAACCACCAAAACTGGTCAGCAGCCCAACACCTACTATGTATCATTAGGGCTCTTCATGTGACTCATAATAAAACTATACTCTCCAGTAATGAACTTTGTTACACATTCAAGTTGTACTTAACCATTTCTATTTTCCCCAAAATCAAAGTATATCCTATCATGTCTGTTTTAACCTAAAAGGAAAATACTGTCAGCTAATATATTATCAATAGACTACCTGCTTTTCAAATAAGTCTAATTTTGTTGTGAGCTTCTCTTATAAATTTGTAAAAAAGTAACCTCCACAGACAACAAATAGTTGTGCCTTCTGCTTATCTCAGAAGATCCTTTAGCAGACAGACAGCAGCTGTAATAATTGACTTGAACACAACAATTCTGAGGGTGGCCGAAGACCAGGCCACGTCTCCTTCTGTGTTATAGAAAGTCAGTAGAGTCCAAAGGTATGCAGCACCAGCAGAGAAGTATTCCCATTGCAGGAATGACATTATTGTTATCTGGTGTGATTTCTGGGAGAAAACAACGTTATCTCTATCAAACATGGCAATGAACTGTAGATGAATCAAAGATCTTCAATATGAAAACAAAACCAGTTATGTATTATAAAAAAGATATTTTAAAGTAGATTATTTTGGAAGTTAAAGTCTTTTCTTAATATGACACAAAAAGTACAGTTTCCCTACACTAAAAAATTTAAGTAAAAAAAAAATATGAAAAACAAATCTACATGCTCAACATTAGTTCTTATGGAAACAGACAACAAAAGCACAGTCAAATACCACTCTACACTGACTGCTGTGTGCTGTCAAGTATATCCTGACTAATCTTAACAGGACACTGAACTGCTGCATAGGTGTTCTAGACTAAAATCTTTAACAAGAGCACAGGAGGTCTTTCTCCCACAGCATGAGTTGAATCCCAAAACCTTTCAGTTGGTAGCCAAATGCTTAACCACTACACCCCTAGAGCTCTTTCTTTAGACTGACAGAATGACTCAGTAACAAATGTTGTCAAAGACATGGAGAAAGTGGAAGTTCCATGGACTATTAGTAGCAATACAAAATGATGCAGGTGCTGTGGAAAGTTTGGTTAAATAAAAACAAACAAGCAAACAAAAAACACCCACACTACCGTACTACCCAACAATTCCACTGCGTCATTTATCCAAAAGTGACTACAGCAAACAGCCTGCTTCTATAGCCACATCATCATCTACATGCAGGATGATTTCTATAAATCAACATGACAGATCCCCTTAAGTCTATTCAAGGCCTGCTTGCACTTCCCCAGTACAGATGATTGTCAGTTACAAGACAGCTAGACTGTGCTCCCATAGTCAATACTCCAATCACCACCTGAGCATGCCACAACTTAGTACTCTACGGTGCATGACAGACTCCTGATAGTCAATGTGTGTCAGCCTGCTCCCCTTTTCTGGTTGACTGAAAAATGAGTTTACAGGAACTAAGGTCAAGGATAGAGGACTGTGCCCCATGGTGGGCAGAATGACTGCTGTTGTTCCATGCTCTCAAGTTGGAATGGAAGCACATCTGACCCTCGAGCAGGACTTCAGAGGCTGTAAATCTCATGGAAAGAATGTCCACCTCTCTCTGAGGAGCAGCTGGTGGATTCAAACTGCCTACCTTTATGCTGGCACAGCAATTCCTTACAATTACACTGCCAGACTGACCAGTGCATAGTTGTTGTTATGGGCCATCAAGTCATTTGTGACTCATAGCGATCCTATGTACAAGAGCCCTATAAGCCGTTCTAGCCTCGCTGTCTCAAACACATTCATTCCCACCACTCCACTCACAGAATCGATCCATTTCATCGAGGGTCTTCCTCTCCTGCGCCGTCCCTCCACTCTCC
>NW_006400055.1:2236960-2245619 GCF_000299155.1 Elephantulus edwardii
CTCACAGCTGACTTTCCCAATGCAATTCGTCTCCTGATTTCCTGGCTGCTGTTACCAAGAGTGTTGACTGTGGAACCAAGTAAACGAAAATTGTTAACTATCTCAATCTCTTCACCAACCATACTGATGCTGCCAACTGGCCCAGTGGTGAAAATCTTTGTTTTCTTGATATTGACCTTCAATCCATATTGAAGACTGCAGTGTAGTAACTCACCTAATTTTCCAGTGAGTTTGCTAAACATTGAAAACTGAAAACCAAGACCTAGTCCTTTTAAGTCCTGATTAAACCAAACAGGTGAAGAGAGCTACCACATAAACAGCAAACAACATCCTAACATCTGTCTACCTACAAATTTTTTGCTAAGAAATAGTGGTGGCTTAGTGGTAAGGAGTTGTACTGCCAACTTAAAAGGCTCATGGTTTGAATCCACAAGCTGCTCTTCCAGAAAAATCTATAAATATAAAAGATCCCTAATAAAGGGAATTACATAAACAAGCACTAAGGACGCTGCTGTTGGATGGCAACAAGTCTGCTCCAATTCAGAGCAGCCCTATGTGCAATCACTACCAGGTCCTGAGCAATCATCACTAACTCTGGGGCAGTAAAGCTCATAGTTGTGGCAACTACTACCAGGTCCTGAGCAATCATCACTAACTCTGGGGCAGTAAAGCTCATAGTTGTGGCAACTGTGTCAATTTACGTTGTACTGAGGTATTCATACCTGAGAATCCAAATGCTTTGTCCTTCTGCTTTTTAGTGCAGATGCACAAAAGATAAGAATAAAATCAGTTAACAAAGCATATGAAACATGTAACTGGTGGTAACAAAAGAAGAGGGGGACTGTATAGGCATAGAAAGGGGACTGCATAGGTATAGAATTTCTAATGTTACTGAAATTAATTTGGTACCAACTCACTATGCTGTTAAGTGCCAAACAGTTGACTATAACTCATAGCAATCCTTCATGAGCAATGACTCTGAACCTTCCCCTATCCTGAGCAAACATCATCATCCCTGAGACACCTGACCCTACAGACGGACAGTGCCAATCCAAATATAAGTTACTACATGTGGTATTTGTAGTCATCAATAAAAAATATTATAAAAGACAAGCATAAGAGAAAAAGAGAAAAGTAAAATGACTCACTATAGTAAACAATACACCAAAACTAAGTGAGAAACAATAAAGACTATGACACAAAAATCCAGAAATAAGACAACAGAACTCTCTTTATGTAGTTATAGTGGATATATATATATGGACTGACTGATCCAATAAAAACTGCCAAATGCATAAAAAAGATGATACAACTAAAGATTGTTTACAAGACACACATCTTAGACCCAAAGACACAAACAAGTTAAAAATGAAAAAGAGGGGGGAATACTCCAAGCAAATAACTAAAAGGGATTTGGGTGAATCATCTTATTGTACAAAACAGATCTTAACACAAAATCTATTTGTAGGGACAATAATGGACATCACATAGTGATAAGAGGGTCAATTCACCATGAATGCATATGTATTTAACACTGGAACACCTAAATAAATAAATAAAGCAAGCACTGACAGAAGGAAAGAGAGAAATAAGATAGCACTTCTTTGCCAACCAAGACTCTGCATCTTTAGTGGTTTGATTCTACCAGGAGCTCTATAAGAGGAGGACGCGCAGTCTCTTCCTGTTCAGGTTTACAGCCTAAGAAACCCAAAAGAGGGTTGTTGTAAGTCAGAACCACGCCAACAGCACAAAATATTCACAAAGAATAGCAATAATGAAGCTAAAATCCAACTAGATTCAGCACATACAGAACACTATCACCCAACAACGTTAGTACATTCTACTCCAGTGCCCATGAATCACTCTCCATAATAAACCACATCCATGTTAGGTGATAAAGCAAGTATTGATCGATTTAAAAAGACTGGAATAATACAAAATATTTCCTCTGACCACAACAGAATGAGGCTAGTAATCAAAACCAAAAAACATCATTTGGAAAATATATTATGAAAAGTAAACAATACACTATTATTAAACTATCAAAGGACCAATGAAAAATTCAAGAGAAATAAATAAAAAAATTCAAATGAAAGCACAACCTACTAAAACTCATGAGTGACAATCTGAGAGAAACAGGAAAAAAAAATGCTTATGCAAAAAATATTTCAAATCAGCAATGCAATCTCCTCTGATGCAATTACTGCCTCTGAAAACCCACTGGAGGGTCAGTCATGGGTTGGTTTCCAGACAAAGGCACACAACAACAATATTTTTTTTTGTAACTGTTTGGTTTTGTTGTTTTTTAAAAAATTAATTTTGATTAAAGTTTACAGAGGTTTTAGATTTCCATTCTTTCATTGTTGCACTTTTCTCCCTGCCCACCTTTAAAAAGGGAGTTCGGGTGGCCTAGTGGCAAAAAGCTGTGTGCTTCAGTCCCAAAGGCCTGTAATTAGAATCTGCCAGGTGGAGGGTATGATTACCTTCTGGCTCCTGGAACCCTATACTCTGAGCCTTCAGGCCTGTAAATACCTCTGCCATCAAAGCTTGTGTTTTGCTACCTTGTCCACTCACCACTTGCCCAGCCTCCTTCCTCACTACCTCTATACTACATTTCTAATAAGTCACTTAACCTCTCTAAGTCTCTCACTCAATAATTCTACGTATTTTGGGGAGCTGACCTAGGAGCAGCCATTTGGTTTTAATTTTTGGCTTTGTGTGAAGATCGAACCAATCATTAGTGTATACACAACAAAGCTCCAAGAAAATATGGATAACCTATAACCAGGAAAGAAAAGATGAATGAGACCTTTTAAGAATCAAACCCCTATGCGCACCAAAAAAACTTCTCCAATAGGGTAAAAAGGAAATTCACAGACTGGGAAAAAATATTGGTGATGACATACCTAATAAGAGACTCATATCTAAAATGTATAGAATACTCCAGCACCTCAATAAGAAAGGGGTAAACAACCCAATTGCCAAGTGTGGAACTAGGTATTTCACCAAAAAGGACATTCAGACGGCAAAAAAACATGTGAAGAGATGTTTCAAATCCTTAGCTCTCAGAGATGCAAATCAAGACAACAAAGAGATATCTCACCCCAGTGACAACAGCAAAATTGAACAGAGTAGCACGTAACAAATGCTGGTGAGGTTATGGAGAGATTGGTACCCTTATTCACTGCTGATGGGAGTGTAAAATGGTGCAACCACTATAGAAGGCGGTATGGAACTTTCTCAAAAAGGTGGACATAGAAATAATATTTGACCCAGCAATTCCATTACTGGGAATATACCCTAAAGAAAACAGAGCCGCCACCCAAAAAAATAAATGCACACCCATGTCTACTGCTGTGTTATTCACAACACCAAAGAGATGGAATGAATGGACAGAAAAACAATGGTACAGTCACCCAATGAAATACTACACAGCACTGAAAAAGAAGGAACTGCATGAAATAGTACACAACATGATGACCCTAGAGGACATTATGGTGAGTGAAATCTCTCAGTCACAAAACTATAAACATTGCATAACACCACTGTGTGATGGGAGTTGAGGGAAACCTAAGAGGAGATAAATGAACATTACTTTGGAACAGAGGAAGGAAAGTCAACTATTTAGAAAGAATAATTATATGATTAGACATTATTTGTATGACAGCAGATCAGAATAAAAGGTCCATATATATATATTTATTTTATTTTTTTTTTACAATAAAGCTATGTTATCACCAAAAAAATAAAATAAAAATAAGGTCCATAACAAAGTGGATGGGGAAAAGTGTGTAGGGGAAGGAGGAAACTATGCAACAATGAATAAATACTTTTTTTTTAAAAAGTGAACTAGGGGGCTAGGAAAGAAAATGTGCAACAATGAACGAATGAAAATCAGTATTTCTGTAAACTTTCATTAAAATTACAGTAAAAAAAAATATGTAACAACAACAAAAAAGACTAATGGGGGGAAAAGGTCACACTAATTAAAAAAAAGGGGGGGGATAAAGTAATAAGGACAGCCAAGTCAGAATTAACCCAGAAGATCAAGAGAATGATGGTAACAGCTGGCTTATCCTGAGATGAGACAGTTGACAATCCACTATTCTGATTGCCGTACCTTACTTACATCAAACTCCAAAATCACAAATTTCTCCTAAGATTTCGGTATCAAAAAAGTTTTATCTTTATTTCCTTTCAAAATCTAAGAGCCATATATAAACTTTTTCCTACTTACACTGTGATTTTCAATAAGTTGAGAACTAAGATTTGTTTGTTGTCATTCTTACACTGATACGGAGTTCTCAGTTTTCCTCACATCTTCTCTTTTTAGGTTTCAATTTTTTAATTAGCTCTACCTTTATCATTTATTAAAAGTCACAAATGTCTTACAGAAGGGAGCATGAGTATAACTAATAAATCTATTGTTCTATGAAAAGCATAGGCATACCTTATTCTACTGCACTTGTGAAATAACTGCATTTTTTACAAATTGAAGGTCTGTGGCAATCTGGTGTCAAACAAGTTCAGAGGTGCTGTTTTTCCAAAAGCATGTGCTTGCTTCCTATTTCAGAGTCACACCCCGGTGGTGGTTGTTGTGTGCCATCAAGGTGGAATTGGTCTAAAAAGCAGGTTCTCAGGAGCAGTAAATGGCATGGGAGGAGATCCCATTCCAAACCACACACACAGTGTAATTTCTTACTACTAGACCACAAAAGATCCCCAATTTTCGCTATATTTCAAACTTTTTTATAACACTACTGACTACAGGACACTGCAAACATAACTTTTACATACACTGGTAAAACAAATAATTCATATGAATCACTTTATTCTAATATTATCTTTATTACTGTAGTGCCCGGAACCAAACACACAATATTGCCAAAGAAGGCTTGTACTAGATTCCAGATTTACAAACCAGCATTAACAAAATAAAACTAGTTGTGGGTGTTTTGGTGTTTTTTTTTTTAATTACAAGTTACTAATACAAGTTGCTATAGGGAGCTCTGGTTACTTAGTGGTAAACTGCTACGCTGTAATCCTGAAGGCACACAGTTCAAATCCACCAGCTTCTCCGAAGGAAAAAAATGGGCAATCTATTCTCCAACTATTTGAAACACACTATAGGTCAGTTCCAACTCGATGATACACAACAAGCTGCTAGTGAGCTCTGGTAGTGGTAAGGAATTGCACTTCAACGCAAAGGTATCCAGTTCTAATCCAACAGCTGCTCTGCAAGAAAAGGAAGGATAATCTCTTCCTGTGCAATTCACAGCCTCTGAAAACCTGCTGGAGGGTCAGCTATGGGTTAGCTCTGACTAGAAGGTACACAACAAAAATACAAGTTGCCAGTAATCTAAAAAAGATTACAAACGCATTTCCATTTCCAATAAAGGTCAATTCTTCAGGGATTCTAGTCATTACCTCTTTAGCGTCACTAAACTAGTTTTGAAGGAAAGTCAGATTCCTAAATGTAAATACTCACAGTTCCTCTACTGTAAGAGAAATAAGACAGTTTAATCTGAACATACAAAAAAGCAGTGTTCCTTGCTGGCACTGGATTGTATGAATTCCCTAAATATAACCTAAAAAGTCTAGAGCATTAATATCCAAGCTATTTAAATAAAATTCCAACTACCAATCAGTAGCCACCTGTAATCCTAAATGCAGAAAGAAAATCTAAGATGTATAATATTTTACAATTACTTAACTAAAAAGGCCTGTAAGATGCTTTAGGGAATTGGGATAAAGAAAACCAAAGCTCACCTGAAGTTGTTAATTTAGCACAGATACTTCTGCTTGCATCATCCTCAAGGACACGGTTTGTGCTCTTCTCTTTTCCAATGAGAGTATCCTCCAAAGGTAAGCATTTATCAGACACACTACTGTCTTCACTCACCAGATGACCAATTTTGCTATTAGCCTCAAGTGCAGACGTAACATCCTCTAACTGAGCAGCTTCACTAGATTCTGAGTAAGAGGAACCCTTTCCCTGGGCTAAATTCTTTGAAGAAACTGGTAGAGACTCTTCATCACTATCAAATCCAAAAGGGTCCCCTGTATCTTCATCTTCTACTTTAGGTTTCTTCGGGATTTCCTGGATATCTGGTTTGAAATTGGGCCTCTTTTGCCCTAATTTAGCCATAAATGTGGTCTCGCCCCACTTTGTACTAAGGGTGGTCCGCTTACTGGAAAAGACTTCATCAAATTTTGAACTGCCATTTCCTCCTTTCCTACTATATGTTTTCCCAAATCTGGATGTCATTTTGACACTTGTTTCATATTCTCTGTAGGGGGGGAAAAGTATTTTTTTAATAAATATATACATCTTGCCAAATACTTAACATCAAATAGAAAAAGAACTTAAAGAGATTTTCTTCATCCTGTATTTCCATAATAAATACACAAACTTCTAAAAATATCTTTAAAAAAAGAGGAACAAGAGCGAATTTTTTTATCTATATGCTTCTACACATCGAGTCAATTTTTCAGACAATCAGAATATATTCATACATGATGTAAAAAGTGTAACTATAAAACAGAATCCCCAAAAGCAACTGATGTTAAAACACTCATGGTCTAAATGAACAATTTACTATATTAAATAAACATGTTCAACTTTTAAAATATAATTTGAACAGGCTAATTAGTATACTTAAAATCTTAAGCAGAACAAAGTGTTGATTACTTTTCTAGTGTCCTAAAAATGTTAACTGATTATATTTTGTTAATTGAAAGTATCTATTACTAAGGGATTTTAAAAAATGCCAAAAATTTGGTGGTATTTTATGTATATTACAACCTGCATCTTTTAACCCAACCTTGAAGAATCTGATGTTTGGTCCAATGTGGACAGTGACTTAAAAATTATTCCTTAGATGGTCATGTCCCAAAACACAAAAAACCATCTTCCTTGTCCCTGTGGTGCTGTGCTCATTTGCCAAGGTATATATTCTGGGGCTTGGAAACCCAGCAAAAACTACTCTGTTGCATGGATTAAAGTAACAGAAGCATTTAAGTTTTATTTTCCTATTAGCTTTTTAGGAGATAAACAGTTTCATGTAATAATAATAGGTACTGGGAAGAATAATTTGTCAGGCAATAGACGCCTAGCTCCCTCCATCGTGTTTCTGAGACTGTCAGTATTTATCTGAGGCAATGACTATCTTTCCTCCAAGGAGTGGCTAGGAGGTTTCAGCTGCCAAGCTTCTTGGCTATACGGCTATAGGATTCAGGTACTATGGCATAAGGGCTTCCATTTTAAAAAGCAGTCTTATTAATTTTAAATACTGGAGTTCTTATAAGTGTCCTACACTACTATCTACTGGAGTCTCAATATTAATATTACTAAAGAAGTGAGCTATTACTTTAATACTTTTAACACAAGTTCATTGACATCTGCCTATACTTTAAATATTTTATAGTAACTCACTGTTCAACATCACATATATTCATTCAGGAAGATTTGTAGCTCCTGTTAGAAGTGAATTATAATTTGACAAAAATCATCATTAATTCTGTCATCAAACACATTTGTTTTAAGAAAAATGGTTTGTAATTTGTCAGAAAACCTCTATCATAAAACTGCTTCCTGAAGAAATCCTTATTTCCTCTTATAAGGCATATTTTCCATTAAAAAAAAAAACACATTATATTCTTTTTGTTATTTACATTCCAAATATAACTACATAGATAAGAAACAGAAGCCTTATTTTTCTCTCCACTCCTTAAAGAGTGTAAAGTCCTGACCTGTAGACACACATTTACAGATATGTGAAGAAAACGTTTTGAATACACTTATGAAACAATCACCTAAGACTTGTGACTAAAGGACAATCCAAAAATTTAGATTCTTGCTCCTTTAGAGTTACACCAGGAACACGCATTCTCAAAGTGGTGTTAGAACCACCAAATATTTCTCTTTATATTAAGTCTAGCAAAAAAAAATTTCTACTTGGGTATTTTCATAATTAAGGAACATTAAGTGACAAGATATTATGTCTGTTTTTCCCAAAGAGTTCTCAAGTATTTTAACAAACAAATGCCCAGTTACTTATTTACGAAATAAGCACACGCTGTCTCAGGTGAACACTGCTGAAATGTCAGCAGTTTTTCCTCCCCAACACTGAGCCGTCTGGAATGGGGCCTGTGCAGGCGTCAATCTGATTACGTTAAAAAGTTAAAATTGGAAAGATGGGCCCAAAGGCGTTCGTTAGAAGACTTTCTATTTTAACGTTTTCTTTAGTTTTTCTGGCTCGCAAAGTTTCGCCTGTCCGAAAGTCGGCAGAGCCTCCGCAGTGGCCGCGGCTACTACGCGCAGTGTGCACGGACCGGCGTGCTGTACGTGGGGTGTCCGGTCCACCCGGGAAGCCGACGCTCGCCACAGCGGGAGGATTCCCGGCCAAGTTCCCAAGGCGCAGGCCCTCGCCTCCGCCCTAGCCGCGATCGCATTTCTGTCCAGTTCGGACAGATCGCAGCGTCTGTCCGTTTCGGAGAGGCCGGGAAGGACCGAGAGCCCGAAGTGAGGAGGCCCAGCACGCCGAAAACTCTCACCTGGAGGCAGAGGGGGCCGAGCGAGGGGCGCTGCCAACTTTTCCCTCCCTCGGCTACCGACCCAGGGACGGAAGGCCGCAGTGACGGTCAGAGCGCGGGGAGC
>NW_006400055.1:2245916-2257052 GCF_000299155.1 Elephantulus edwardii
GCTGGGCCGGCCGGCGCGCCGAGAGAGGGCGGGGGCGAGGAAGGGCGCTCTGCCGACGGCGGACCCAGGACTCCGCTCTCGGTAAATAGGAAGCCCCGGAGGGGGGAAGGCGGCAACCCCGCAACTTCCCTCCCCGCCTTGACCACGGCCGGCCGGGCCGGGGACTAGGCCTCCCTAGCCGCCGAAATCGGCACCAAAGCTCACTCCGTGCGCCCGCTGGGCCGTCGCCGCCGGCGCCGCCGCTTCCGCCAGTGAATGGTCAGCGCTGGAGTTTGAACAGGGCCCAGTACCATCTCAACGCCATTTGCGCTCCCGGCCCCCTCCTTCCTCCAACAGCCGCTCGCTCCGTCACTCCGCTTCCCACAGGCCCCGCGCGGCCACCCAAGCCGGCAGCCAATCGCGTGGCCGTTTACTCAAACCGCCGCGCAGGCGGCGCAGCACGCATGCTCGGGGGCCGACCATTGGCTCAAGCCTGGGCCCGACGGAAGTTGTAGTCCACGTCGTGAAGTCGCGGCGTTGGCGTCTGGAGAGGACCAGGGAGCGGGCCGAGCGGTCGCTGCGGGTTCCTCTCTCTCGGCTTTGGAGCGTGTTCCGGCTCCCAGCCACGCCAGAGGCGCAGGTGCCGCGGGGGAGGGCCGCAGTGCAGGCAGCTGTGTCAATCGTTTCCCCTCCGGGGACCGCTGGTGTCTGGGGACAGTGGGTTGTGCAGCTGCGCCAAGCTTGTGGGGCCGCCGCCAGGGAGCGGGGGAGGCGGGAGCTCGCGACTCCGAACAGCCGGGGACCAGCCTCACGGCACGGGCTGGCGCAAGTACTGACAGGGCGCGCGGGACAGGGGCCGAGGGCGTCTGCGACCGGCAGAAGTACTTGGTTGGAGTCCACCAGGAAAAAGAAACCTACCACCGAAACACCTTGTTTGCTAAACCTGACTATTTCAGAGGCAGTTAATCGTATGGGAGGAAACTGCCTGCCCTTTCTTCCGCGGAGCGGCTGCTGCACTCGAACTGCTTACCTTTGGATATACTAAACCTTGGACGGGTAAAATGACCTGGTTTTTAGGATTGACTTTAAAATACTCTTAAAAACCTTGCAGAAGGGGCGTGAAGCTACGCGCGGTGCATTTCATATTTTAAACTGTAAGAGACAAAAGAAACACATGAGCTTCTTACATATCAGACATTTTCCAAAGTAATTTAAACAAAACAAAACGAACCAGTGACTTTTCTCATGGGGAATGGTAGACGGGAAGACGATTTCTTTGGGGGTAGGGGGCTTGTGCGTGTATCGTTTTGTTCCATTTAATGTTTTTGCCATGTCAGTGTTACCGAATTAAAAAAATTGCGAAGTCATTTTTAAAATTTGACCAAAGTGGGAAAACGTCATTCCTAGTTGTAGCTCTGCATTTTTTCATAGAGGTACATGATTCATCCTGCTCGGACAAATCGGTTTAGGAAAGAGGTTAGTAGACACCCACTAGGGAAATTAGAAAATAATACCATAATTGCTTGCAGTGAAAAGCCCGCCTTTCTTCCACAGATTTAAAAAAAAAAAAAATCCAAAAAGCTCCTTCCAATAGGGGTGCCCAGTAGGAGGTCAATTCGAATCAAAAAGTTGTTGAGAATCTGCCAGCTGCCCTACCTGGTAGCAATGCAAGTTGAATTTTAGCATGGTTAGATTGTTCCACTCAGCTATGACAGCTTACAAAATGTATACATTTGTACATTAATACATTTATACTGGTTTCCCACTATGCTTTCTCAGTACTTGTTTTGAAAGAAACCAAGTTTTCTGCACATTAGGTGAATGGAAGTAATAGGTCTATGCATTTTACTAAGGGTGGTCAGCTTTGTGTTTTATGAAAATCAGCTTAAGATCTTGTTTTATCAATTTGAGGATTGGTGGCTGAGGTTCAGGCTGCTCTTACTATAGTTATTTAGTAGAGGGTACTAATTATGGTATAATCATCAGAGGCAAAGGCTAAGATCAAAAAGCCCAACGTGGCCACAGAGACAATTGTCATGTTCCCTCTTGGAGAGTGATGTGGACCAAAGGATGTGTGCATTATACTCTGGCCTCCATGGGGCCATTGACTAGGATGTTGTTATTGTTAAGCCTCCACGGGGACTAGGGTGATGTTGTTCATAAGTGCCATCATTGTCAACAATGAGTCACAATGACCCTGAGAACCATGGATCTGAACCCTGCCCTCTTTTGTGCCATCCTGATCATCTCTGAAATACACTAGCCCACTGTTAGATTCACTGTGCTAATCAGTGTCATTGAGGGTCTTCCTCTCCTTCACTGACCGTAAGCCTTTCCAAACATGTCTTTTTCCAAGGTCTGGAAACACACATGAGTATGTGAGAGGAAGCTTCACTATCCTTGCCTCCAAGGAGCATGTTGGCCACACATTTTCCAAGATATGCATGTCCTTTTTGTAGTCCATGGGATATTCTGCACTTTTTTTTTGTAACCGTCAGCAAAATCCCTGCTTTGTTTGCTGTGTATTATTTTGCACTTTTCTTTAGCACCACAAGTTGAAGGCATCAATTCATCTGCCATCCTTACTCAACGTTCAGCTGCATAGCAAATAATTAGATTATGGTTTGAATAAGTTATATCTTGGTCTTCAAAACATCATTGCTAAAAACAAAACAAAAAAAACCCACATCATTGCTCTTCAGCACTTTGGAGAGGTTTCTTACAGGAGATTTTCCTAATGCTATACTTTTTTTTATTACCTGGCTGATGGTGCCAAGGGTGTAGATTGTGATTCAAGCAAGATGATATCGTTGACAATTTCTGTCTTTTCTCCATCTATCATGTTGTTACCAGTTAGCTTGGTGGTGAAGATTTTTGTTTTCTCCATGTTGAGATGCAACCCTTATTGAAGGCTGTAGTTACTGATCTGCAACGTTTCAAATACTCTTTGCTTTCAATAAACAAAGTTGTGTCATCTGCATAATACAGATTGTTGCTAAGTATTCCTCTGGCCTTGATGCCACATTCTTCATATAATCCAGCCTCTCACGATTTGTTCTACATACAGATTAAATAGGTATGGAGAAAGGATACAACCCTGTTGTATACCTTTCCCAATTTTAAACCCTTATTTTGTTCACACAACAGCTTTTTGATCTAGGTATAGAATTCACATGGGCACAATTAGGTTGACTAGGATAATAACTTGGACATACCGGTAGTGTAGCCATAAGGAGTTGTACTGCCGACACGAACGCATTTGGAATCCATCAGGTGCTCAGTGGGAGAAAAATAAATGTTCTCTTCACATGCCCACTGGAAGTTTATCTGTGAATCACTTCTATCTCAACAGCGACAACAGGCTAGTGACCAACATAGGCTGAAGTGAAAGAGTTAATTCTTTAGAGAAATAATTTTTGGGGTTTTGTCCTACAAACTCTGAGCTCTTCACCAGAATTCTTGGTAGTGGTTGTTTTAATAATGAAACTTCGTTAGCTGCCATTGAGAATTCAGTCTCTAACTCATAGTGACCCTGTGTACAAAAGAACAAAACACTACCTGATACATATAGAAGCTTGTCAGGTGATGTTGAGTGAATTCTAACAATGACTTTCCACAAAACTCATTACTGTCTAGTAGAAATCAACTCATGGCTGACCTTCCTATAGGTTTTCAGCGCCTTTCAGTTTCACAGGAGTAGATGACACCTCTTTATTCCTCAGAGCAGCTGTTGTGTCCAAACTACTTGCCTTTCTGTTGACACTGCAACTCCTTATCCATTTGGCAACCGGAGTTCATTGTGACTGTAGGTCTAACAATTATTGCCCAGCCTTGGGCCGTCATAGTTGCTGTATTGTTTGAGCGTATTGTTGCTGTCAATGTGTTAGTCCATCTCTTTTGAGAATCTTCCTCTTTTTTGCTGACTTTATATCTGGATTTTACCTGGGGCTCTGGACTGAAGTCAAGTGAAGCACTTGCACTCTGTAGAGCTCCTCTCCCAGAATCTTCACCTTCTCCTGCACCTCTAATTGAGTTGTTGGGGGATGTCTTTACCCTTGAGCTACCTGGTCTAACGAGGCATGAATGTGTTCCGTTCACTTGCCGTGACCCTGACTTCTACCACAGTGAGCTGGATTTAGTTTTCTTTGGTCCTTTAGTTTATGACCAGAAACTCTCATGCCTGCTCCACAGCCCTATGGTCATTCTCTTTCTACGCGTGTGCACACACACATTGGTCAAAGGTCCTTTCTCCATTATTTGAATGGAATTCTTCAAAATACAAGATTGACAGGGTTTTGTTCAGTTGTATTTGGAGTTATTTTAAGTCAGAACTGATTTAATGACACCCAATAACAAATGAAAGCTCTAGAGCCTCTGAATACAGTTGTTGGCACACAGTGCTATAACCTCAAGATTGGTAGTCTGGGTCCACTTGGGGTGTCTTCAAAGAAAGGAGGTTTGGCAGTCTGTTTCTGAAAAGTCAATCGTTAAAACACTTGGAAGCATAGTTCTCTCTATTACACATGAACTCGCTGAGTCTTAGACCATCAGTGGCAACTGGATTTTGTTGTTTTAAGCTATTTCTCTAATTTTATTATTAAATGAGATAATTTTGTGCCCCAGATGGAGACTCTTCACCAGAGTTAAGTTGTTTGTTCACTTTAACATTGCAGGTTAGCACTGTGTGCTACTTAGAGGAGAGCAGAACTCAATGTCCACCAAGGTGGACTCACATTTTCTTTAAGAGTGTTTAAGAAAATCTTACCGATAAAACTGTCATGCCCTGGTTTTAGGAAAGCAAAGTATCTAACCTGAAGCTGCTTTTCCTGATAATATATTGTAAGATATTTTGCATCTTTAAATAATTCAGTTCAGGGAATCTGAAGTCAGAGATGACCATCTTGGCTGCAGTAATATTTCCTCATGATAAAATGTGGAATGATATTTTAGGTTGTTGCTCACATTGTGCAACACAGCTTGCTGCTTGACAAAATGGCCAGGCATATGTTCCCACCATAGCACCTTTCCCCTCTTTATGACAGGGAGCTTTGGTGGCCTAATGGTAAGGAATTGTGTTGCCAATCCAAAGGTACACAGTTCGAATCCACCAGTGGCTTCAAAGACAGAAGTGGGCATTCTCCACCCATGTAATTCACAGCCTCTGAAAACCTGCTGTGGCGTCAGCTCTGGGTTGGTTCTAACTCACTGGTATATAATTTCTAACAATAGTTTTCCCTAGCTACTTAACCTCCTTTAAGTTTTTACCAAATAAGTATGTGTATATGTAAATGGTTATATAAACACATATTTATACATTTATGTAAGTGTTCAGAGACTCTCCTGATCAGCCTATTGTAAACTGCAATATTCCAATCAGGAGAGACTGGTCCTATGAGAAGGACATCATGCTTGGGAGGGTGGAGGGACAGCGCAGGAGGGGAAGGCCCTCTATGAGGTGGATTGATTCAGTGACTGAGGTAATCGGGATGGGAGTGTAAGAGACAGTGCAATTGGCACAGGACAGAGCAGAGTTTAGGGCTGTTGTACATAGGATCGCTGTGAGTTGCAGGCGACTCAATGGCACATAACAACAACAACAAATGCTCTCTATCCCTGTTTGCTTTTCCTTCAGGACGCTATCTTCCCATTGAACCTATCACGTTTGGCAATTTGTCTTTATGTATTTCTCTTCGGTGGGAAGGCAAGCCTCTCTGTCTCATTTTCTACTATACCACTAGCACAGTAACTGTTGACTAATATCCACATTTATGTCCTCATCTTGTGTAACATTATGTCTAGAAGGAAAGTAACTTTAAAGTAACTAACAGTATTTTCACATAACTTAGTGGCTCTCTGAATTGTTAGTGGAGATTTTCTCAGTGTACAGGGTCTGTTTCTGGGAGTTGCCTTTTTGTTCCTGCCTTGGATAAGTTTCCCCTTTGAGAATTGAGAAGATGAATACTATTGTAATCCCAATTACCTTGTTTTGTGGGATAATTGGAGTTTGGTCTCTAGAGATAGTGTCATCCTTTGAGAACTAAACTACTCTGTAAGTAGTTGAGAGACAAAGCAGGGGAAATATTCCTAGGAGACATGTTTCCTGACAAGGTTTGATACCCAGGAACTTTGCAGAGGTCTCATAACTTGACCATGCTTCTGCAAAGAGCTCTCTTCACCCTGGGGCCCTCCCTGTACTGCTCTGCAACACTCTAAAACCCTCCAGGGACTTCCTATCTCCAAATCAGAAGTTAAGATTATTAAGGCCTACAAAGTCTGTATCACTCAGGCACTGCCTACTCTTGCCACCCCTCCCCCCCTTGCCAAGCCTGCTTTCTAAACAGTAGACACTGCTGGAACATGCCTGGGCCCTAGGCCATGGGCCCTTTGAACTTACTCCTCCTGCACTAGTTCTTTAAGAAGCTGCACAACCCCACCTCCTTTAGGTCTTTGCTCAACTGGCTCCCTCTCATTAGAGACATCTCTGATCATGCTGTTTCAAACCTTCAAACTGCCATTCCCTTCTTAGACCTTTTATTCTATTTTATAGTTTGTTATCAGTCCACTAGAATATAAATACCAAGAAAATGGAGATTGACTTAAATGTCCAGCAAACTGCTCTGGTGGCACAAACAGCTAAACACTGTACTACTAACAGGAGGGTTGACAGTTTGAACCCATCTAGCAGCTCTACAGAAAACAGATACTGTGTAGTTTACCATAGTGAATGATCTAAATTCATGAGCATTAAGATTGAGACTATGTAACACTGCTTTTTTTGTGAGTTTGCTAAGACGTTGGAGTGGTCATACCTCACTCAGAGGATACTCAACAGCTACATGGTTGGTTAAAGAAGGGAAGGTCTACAGTTTGGGAAAAGGAAGCACAGAGGCAGGGCTTAGACCAGTCCCAGAAATCCAGAGCACACTCCTCCTCCACCACTACAGAGATGATCTGATCAGAGCAGCTCTGCAGTATCAGACCTCTTCTCCACTGATCAGCTCAGCTCACAGCTTGAATAGGAGCTCTCAGTCTTGGCTTGCTTGGTCCCCTCAGCTCCTTCAGCCCCCTCAGCTTTCTCAGCTCATTCACCCTCTCCATTCACACAGTTCTCTGGCTTACTTTTTTTAGCTTACTCATCTTTGCTCAGTCCCCTCAGTTCTCAGGTCTCCTCACAGTAACTCAGCTCAGGCCTCTCTGCTGTGGGGTTTTGAACTGTTGCCTTCTCTGCCACTGGCCTCTCCATTGCTAACAGGTGCAGCAGCTTATTTGGTTTTTCTCAGCTGCTTTCTTCGCCATTGGATCTCCCCACCTGTGACTCACTCAGCTGCTTACCTTTATGTGTCTTCAGTCAGATGCTGTGCCACCAGGCCATCTCTCCATTATCAGCCCCGGTGTGGTGGGGCCTCTCGCACCCAGCTCTCAACTGGCCATGCTGGCCAGCCAGCATCTCTCTAAACCAGGAGGGCCCTCTAAAACCTCTGCATTGTAGCCTTTTATACATATTCTGTTTCATACCAGAATCTGACCAATCCTCAATTACCTGTGAGGTGTGAGTCTGTTCATATCTTTTATTGAGATCTTTTTAATGACCACAGACAACCTCAACAGTGTTAAGACTATCAAGTTGTTTAGAATTTGCTCAGGAAACATCTATCCACCCTGACAAAAGTAACCTCCTAGATTAGAGAACCCCCTAGGAGTCCCACCTCTCCCAGCTGAGTTGCTTCTCCAAAGGAAACAACTCCTCAGTATCGGGAGTCTCTCAAAATGTTTTTTTAAAAAGTCATGGCAAAGCCCACTTATTATAGGCTGCAGCTGTAAACATTACTGCCAAGAAATGCTGCGGCAGCAGAAGGCCTCCAGGAACAACTGCCACCACCTCTGGGAGACAAGAATATTAGGTGATACCCAGCAGCCTTACTGAATGTTTTGATCAAAGATTCTTTAGAAAGATCCTTATCAAAAGAGAACTTTGTGATGCCATAGAAGCTGGATGAACCTCCAAAACTTTATCCTAATAAATAATCTAAAAACTTTTGAACAACAATATTCCCTGAAGCCTTAATACCAAACCAAAGTGAAAATAAAACCAGAGATTGTTTTAACTACCAAAAAATGACTGCAGTGAGCATTATGCTCCATTAAGATTGTTTAGGTGGGATCAAATTGACAAACTCCTTGCTGATAATGAAAACCAGCTTACAACTGATCATCTAATTTTTCAGAGGCTATAAATCTTACAGGAGGAGATTGCCCATCTTTTCTCCCAAGGAGCCACAGGTGTATTTACAACCACTAGAGAAGTGCTGCTTTCTGGATTAGCAGTGCAACTTCCTAAAGACAGTGTCTCCCCAGGATATTAGATGGTACCCTTAAAGATTCTCACTACTGGACCTATTGGCAGCATCATTATACTACAGAGAAGAGATTGCAGTGTTAACAGTTTTGATTTGCTTGGCTCTGCAGTCAGCACACTTGGTACCAGCAGCCAGGAAATAAAAAAAGAAATTGAATTGGGAAAGTCTGCTGTCAGAGACTGCACCAGAGTACTGAAAAGAAATTATGGCAGTCTGGAGACTTAAGTTGTTCCTGATCCAGGCCATGGTATTTGCAATTACATGCTATGTGTCAAAGCTGGACAATGACTAGGGGTAACAAAAGGAAAATTGATGCTTTTGAGCTGTAGTTCTGTAGTATTGAATATACTATGGACTGGTAGTATTGAATATACTATGGACTAGTAGAAAAAATAGGTTTCATCCTGGAGAGGATGAAACTAGGCTGCTCCTTGGAGACAAGGATTCTGAAGCTTCATCCTCCATACTTTAGGCGTGTTTCAAGGAAGGACCAGTCCTTGGAGATGGACAGTGCAAGAGAGGAAGACCCTAGATGAGATGGATTGACTCAGTGACTGGTATAATGAGTGTAGGTGTATCAGAGACAATAAAGTTGGCTCAGGATAGATCAGGATTCAAAGCTATTGTACATAGGGTCGCTATGAGTCTAAATCTACTCGACGATACTTAACAACAGGGGTTGTAGTAGCTCTGTTGGAGTTAGTCTGGGTAGTTTCACTGCTAACTCAGGCTGCACCTCTGTGAAGCTTAAAATCCACCAGCATCTCTAGAAAGATAGGCAAGCTCCTGCTGTGTCATTTACAACTTTAGGAAACCTAGTAATTGTTGTGTTCTCTTGAGTTGGCCAACTCATAGCTGACTCTCCAGTGGGTTTCCAGTGACTGTAAAGGGCACAGAAGTTGTTTGCCAGTCTTTCTTCCACAGAACAGCTGGTGGATTTGAACTGCATGCTTTTGGGTTGGCAGTACAATTCCTTACCGTTAGGCCACAGAAGTTCCTGGGGAATCAGCTGAAGGGTCATATGTGAGCAGGTTCCAAATTTCAGATAAGTTTTCATTTTTTTTGCTTTCTTAGAGGGCATTGAGTTTCTGTTAATGGGGAAAGAGCAAACTCAGAAGAGGATGAGAGATGAGAATTATCTACACAAACACTGAATAGTTAAGTGCTGTCGAGTCACTTGTAACCCTGTGTACAAAAGCCCTGAAACCTGCTCTATCCTGTGCCAACTTAATTGTCTCTGATACACCTACCCTCATTACCCCAGTAACTGAATCAATCTATCCAATTGAAGGTCTCCCTCTCTTTTTCTGTCCCTCCACCCTTTCCACTCCAGGGTCTAGTCCTTCCTTGCAACTTGCCTAAATTATGTCAGACGAAGCCTCAGAATCCTTGCCTCCAAGGAGTAGCCTGATTTCACCCTCTCTGGGATGAACCTGTTTGTTCTCCTGGCAGTTCTCCAGCACTACAACTCAAAGGCATCAATTCTCTTTATATCATTCCTAGTCATTGTCCAGCTTTCTGGCGCATTGCAAGCAATTGCGAAGACTGTGGCCTGGATCAGAGGCACCTTAGTCTCCAGATTGATATCATTGCTCTTAAGTACTCTAGAGAGGTCCTTGACAGCCAACTTCCCCAGTGCTACTTATCTCTTGATTTCCTGGCTGCTGGTACCAAGAGTTGATTGTGGAGTCAAGCAAACTAAAGCCATTAACAGTCTCAATCTCTTCACTATCATAATGCTGCCAGTCAGCTCAGTGGTGAGAATCTTTGTTTTCTTGATGTTGAGCTTCAATTCAAGTTGAAGACTGCAGTCATTGATCTTCTACAGCAAGCGCGTCAGGTCCTCCTCAGTTTCAGCAAGCAGGGTTGTGTCATCTGCATAATGTATATTGTTGATAATCTTCCTCCAATCCTGATGGCCATGTTCCTCCTCATACAGCCCAGCCTCCTGGATGATCTGTTCTGCATATAAATTAAAAAGGTACACAGATAATACATCCCTGGCATACACCCTTCCCAATTTTGAACCATGCAGTGTCTCCTTTCTCTATTTTGACGACAGCCTGCTGGTCCAAATACAGGTTTCACATAGCACAATCAAATGTAGAAAGGATTCCCATTCTTCTCAACGTCAGCCACAGTTTGTTGTGATCCACACAGTGAAACTCCTTTGCATAGTCAATGAAACAAAGACATCCTCTGGTACTCTTATACACAAAAAAACTGATTAATTCTCCATTCTCATTATGTCATGCTCATTATTCACTCACAGTGCTCTCTAGTCTCTCCCAAGTTATACTATTTTTCAAAATCATTGTTCCTGAGTCCTGCTTGGTATTCCATTGTGTGAATGTACCACAATTGATGGATGAATTAACTCAGTCTCATAACAAATACTGCATCAGACCATAACTGTAAAAAAATAGAAGGAAAACTAGTAAAATATGTTTGGGGAGCCAAGGGGAAAGGAAGTGGGAACAGAGGGATGAAGATGGTTAGGGGGAAAATCACAAGGTTGAAACTTGGTAGGTAGAGGGAGGGGTAAAGGAAATGGGAAGGATTTGGAGGTGACCTGAAAAGACAGTAATGGTGGACAGAGTCCAATCGTGATTAATTTTATAAAACAATGAATGGAATGATTATATGAGACACAATATGAATGAAGAATAGTGTAAACCACAATGTATATTAACTTTGTAAGGAAACCATTGTTGTTGTTGTTATGTGCCATCGAGTCGTTTCCGACTCATAGCGACCCTATGCACAACAGCCCTAAACCCTGCTCTATCCTGCGCCAACC
>NW_006400055.1:2282460-2284935 GCF_000299155.1 Elephantulus edwardii
CTGTATTACCTTTTCAGTTTCTTCTTTTGTAATGGGTCTGTTCAGATGTTCAGTTTCGGTTTGTGTCAGTTTAGGTAGGTTGTGTTTTTCTAAGTTCTATAGCACATCTTAACACCACCATCTACTTAGACCTGATGGACTATACAGAAATCAGATTGACTACATCTGTGAAAAGGATTAATAACAACATTCAAAACAATGCCAGGGATTAACTGTGGGACAGATCATCAATTGTGAAACTCCTGTGCAAGTTCAAAGAAAATAAAATTTTGAAGAAAATAAAAACAAGTCTGACAGGCATAAAAAAAAAAATCTGAGGTGTGTCTCAACTGAATTAAACACCATCTCAAGAACAGATTTGATACCTTGAAAACTAATGATTATAAAGACCAGAAGTCTCTGTGTGTTTAAAACAATACATTTTTTTTAAATAAAAAGCAAAACAAGGAAGTACTGCATGGCTTAATGTCAGGAAAGGTGTGTGTTGGGGTTGTATCCTTTATCCATAACTATTCAGTCTGTGTGCTGAGCAAATCATTTGAGAAGAGGACTACTTAAAGACCATGGCATAAGGATTGAAAGAAGAGTCCTCAATAGCCAGTAGTATGCACATGACACAATCTCCCGTGCTGAACGTGAAGAGGACTTGTAACACTTGCTGCCAAAGATCAACTGCTACAGCCTTCAGTATGGATTTCATCTCAACATCAAGAAGACAAAAGTCCTCATCACTGGACCAGCAGAGAACAGCATGATAAAACAGTTAACAATTTCATTTTACTTGCATACCCAATTAACACCCATGGTAAGTGCAGTCAAGAAATCAAAAGGTTTTTTTACGTAGGGAAAATCTTTTTTACTTACTTACTTACTTACTTACTTACTTACTGCAGAGTGTCAAGGACTGCAGTCTTCAGTATGGACTGAGGCTCAATGTCAAGAAGACAAAGATTCTCACCACTGGACCAATCGGTAGCATCAGGATGGATGGCAAAGAGATTGAGATTGTTCACAGCTTCAGTTTGCTTGGCTCCATAGTCAACACTCTTGGCACCAGCAGCCAGGAAATCAAAAAACGTATTGTGATGGGAAAGTCTGCTGTTAGGGACCTCTCTAAAGTACTCAAGAGGAACGGTGTCTCTCTGGAGACTAAGGTGCGCCTGATACAGGCCATGGTTTTTGCAATCACTTGTTATGCATCAGAGAGTTGGACAGTGACTATGGAGGATAGAAGGAGAATTGACGCCTTTGAGCTGTGGTGCTGGAGAAGAGTATTGAATGTACCGTGGACTGCCAAGAAAACAAACAGATTCATCCTAGAGAGGGTTAAACCAGGCTACTCCTTGGAGGCAAGGATTCTGGGGCTTCGTCTGACTTACTGTGGACATGTTGTAAGGAGAGACAGGTCTTTAGAGAGGGACATCATGCTGGGTAGAATAGAGGGACTGTGCAGGAGGGGAAGACCTTCTATGAGATGGATTGATTCAGTGACTGGGGTAATCAGGATGGGTGTGTCAGAGGCAATGTGATTGGCACAGGATAGAGCAAGGTTTAGGGCTGTTGTACATAGGGTCGCTATGAGTCACAAGTGACTTGATGGCACATAACAACAACAACAACAGGGGAAATCTGCCATCAAGGACCTTCCAAAGTGCTAAAGAGGAAGGACGTGGGTTTAAAGACTTAAGATGACCTGATTCACCCTAAGGAAACCATAACTGCCACCCAAGCAGATATGTGCACACCCATGTTCATTGCTGCTTTGTTCACAATCACAAAGAGTTGGGAACAACCTAAATGCCTATCAACAAATGAATGGATAGAGAAGCTGTGGTATATTCACACAATGGAATACCATGCTGCAGTGAAAAAAACAAAGAACTCATTAAATATTATTCAAAATGGATGATCCTGGAGGACATTATACTGAGTGAAATATATCCATCACAAAAGGACAAATACTGCACTGTTGTAAAACGAAACTAACATTGGAGTTGAGGGGAGACTGAGAAAGATGAGACAAATCGTGTATACTGCATTGAAACAGATGAGGTAGAGAACTGTGTAAAAGCGATATATGATTAGGTATTATTATGACAGGAGTTGAGAATGAAGGCTGTATTTGTGCACTTGGGGGGAGCGATTGTATAACAAAGAAGGAATTTTTCTTTTCCTTTTCAAAGAGAAGAGCAAATTGGGGGGAGGTGTGGGCAGGCAGAAAAATGCATAATGAATTAATGAAAATCCAAAGTCTTTGTAAATGTTCATTAAAATTAATTTTAAAAAAAGAAGAAAAATCTCCAAAATAGCATGTTGTTGTTGTTGTAGTTGTTGTTGTTATGTGCCGTCGAGTCGCCTGCGACTCATAGCGACCCTATGTGCAACAGCCCTAAACTCCGCTCTGTCCTGTGCCAATCGCACCGTCTCTGACACTCCCATCCCAATTATCCCAGTCACTGAATCAATCCACCTCAT
>NW_006400055.1:2285496-2290167 GCF_000299155.1 Elephantulus edwardii
CAATCCATATTGTAGGCTGCAGTCCTTGACACTCTGCAGCAGGTGCTTCAGGTCCTCTTCAGTTTCAGCAAGCAGGGTTGTGTCATCCGCATAACGCAGGTTGTTGATAAATCGTCCACCAATCTTGACCCCACATTTCTCCTCATGATTAATAACCTTCAGCTTAGATGTATTAAGTATTAAAAAAATGAAAACTATAATAAAGTATTAGAGAAAATTAAAACATTTAAAAAGATGACCTAATGCAAACCATGGTCTTTTCACTTCTTTCCTATGTATCTGAAAGTTGGACAGTGAATAGAGATGGCAGAAGAAGAACCAATACCTTTGAATTGTGGTGTTACAGGGGAGTACAGAATATCCACGGACTTTCAAAAGAACAAAAAAGTCTGTCCTGGAAAAAGTTCAACCAGAGGCAAGGATGGTGAACCTTGTTACATATTTTGTGCATACTCTGAGGAGCGGCCAGTCCTTAGAAAAGGATATCATACTGGGGAAAATAAAAGTCAGAGAAAGACCCACTATAGGAAGGAGTTACAGTAAAAACTGTACTGTACCATATCAGAGATTGTGAATATGTCACAGGATAGGGCAAGGTTCAGACCTGATGTTTATATAGTTGACTATCAATCAGAATCAACTCGATGTCTCCTGAGAACAACATATGTCTATATAGACTCTTGTGGCCTAGGTCATAGGGGATTGTGCTGCTAACACAAAGATTGAGCCTTTCTGGCAGTTCAGATCCACCCGGGTCTTCTGATGGGGAAAAGGGGCAGTGTCCTCCCATGCAATTTGCAGCCTGCATAACACTTCTGCTGCTCCCATTAATAGGCAGAATTTCTCCACATCTTGAATCTGGTCTAATGGTGGCCTGGAAAATGTAGAAATTCTGTATTTCTGAGATAGCCTCAAGAAACCTTGCTTACACTCATGTTCTGGATTGGATCCAGGAGGATGTGAAGAGTTGACATCCTTTGAGACAACAGCAGCAGAGTCACCTTCCTGACCTGCAAGTAATCTTACACAGATGTGTTGTGAACCCAGTAAGATCAAAGAAACTACCCAGCTCACCTGCAGTTATGGTTAATACGGTGAATCTCTGTTTTTATAGACACTTTGTTAGGCTGTGCAGTAGATGATTGGTATAAGCAGGGATTTTCCCATGTGAGCGTCAGCTATGTGAGGTCAGAGACCTTGTCTGCTCTGTTCACAGCATCGAGCACAGCAACTGTAAGCAACATTATTTACCAAACTCTTGACACGTGTCCTGTTTGTATTGAGAGAGGCTGAAAATACAAAACTAGTTTTAAAAATGTTTGTGTATCTGTATAATGATACTACTGTACTTTTTATAATCATTAGATGTTGCTATTTTGTATGTTGGATTGAATAGAATTAAAATTATTTGGGTGGTTTTATGGGGGGGGTCTTTTGGTGTTTGGGTTTTTTTAATTCATTTTCCCCCCTCCCAACCTGCCTCTCCACCTGCCAACTTCCAAATGTGGGGGTTTTTTAAATTTTTTTTTCTTTTTTGGTTTTATGTTTTAAAATGTGATTACGCTGATGGTCTCCTCCATCAGGAGTGTGCTGGTAGTGGTGGCAAGTCTGTAAGAAGTGGTACCTGTCTCTCTTTGGTGGTTTGGATATATCAGAGGCTCAGGACAATGAATGATGGTGATTTTCTTCCCGTGTGATATACAACTTTAGAAACCCAATTGAGGGTCAGCTATGAGTTGATTCAGACTCAAATGCATTAAGTGTGAATAACTCGAAAAATTAATGGCACATTTTGCATTATGCTTCTCTTGGCTAGCACTGATAGACAAGTTAGCAAATATTTGTTCTTTCTGAAGAAAAAAATGTAAAACGTTAATTCACACACACAAATTGTCAAGCCATGACAAGAAGAACCCAATTGCAAGAAGCCACAGCCCTACGCTGTCTAACTGACCTTGAACAACAGGAGTTTAAACTGCATGAATCTGCTCACTTCCATATGAATTTTTCTTTTTTTCTGTCATTATGGTAAACTCAAATATTCAAAGTATCTGTTTAAAACTTGATATGATGCATCTCCAAGTGAACATTTCATTTCTCCAGTAAATATAAATCTTCAACTGCACAGGAGATCAGTGTCTCTTACATTACATTGTTCAAGGGCCAGTTAACTGGCTACTGCATGGGGCCAACTGTGACAGTCTACCAGGCAAAATTAGAGACTGTGAAAGATCAGCAGTTGAGAGGGCCAGGGATATGTAGGTGGCACACAGGTCATATGTACGTGAGTGGGACTATTTTGTATGACACTATAATGGCACTATTTTGTTTATAGGGTTGCTCCTCGAGGAGACTTAACAACATATAACACCAGGCCCTTGTCCCCATTTTGGGTGAAGCAACTGGACTCTGTAAGGTCGTGCTCTTGTTTTGTTTGAGGAGGATCTGTGTGGATTGTTTGGTGATTTTTTTTTTTTAATTTAAGTCTCTTGTTTAGAGTCAACAAGACCTCCTAGAGGGCACTTACATTTAAGGCCAAGCCCTTGTCTCCATTTTGGAGACTGGGTGAAGCTGCTGGACTTTGTAAGATGGGCTCTCTTGTTTTGGTTGAAGATTGGTGAAGAATGTTTGGTTGTTTTGGTCTTTTTTTTTTTATTTTTTACTTAAGCCTCTTGTTAAGAGTCAACAAAATCTCCTGGAGGGGCCTTGTATTTAAAAGTTGGGCCCGAGGGATTATATATTTTAATCCCTGTTACTACATTTTGGAGGGATATTCTTTTAAGTCGTACAGCACTTTTGTCAATTTGCTGTGCTGAGGTAATCTGGGATTGCTGTGGCAACTGAACCTTGTGCCATTGGAGTCTCAAATGCCATAATGGAACAACTGTGCCATAGGTGTGTCAAACATCATAATGGCTACCCATCATGGGCAGTGTTTGGTGGAGCTCCCAGAGTAATTCAGGTTTAGAAGCAGGAGTGGCATCTGGAAACTGTATGAACTTGGAGAAATGACAATAGTTATAGAAAGGCTTCAGGCCTTTTGTTTTATATATATATATGGGGTCCTTGTGTTTAAAAGTCAGTTGGGCCTGAGGGTCTAGTTTTATTTTATTTTGTAGGAACATTCTTCTAAATTGTACAGCACTCCTCTGTCAATTTGCTGTACTGAGGTAATCTGGGTTTGCTGTGATGCTGAACCTTGTGCCATTGGGGCAGGAGGGGAAGTGTCAAATGTCATAACAGCTGCCCATGATGGACAGTGTTAGATGGAGCTCCTAATTTAAGACAGGTTTGGAAGCAGGAGTAGCGTCCACTTCCTAAACCACATGCCTCCGGAAACTCTATGAACTTGGAGAAACAAGGATAGTTATAGAAAGGCTTCAGGGCTTTTTTCTTAGGGTTACTATGAGTCGTGCTCAACTCTACGGTAATCAACAACAACAACATAATGGCAGGCTGCCCCATCATGCATTTGTCAAACCCATCAGACCACAACATGAAGAGTGGTCCCTACTGTCTTCTGTGGACTTTGGTTTATAATATATGAGCATCAGTACATTAATTGTTAACAAGTGAATAATAATACCTGAAACTATGTGAGAGGGAGTTTATGGAAACTAGTTTTTGCCTTGATTTTTCTTTCTCCTAAAATATCTAAAAGTCTGTTCATTTAAAACATAATTCACAGTTCACCTTGGCATAGCTGCCAAGGTGATATTACTAACAAATTTAATGTCAATTTAAATTATTGTAGAAATAGGTAACTAGTAAAATGTGTGTGAGTATCCAAGGTGGGTAGGTAGGAGCAGAGGGGTGAGGATGGGTGGGGGATCATAGGGTCACACAATTTGATGGGTTGAGGGAGGAGTGGGTAAAGGAAATGAGAAAGATCCAGTGTGAAAAACAATGTATACGAACTTTGTAAGTAAACCTGTATAAAATAAACATTTCTTTAAAAAGTAACATAAATTCATAGTAAAAATCTTAACAAACAAATTTGTCAATTTCTTCTTTTAAAAAAATCTTTGAGGGTGAAGGAAATGGGAAGGATCTTTTGTGAAAAACAATGTATTCAAACTTTGTAAATGAATCAGAGTAATTGTTGTTATTAAGGACTCATAATGACCCTATGGACAAAAGACTTGAACAGTTGTATAACTTTCATCGTTTCTCCAAGTTCATGGGGTTTCCAGAGGCAAGTCACTTTGGAAGTGAATGCCACTCCTGCTTCCAAGCTTGTTTTAATCGGGGAGCTCCACCAAACACTGTCTATCAAGGGTAACAATTATCACATATGACACATTAGTATCACAGTGTTTAGCGTCAGAGCAACCACAAGTTACCTCTATACAGCAAACAGACAGACCAGTGCAATACCACTTAGAAGAATGTTCAAAAACAGTTAAAACCAGACATGAGAGTCGCAGATTAAAATCACCCACCTTTGACTTGGTAGCATAACTTTCTATCCACCACAACCACAGAGCTCTCTCTATGTTGTAGTGATGTTGTTAAGTGCCGTCGAGTCATAGAAGACTCATAGCATCCCTATGAACAAAAGACCTGAACACTTGGATAACTTTCATCATTTCTCCACGTTCATAGTGTTTCCAGAGGCAAGCTCTTTCAGAAGTGGATGGCACTCCTGCTTCCCAGCTTGTTTTAATCAGG